>NC_141821.1:14691451-15048951 GCF_982586985.1 Callionymus lyra | reverse complement strand
ATCCTTTGCAACTGCACGCCACTATTTATATTAATGCAGAATTAATTTAACTTATTATAGTCAATGTACGTAAGTAAGGCTTTTTTTTTATTTATATAGCGCTTTTCCAGACCAGGGTCACAAATCGCTTAAACAATCAAAACCATATTCAATAAAGTATATACTTTAAAGATCAAAATAAAACTGATAAAAATAAACGAGTTCCAGATAATAAAGGAAAAGCCTGCACAAATAAAAACGTCTTAAACGACACCGAAAGAAAGTTAAAAAAAACAACATATTTTATAATAATATATAAATATTTCATTAATATTAACATATTTAAAAGGGGTGAGAGTGGAAGATTTAAATAAATAAATTTAAAAAATATGTGGCGTCATTCCACAACATGTATCCATCTGTGTTTGGTCCTCGCAGGTTAAAATAACCTATCGTTTTTATTTCCATTTTGTGACACGTTTGCAACATCGCAAACCCACCTACATATATATATAGTGACTTATAAAAACCTCTATGGCGAAACGTAGATAGAACAATGATAATAAACACGAAACTAAAAGTGTAGTTTTTGTGGTCCTTCCAGGATCTAGGCGTAACCTCGCTTGGTGTTCAGCCATTGAGCTCCAGACCGGGGCCTGCTGTTGTGGTGACACAGCGACGCGTGTCTGTCTCGCTACCAGCGATGGTTCTGTTTTAAATCCTATTTACAAGGCTGCGATCTCCCCCCCGTCGGCGTTTTTTTTTTTTTTTGGAATCATGTCTGGAGCGGCCGGTGGAGGCTCGCTTTGCTCGGGCGCAGCGGCGGCCAGTTGCAGCTCCGCCGGCTCTCCCTACAGCCCCGCCGCCGCCGGAGCAGGCGCCGGGATCGCTGGGAGGCTTCACGCCCGAGTCCTGGAGCACGTTTTCTCCTTCCTGGACCTCTTCGATCTGATGCGGTGCGCGCTGGTGTGCAGCCACTGGTACGGTATTTTGTCGGATGAGAACAACGAGGTGTGGCGCAGTCTGTCCGCCCGGACCCTGACCGATGAAGCCCTGCGCTCGGACATCCTGTGCAACCTGCCCACCTACAAGGGGAAGGTGGGTTTTTATCTCGATTATATCTGCAAATACAGTCTCGTGTTTGTCAGACAGATGATAAATATGTCGGGTGTATGTGTGAAGCTGCAACACACTTTAAAAATAACTGGTGTCTGGAATGACTCGGTTAGAATAAAGCTATACGTCATAACCAGAATAACTAGTTTGACTAGATCAAAGTGAAATCTAAAGATTGTCACCATTAAGTCGCTTATATAATTTTATTAAATGGATGAAGGGAGGTGAAGAATAGAGTGCAGGCAGGGTGGAAGTGATGCGTAGAAGTAGCAGAAATTAAAATGCTCATGTGTATATATATATATAAAAAAAAAAGAAGTCCTGATAGAATAGTTCAGAGCTTGATGGATCGACTGACTCCTTTAAGAAACATTTTAAGATGTTTTTATTTGTTCAGGCTTTTCCTTGATTTTCTGGAACTCCTGTTGTGTTATCAGTTTTATCTTGACCTTTAAAGTATATATTTTATTGAGTATTGTTTTGATTGTTTAAGCGCTTTGTGACCCCAGTCTGGAAAAGCGCTATACAAATAAAAATTACTTACTTACTTACAAATTTAGGAAGGCCAGATAAAGAGGGACCAAACACAGGAGGTTCATTCATATATTTAAGTAAATGACTAAAGGGCAATTAATGTGAAAACCCAACTCTCCTGATTCACTTCCATGTTTTAAATGTTGAAGTCTTCAACTCCAAGATGTAGTCAGTCTCTCATCATGACCATGTTTTCAACTTACGAGAGCGGAGTCCATTATGACATAACAATGGTCTTCACTTCTGCTCGAGCCAGCTGTAATCATGCCCCACTTTGTTTGTACAACGAGTCCCTTTGAGGTGGAGACTTCCTGGATGGTTGACGCTCGGTGACAAACCTTGTTGATTGACCAATCACAGCAGAGTAGGCGCGGTTATGGTAAACAAGATTTTATCCACAGGGTTTAAGATTATTTTTATAATGTAAATATTTAAATGAAAATAGAGTTTTGTACAAACAGACACATACTGATGATACAATAGAGTCCAACAGCTATTTAAGAGACACTCAAATAAACACAATGGTCGCCCTTTAAGTTAAGGTGGAGCCTTAATGCCTGACGTGAAGTGATAAAATTTAGATTTTTATTTCGATGAAGTACTATTTCAATTCAGCAGAAACTGCTGAGACAAACAGACATGCCAGCATGTAAACAATGTCGACTTCTCTTTCCGTGCTTCAGCTCAAAGCGTACCAGCATGCTCTCAGCTCCCACGACTGCTCCCGAAATGTTTACGTCAAGAAGAACGGCTTCACTCTGCACCGGAACCCCATCGCCCAGAGCACGGACGGCGCGCGGGGAAAGATCGGCTTCTCCGAGGGCCGTCACGCGTGGGAGATCTGGTGGGAGGGGCCCCTCGGCACGGTCGCCGTGATCGGTATCGCCACCAAGAGGGCTTCCATGCAGTGTCAGGGCTACGTGGCCTTGCTGGGCAGCGACGACCAGAGCTGGGGATGGAACCTGGTCGACAATAACTTGCTCCACAACGGAGAAGTCAACGGAAACTTCCCACAATGCAACAATGCACCTAAATATCAGGTATGAAGAGAAGTTTCCTCGTCCATTCTAGTGCCTTCGTCTGTCAGTGTATTGGCAAGATGCTGACAATACAAGGGCAACGATAAGATATGTTCCGATAGTGTAGTAACAAGCCTACATTTGTAGTATTGTTCGATAACTTGACTCTGGTGTTGCAGAATTAACAGACCACATGACTCTTGTCAAAGTTTTAACTGCTATTATTTGTTTTGAAAGAAAAATATGTCCAAACATCAGCTTTAATAGCTGCTGGATTTGCTGTATCCTCTCATCCCCAGTCATCATTGGGATCTGGCAGGATTTCATTGTTCCTTTGGCGTCTGAGGATGAAATGACTGCTACCATCTAGTGGCTGGAAGTTGAATTTCAACACAAAATGATCATTGATTGTCTATGATGTTTAATAAAAAATATCCTTTAAGCCATTTAAACAAATTTAAGTGTTGGCGTTTGTATTACTCAAAAAATTGATGCCAATATATTAACTTTTACTGCAAATGAATATCAGCTCCAAATGTTGAATATCGGCCTCATTGACTACCAATAATCGGTAATTGGTATCGGCCCTGAAAAAAACCATATCGGTCTATCTCTAATATAGATGATATAGATGGATACATTTTTGTGAGAAAAAGAAAATGAGAAAGAAATTGCAATGTATTGATATTTTCTCACATCCCTACTATTCATTCTTTTCAAGCCTGTCTTCGACGCCTTCTAATCTGTCCTCTCATCCCTCCTTTCCCTATCTTTTGTGCTGTTTTTGCCGCTGATTGTCTTATTTGCCGCCCACAGATTGGCGAGAGAATACGCGTGATTCTCGATATGGATGACAAGACGTTAGCCTTTGAAAGGGGATTTGAGTTCCTGGGCATTGCATTCCGTGGACTTCCCAAAGCCTGTCTTTACCCTGCCGTCTCTGCAGTGTATGGAAACACGGAGGTCACCATGGTGTACCTGGGGAATCCTCTGGATGGCTAGGAGCTAAGCACCTCCTCTTTAGACTGTTAATCCACCTCTGTTGAACTACTTAAAGCCAAACTTTGGAGCTGCTTCTTCTTCCCAACAACTCACACTCAAAGAGAACGTCGGCATCGGGAAGATATTTCTGGACTGGATAAGACGGGACAAGTGAACTGCCATAAACATACTTTATTGTCAGCATGTCAGTTTGATATGTTGTTTTTGTTTTTTATTATAGGTAACTTATTTTAATTCCAGGTCAAAAAGTGCTGAAAAACATGTCAGAACGAGGCCAAAGCGAAATGTGGCAAATATGTTATATTATGAATAATTTAGAGGATGAAAAATGAAATCTAGCCATTTAAACTAGTGGTGAATTTATTTTGCACCGCGCTCGAGTCGTTTTATGTCATTCGATGGTATATTTGACTTGATATAAACACGCTGCATGTACACCGACGTGGAACACATGAACATCCATTTTTAAAAGTACATTCATTAATTGGTGACCATAAAATGTACCTCCACCCTGTCTATATGTGTCATTTTTATCATGCAACACTATTTATTTAGGACTCTATCAATGGTACTAGTGTCTGGTGATGATAAATAAATAAAAAAAAGTATGGTGCCAGTGTTCAAACTTCTTGTTTTTTTACAGTACATGTTAATTGTGTCGCCTTTTGTCATGCTCCAGTTTAAAATATGAATCAAAACAAATATTTCCAAGCCCTTGCTAGGTTTAACTGTTATTAAATATATGCAATATGTATAAAATAATGTTGTATGTAACATCCTGCCTTCAGGAGGCGCACAATTTGTTGTCAAATGGTGTGATAACAATCATCTGCACACCACCAAGACCAGGGAGATGGTTGTGGATTTCCGGAGATCCAGGGTGCACCCAGGACCAGTTCTCATCAAGGGGGACTGTGTGGAGGTGGTGCACACCTACAAATACCTGGGAGTACAGCTGGATGACAGGCTGGACTGGACCACCAACACAGATGCTCTGTGCAGGAAAGTACAGAGTCGTTTGTACTTCCTTAGAAGGCTGGCGTCCTTCAACGTCTGCAGGAAGCTTCTACAGACCTTCTACCAGTCTGTGGTAGCGAGTGCCCTCCTGTACTCAGTGGTGTGCTGGGGGGGCAGTCTAAAGAAGAAGGATGCTTCACGCCTGGACAAACTAATAAGAAAGGCAGGCTCTGTTGTAGGCACAGAACTGGACAGTCTGACATCCATAGCTGAGCGATGCACCCTCAACAGGCTCCTGTCCATCATAGACAATCCACAGCATCCTCTTCACAGCACCATAGACAGACAGAGGAGCAGCTTCAGTGACAGACTGCTGTCAATGTCATGCTCCACAGAAAGACTGAGGAGATCATTCCTCCCCCATGCCATCAGACTCTTCAACCTGCATCATACATGACACACACACGCAAGAACACATGTACATGTTCATTCTTTTTAACGTCTTTATATTTTTTTTATAATTTTTTTCTTTTCCCTTTTTATACATATGTTTCAGTTTTTATTTAGACTGTACATAGACTTGCATGCCTCTTTGTTTCTATCTTGTAACATATTCTGGAGCTGCTGAACTGTGAATTTCTCTGTGAGATGAATAAAGTATCCATCCATCCATCCATCCATCCATCCATCCATCCATCCATCCATCCATCCATCCATCCATCCATCCATCCATCCATCCATCCATCCATCCATCCATCCATCCATCCATCCATCCATCCATCCATCCATCCATCCATCCATCCATCCATCCATCCATCCATCCATCCATCCATCCATCCATCCATCCATCCATCCATCCATCCATCCATCCATCCATCCATCCATCCATCCATCCATCCATCCATCCATCCATCCATCCATCCATCCATCCATCCATCCATCCATCCATCCATCCATCCATCCATCCATCCATCCATCCATCCATCCATCCATCCATCCATCCATCCATCCATCCATCCATCCATCCATCCATCCATCCATCCATCCATCCATCCATCCATCCATCCATCCATCCATCCATCCATCCATCCATCCATCCATCCATCCATCCATCCATCCATCCATCCATCCATCCATCCATCCATCCATCCATCCATCCATCCATCCAATCTATCTAATCTATCTAATCTATCTATAAATACGTTTAACATAGTGTGTCCACTAGGGAGCAGCATTTGAGCTTCTTCATTTTAATCTGGTTAAGCAGGACCCGATCCGATTATTGACAACATTACAATTAAAGTGTAATACATAAATGAAAAGCAATGTATATTGTTGTGAATAGTAAGCTTCTAACTAGTGTTGGATCATATACTAATGCCACCTAGAGATGTAATTGTTTACTGATTTCAATTGAAAATTTGCTATTTAGCTCTTTTGTTTATCTTTCAGGTGTTGCAGAAGATGACTTTCCTGACATTTCCTGCAGCATTTTCCACACTGAAATTAGTGCAATGTTGTTTCATCATAATAGGAGGTTGTTAGTCTTTAAATGGTAAATGGATCCATGATTAGGAATAAAAAAACAAGGTGCTGTTAGATAACATCTCCAGGTTCTAAGATCTTTATATCCATCAGCACTAGTATACCTTAAAATATATTTATATATTACAATCCGAAAATCAAAGACCAATCTGAAGACAGTTTTGTAGTGTTGATAGACCAAATATTGCAAGTGGGATTTCTAAGACAACTTTTCTTATGGACTTCACTGCCAGCTCCAGATGGATAACATAAATAGTTTCCTAAAATCATTTGTCAAGAGCATATAACACACAATCCTCAAATAATAATAACAAATATATAATAATGTATTCAGGTCGGACTCAGGATAGCTGCTTTGTTTATACAACAAGTTTTTGGAGGTGCAGTCACAGAAGAGTGGGCGTGGTGGGCATGTTGTAATTGTAAATATTTCAATGAAAAGAGAGTTTTGTACAAACAGACACATACTGATGATACAATAGAGTCAAACATCTATTTAAGACACACTTAAATCTCTCACTTAAATTTTCAACTACACTTTTCTTCACTTCTCCAGAGCTTTGCTCGTGGCTAGGTGAGAAAACATCTGACAACATGATAATCAGCCTAAACAAATAGTTTCTAGCTCTACATATCAGCATATTGTATATTATAGTTGAGCTTTCACTTTACATTTGTGTACATTTAAACTTGAAGAACATCTTGTACAGATCAGGGAGGGAGCGTGACAAAGTCCTGTCCATAACGTTAAAGCAACAAACGAGTCAAAATCGTTCCGCAGCCTAAGTCAGAGATAAAATAATAGATTAGTTTTGTTTACCAAACTGTAACAGGAAGTCAGATTAAAACCTTGTCTTTTAATTTTAATGGCTCGGATTACCATCTCAATCCTCAACTCATTTGAAGAAAAATAAATATTGAATAATACTGGTTGAACACACTTAGGGTATTAATATTGGGGCAGCATTTATCAGCCATGTTTATTTGAGCACACTTACAAGCTACTTGTAGACCAACCAATCTACAAGTCACTTCAAGGGAAATTTGATTGAATCTGGGTTTAGGAAAAACATGCATTTTTTAAAGGGAATACATGTAAAAAAAAAAAAAAAAAGGACCATTCTTGGCCCATCTGGAGATGTCAACGAGGTTGTTTTGAAGGAGACCCGCTGGGATTCCCAGAAGAGCCCAGGGGATCCTATTTTGGGAACATCTGCCATGTTTTCACTTCATTGTGTATAACTCAATTAATCCAAAACCATCTTAAATTTGGAGTTGGACTCCAGAAACAGATCGTCCAGAAGCGAGACAAGAGTTGTGTGTGAAAACAGGAAGGAATCACTAACAGATTACTCTCCAAGGACTGAGGACATCGTCATCACTTCCTGATTCCTAATTCCCCATTCTTGCACAACCTGGGCTTGGAAATGAAACTTTTATTCCACTTTTCTTTTAACAACATCAGCTTTTTGGTTTTGCAATAGTAGAGCAAGAGACGTGTTTTGAAAAAGGTGAATTTGCTGTCAATGCTGAACATTGACGTAAAGAGCATTATCTCGCAGGAAGGGTGTGTGTAAGTGGTTTCCTCTCTAGGAGGCATGTATGCAACTCTAGCCAAGGGTGTGAAGGGCTGAGTTTCTGTGGTGTGTTCCTGCGCTACGTAACCATTGATCACACTCACACAACACCCTAATATGTCGTATCAGAGCGACAGATCGAGGCTCCTCCTGTGTCACTGGTCGGATCCTGTGCCCCCTTTTTCTTCTCCAAGCCTCAGAGCCTCTCTTTCCGAATCGCAGCTTGACCATGTGACTCGGCTTCCGTTGCCTGCCTGCTTCCGTGAAAAAAAAAAAAAAGAGAGAGAGAGAGATGCAACAGAGGAAGACATCTGAAGTTCACACATGAGAACACAGTCATGAAGAAGCGTGTCAACCAGCAGTATGGTCAGAGAGCAACCGTCCGTGGCTTGTGAGATTCAACCTTAACCAACAGTGTAAGTAGAATCTTTGCACACTTTTATGGAACTTATAATTGATCATTAATGGAAAACATTATTAACCTCTTTAATTTTGCAGGAAAACAATTGATTTATCACTTTCAGTTTAATATTTTGCATGTTTGTTTTAATTGTTATTTTTTTATTCAGTTCTATTTTGAATTTCTCGACCATTAATTGTATGTGATTTTCGTCTTTCCTCAACTGTTTTTAATTATAGCAGAGTAAAATTACTTTATGCAAACTAATTTGGACAAAAAATTGACACCTAAGTGAACATTTTTTGGTTTGCATTTGCCATCTAGTGTCTGCTGTAGTATTTATAATAATATTACGATACAACTGCAATGATATATATATATATATATATAACACTTGAAGTATCTAATCTCCATCTGTGGTACAATATCCAAAACTATTTCTAAAACTAAAACATTAACATAGCAAATTTGAATTTAATCACACAATATATGAAAATGAAATTACTAGCAAACCAAAAACATTTATAGGTGAAATAGCGACAAAAAGTGAGCAATAATTTAGCTGAATCTGAAATAACGTATTACACCAGAGGCACAACTTCACTTGTGTCAAAAAATAAAATTGCGTAAACTGGTCGGCAAGTGCTATGAAAACTTTTCTTTTAATAATATCAGTTGTTGTCAAACGTCATAAACAAAAACAATCTGCAATAAATGTATAGGCTCAGAATGTGTTTACATTTAAAGTTACATTTTGATTGGCTCTTGTTATTTTTAACTTAAATTGTGTTATCTAAAAGAAGACACGTCAAACTGAAGGAGACAAACTAGATATATTCCGAGCTCAGAAGAGGCTAATATAAGTGGAAAGCATTTCTTAAGTTGCGGTCAAAATCTAAATTATACCCCTTTACCTCCATCCTGTAGTAGCAGATATTCTCCTTAAGGCACAGATATAGACAAGCTTTCATTAAATCTTTTCCTTGATTTTCAGATTTATCGTTACAATTATAAAGCCAGTTGAAGAGCATGTTATGAACTCATTTGTGGACGCGATTCTTTATTAGGATTAATAATTACGCAAAAAATGCAAATTTATGTTCAAGTGTGTGACTGATCATGAATATTATCTGCTTCCTTATGAACATTAAAACAGATTTTATGCCCGACATTTGATCAATTAATTATCAAGAATCTAGAGCAGCTTTATTCACCAGTACATATTGGTATACATGCATGGAATTTTTACCTAGTTGTGGACATTTCCGGAATTGGTATTAAACAAAAAATAAGTAGAGAAAATAAAAAATAGATACAGAGACAATATGTCCAAAAATATACAAAAATAATAACAATAATAATAATAGTAACTAAAAGTCACAAATACATCCATATATTTACAACTGAGAGCATAACGAAAGTAGATAAATAGTTCACAACGCTAACACAAAAGTCAAGTCCCGTGACCATCAGATGGAAATGCCCTGAAGCAAGACTGAGCACATGAGGCCTAAATTCCTCAGACATGACATGTTAATAAAAAAAATAAAACTACATTTAAAAAAAAAAAATCACTCCATAACTTAAAAAAAAAAAAAAGGTTTCCTATCATGCTGTTAGAAAAATGTGCACCTCTTGATGTGGTATTGAATGATGACAGTCACATGTATGCATGGCATGAAGCACACGCCGTCCG
Organism: Callionymus lyra; assembly: GCF_982586985.1. NCBI lineage: Eukaryota > Metazoa > Chordata > Actinopteri > Syngnathiformes > Callionymidae > Callionymus > Callionymus lyra. Next base: position 15,039,126 of record NC_141821.1, on the reverse strand, counting down.
TCAAGTGAGAACTTATGACTCAAATTAACACTCAAACATGCAAATGTAGGAGGTTCTGTTGGTCAAATCTCTCTTGCAACGTGTTAGGTACGCGTCGTCACTGAGCATTTGATGATCTTTCCGTGGGTGCATTGAACACGTGAACCAACAAACGTGCATCTTATCTTCAACCTCAAACCTACGAAGTCTGACTTCCTGAATTCAAATCAAGAGGTAAAATCAATGGCCAACTCATTTCTGAAGATTTTTAACCTGACAGAGAACATTTGGCCTTGAAATCCACCAACAAAAATAAACGATTTATTTCCTGTAAGCATCTGCAAATGAATGGACCTCTATCGATGGTGAATGTACTCAGTGTTTTATGTTAAATATTTTATTAGTTAGGAATAATGAGATTCTGTGTAGAATCAGCCCTAAAGTTTGTCTGCAGGACAACAAACAGTTCGGTGTTCGTCACTCTCTGTGGTGCAGTGGGAGCCTCGGGACTAGCCCTATCTTCGGTTCTACAATGTGTGCTGTGTTCCATTGAGCTCATTGCTATCAACTGAATACATAAAACAATAACATTGAGAACAAAGAAAAATCACAATATGAGAGTAAATGAGCAGCTTGTGTGAGGTTTTTGATCTCTGAGTGATTTTCTACTTCCCCAATCTGCTGACCTATCAGTGGCTTGTGGTGTCATCAGTTCCGACACAAAGAAACAAAAGTCACCGTCCACCTGAGAATCACCACAGAATGACTGGAACCCCCCCCCCCCCCCAAATACTATCAGCACATACTTCGCTGAGGTGGTTGTATTCCTAACATTTTACGATTAATTAACACCGGTAATAAAAGTTTCTGATTCTGACGTCAAACTCATTTATACAAGAATCCAAAAAATGTTAGCACTCTTGGTCACTGGGGTAAAAAAAAAAACATATTTACCAAACCATCATTATCCCACAAACCTCAATAAAAAAATAAATATCAACAAAAAACAGCATGAGCTCTGGACTGGTTACCACAAGATTGTTTTGTATTTGCAACTGTGTATGTTTGATTGTATGCAGATGATGGTGTTCTGTATGTGTGCTTTTAGATTTATTGCCAATGTTTGTGTTTTAGCATTATTTATAAGTTGAATTTCTGGAGAGTTTGTGTTTTAATCATTTTCACTAGAGTTCCATGCTAATTTCATTTTCAAGGAAAATCTGGTCTTTTTCCAAAACAACTTTCAGGCAGTTATCAATAGAACAGAAATATATATATACACATATAAATAAAATGACTTGGGTTTGATGTGTGGTCTACACCAAAAGTTTAGTTCCGCTAGGGTGGTTTATATTTCGATTGGACGATAAGTATGTGTCCAGGGAAGTGACACTAGTGTCAAATGCTACATCATGGGCAATGTAACACTTTGAAATATTCGTCTCTGACGCGGCATCTCTTTTGTGTTCTGAACAGTGAGGATGTTAAAATGCTGGTCCACATCCTCACCCCCTTCCTGCTCTACTTATCATCAAAGTGGACCATAGTGACTCCGGTCTTGAGTCTTCCACCGCAGAGTCCTTGTCGTTTGGTGAGTTGTTTCCACTTCATCAACACCAGGTTAAGACGAGGCAGGAATAACCGACGTACGTCTTCTTTCCTTCTCTCAAGGTACAAAGAACGGCTACATGCAACAAAGCCCAGCTGTCTTCTGTGCCGGCACTACTTCCAGGCTACATAGAAGAGCTTCATCTGAACCACAATCAAATCCAAACACTACAGGAGACCTCTCTGGTTAACTACCCCTCAGTCACTACCATCAGTTTAGCCTCCAACTGTCTGATCAGAATCCACCCCGGCACCTTCCAACACTCGGGTTTAGTTGAAACACTCAATCTAGCCAAGAACGACCTGAAGGTGGACCACCATGAAACCAGTCGAGCATTGAGGACTCTACCCAAGCTCAGGTTTTTAGATCTTTCCGAAAATGAACTGGATGATGAAGTAGCAGCTGATCTACTTCAAAACCTCACATCTCTGGAGTACCTCAATCTTTCAGGGAACCTCCTGAGGAGGCTGGACGAGACCTCTTTCATGGATCTCCACCAACTCAAAGAACTGGACCTTCAGAGGAACATCCTGTTTGAGATCGACGCCGCGTTCGATAGGAATCCGAAACTCCAGAGACTCAATCTGGCCTTTAATTTCCTGCCCTGTCTGACCGACTTCCACATGACGGAGCTGGTGGTCCTCAACGTCAGCCACAACATCGTCGAGTGGTTCATCTCCAGACCAGACGTCAATGACACCTTCCAGCTGGAGACCCTCGATCTTTCAGACAACAAACTCTTGTTCTTCCCTTTCTTGCCGAACGTGAGCCGTCTGCGGAATCTCCACTTGTCCCATAACAGGGTCAGTTTCTACGAGCACGGTTCCGACAACAACACCTTCCCGAACTCTACCATCGAGTTTTACAACCTGGGCGACAGCAGGACCAACGTCACGGCCAAGTTGTGGGATGAGGGTCTCCACGGCGACATATCGTCGGTTGAGATTTTGGACCTTTCCGAAAATCAAGTGCAATATTTCCCTCTGGGATTCATTGAAAAAATGTCAAAGCTGTCCAGACTGCGAATGCATCGGAACTGTCTCACAACGCTGAACCTGACGTCGGAGAAATTCCAGAAGAGAGTTTACGAGTTGGATTTCAGCAAGAATCAGTTGACCTGGATTGACACCAACCTACAGACTTTGAATAACCTCGGGAATTTGACGTATCTCAACCTGAGCCTCAACGGTCTGAGCTCGATATCCGCAGGACTGTTTAGCTCGCTGACGAGTCTCCGGTCAGCAGATCTCAGTTACAACAGCATCGGCATCTGTCACTCGGACGTCGCCGCCGACAACATGTCTCGGTGTGTGGAGTGGAAAGCTGCGCCGGCCTTGAGGCGGCTCTACCTGAAGGGCTGCGACCTCAGGCGAATTCCCACGTCGGCATTTTCTGGGTTGTCGTTGACACATCTAGACATGTCTGAGAACCCTCGGCTCTCCGGGCTCCGAGCTATAAAGTCTCTCAGCAGAACTCTCGTACATTTAGGGCTGGCGAGAACTCGCATCGCAGACTTCGACTTCTCCGATTTCCACAAATTAAAGTCTTTGAATATTTCCGAAACATCGCTTATAAATATTCCGGCTTCAGTGGTGAAGCTCGACCTGGATCTGCTGGACCTGAGAGAGAACCATCTGACCACCATCCCCTCGCGTCACGCCGACGTGTTAGCCACCAAACTGCAGACTGTTTTTCTCGCAGGTAATCCCTTCAACTGCTGCCAAACGGAATGGTTCAGGACATTTGAACACACCAGGACGATCCATATAGTCGGACACTCGGAAATTGAATGTAAAGACCTTTCCAAGACGCGGAGAGCAAAGAATTTCAGGTCGTTCAAATGCCACGAGGAGGACGCTAACAACGCCATTTGGTACGTCATCCTACTTGTGACGCTCTGTGTCATCATCGTGGCCATTTCCACTTGTGTTCTGTTCACTTTGAAACCACAAATTGTGCGGAAACCCATCGCAAAGAAGTGTTTTAAACCGACATCGTACTGAAGAGTGTTCGTGAAAAAACAACCAAGTGTCGAGTCAAACAATAAAACGTTCCGTTTGTCAACGCAAGAATTTTTTGAGCATCAAATGGATTCTTCTTTTTTATTCGTTTGCTCCCTCATGGGTGACATGTGGTTCAAAACCAGAATATCCTGGTCCTCCCCTGAGAAAGTGCGGCTGTGTGTTTGCGGTGTTTGCGTGCGAGTCAAGGTGCGTAAATGTTCGTATGACAATATGCAGAAGTGGTGTGAGGCAAGCGGTGGCTATAAGCAGCAGAGGAAACATGAAATTTCCTGTTTTTCTAAGATGTGCTGCAACTGCCTGCTCCGAGCATCTCTCAGAGATGGGGGTCTGCGTTTCCTTCCTATCAGAGACACAAAAACACGAAACACAAAAAGCCTCACAATGATCGTTTCTCCTGATGTCAGTCCGTCTGGCTTGGAATGTGTTCAATTAGGGCGGTGTTTTTTCAATCTTTTTTTGACGTCTCAGAGACTGTGTCGGTGTAGCTGCACACATTTGCTGATGGAGACAATTTAACTGAGCATGGATCTAACCATGAGTGCAACCAAAATACCGCTGTGGTGATGCTCATGGTAACAGTGGTTGGAACTTTAAAAAAAGAAAAAAGACCCCATTTTAAATAAGTGAGTCTTTGTTGGATTGTTTAAAGATATAAACGTTATCATTCTCAAGCATCTGATGACAAAGACAAGTATGAGTGTGTGTGCGTTTGTGTGTGTGTGGTGCTTCCTGGTACTATTAACAGAACACCAAATATGTGTGCAGTATCTTTACAGGAAGTCCAATGAAATAAAACAGTTACACAATGAGAATGTTTTTTTAAAGTGTAAAATTCTTCTTTAACCATAGGAAAGAAAACATTTATTTTTGATGTTATTAACTCGAAAAAAGTAATTCTGGGGGAACACAGAATAACTTTGAAATAGGGGGGGAAGGGAAAAATGGTATGCTTTTTTAGAGGCTAGCTAGAAAAAAGTTTTCTTTTGGGTTCTTAAAGTAGAGCCCTTGGAAAGAAGCTTTTTCATCAACATATTCAGCATCATATTCTGAGGCACACCCTGAACCAGAAGGTAAGGTTGTACAAGTTCAATATCATGGTGTCAATAATAACGCTCTTCCTTTGTCTTTTCATAAGCAATTCTGTCACCTGGGAAATAAAAATGTACAAAACCCCACTAGAGCAGTAGTTCTCCAGCATACGGATTCGGTTTTGTATCCAAGAATAATGGACTAACCTTCAATTCATTAAATGACACGGGGACACGCCTCCTTACATCCCAGGATGTTGTTATAATCAACTCCAACATGATATTTTTTCCATCTCTTTTTTGTCTTGCACTTGATCTGGAAAAAAGTCTTGGTGTCATTTTGGCCCGCTCAAGGTAATCTCAAGATTTTCTAGGTCATGGTACTCGTAGTTTCTTTGAGAGAAGTGGTCAATTTTTAGGAAGTGAACTTCAATATAAAAGCTCCTATAACCTCAACCAGTTGGACAAAAAAAGTTTCTAGTATTTAGGAATAGTAGGGATTAAGATTGGCAGCTTCACTTTGGTACTTGAGACCTTGTCATTAAAAGCTTAGGTGACATTTAAGGATTTATCTGTATAAAAATAAAAAAAAGGTGTTTTTTTATACATTCCCTTACTTGGGCCTGGAATGTCTCGGTAAATCCCGAGACATTTTATTTCCTAGCGTCATTCTGTGGTCAAACCGACATGTAGATTAAGCATAAAAGCATTTCAGAATGATTATCTGAGTCACTGCTCGCCTGTTTCTCCACCTCATGACAAGATCTGAGGTGAGTCTGGTGGTCACCCACAGGTCAGTAGCCGTGAGCGAGAAATCTGTCACAGTGAACTCTCATGGAACATCACTTGATGCAGGATCAAACAGTGAATTACCAGAGGTATGACATTTTTAAACGCTGAGATCAGATATACATTTGTTTGTGACACAGACGGGAGCATTGAAAAAAAAAAAGAAGCGTAACTCATTGACTTTCCCTGCAAATCAAGTCATAAATACTAGGAAGTAATTATGAATCACATGGACGGCAGGTCAAGAACAGAAACTACTTGTATTCACTAATAGGGTTGAAACAAGCGACACTGCCGACATGGATTCTACATAAACCCATTAAAAACATTACATGCATTTTTCTTTAAAGATAACAGTCGTTTGATTAAAACTTAATCGAAACAAATCTGGAACAATGGAAGCTCATGTGGTCTGATGACGGCACATTTAGTTTATCAGTCTATAAGTGGATCAGGATCAGGGCACTTCGTTGCAAACTGAAAACATCATTTAAACACACTACACATTAACTTTCAATGATCTATGGATGTGCAGGAAGAAGAAAAAAGAATGAGTAAGTAAATGTATAATAAGATGATAAAAGATGATAAAAACACAATTATAGTTTGAAGCCAAAAATCATACAATTTTAAAGTAAATTTTTATTTATGAAAGTGTTTTGTCGTTTTGTGACAGTTTTTTAATTCCTTGGCAAACATAGCTCAACACACCCTGATAAGACATCTTAACAACAATCCGAAACACTTCAAATCGTCAAATGTCTAAAGCAACACACTTGAAAAAAAAGATTATTACACAATTTATATTTAATTATAGGTGTAATTTACAGCTGTCCGTCAATCAAGTCAATCTCCCAGCAGACATTAGATTAATTTTCATTTAAAGATGCTTTAAGGGGAATCAGTAAAACTGAGGTCAACAAAAGTAATGTAAAAAAAATACACTGAATAAATTAATCTCACAGAAAATGTCTCTTCTGGCGGAAATGCTGGCTTGTGAATAAATAGAAATAGTTGGACTTGAAGATGAGATGAAACACTCAATACTGAAGAAGCTTCACAAAGTACATGCGAGTTTATTTTACTGTTAAAAGGCACTAATCAAAGATTCATATTTAGGTCCCTGCAAAAGATTAAACACAAAACAAGACTTTTTCACTCTTCGCTTATAGCTGAAGTGAATCTTTGCGGACGAAAAGTATTTTACTTTTGACTTTGAACATGACAATGGTATTTAATCCTTACCATTCAAAGTCCAAGTATATTAGTCGAATATTTGGTTGGTTGAACCAAAAATGTGTTACTTTTCTGTATGCCACCAGTTTAGTCAAAATCTTAGGTTTTTACAAACTGTTGTCAGCATGTGTCTGCAGAACTTCACGCATATTTTTTTTTTTAAGTCTTTGATTTGCAACCAAAGGACACCGATTAATACCCGGTGAGAGAGTCCAAACTGCCGCTCCAGCAGTGCGTTACACAAGAACTGCTTTCCTTATTCAGTACTAGTTGTCTTCTGCTATTGTTCCACGAGTCAGGACCATTCATCGTTTAAACTCATGAATTGTTCGGGGCCTTTAAAATGTGTGTAAACAGTAAAACTCAACAGTTTGTAAACAAAACTTCAAGTTGAGATGTAGGAAGGCTTTTTTAAAATCATCGTTCTTGTGCTGCAGCTGTATATATATATATATATATATAAAAAAAAGAAAGAGGGTCCAGATTAAAGTCCCGAAATGCATTAAATGGAGGATGTGAAAGACAAACTTCCTCCGGTCACAGGACTGAAACAGAAGATCTAAAAATAAAAGGAGCAGGTGAATGACGTGTGCAACACCAGAGGACGTGGGTTCCGCAGTCTCAGTTTAGAAGTTCCAGGTAGGTGATTGGCACTTTGCCTTTTTGGTTGCCGCGCTCACCCATCAGCCAGTCGGGGTCCATTCCGGGAACGCTGCAGACCATGATTACCTGGACATGAAACCATATTCAATCCGTCTAGTCAACGATTAAATATTTAATCACAAGACAGTTTCTCACAAAGACGATTCCCCATGATTGTTTATCTGAATACTATTAATTAATTAATATTAACACTATTATTTACTTAAACTTGAAACAATTTAATAACCTTTGGTTTTCTCTCCATTACGATTCATCTACAATTACATTTGATGCTAGTTGCTGTTTATTAGTCGCTCATCTGCTCTGGCTGCATTTATGTTTCAAAGTTAATTTCAACTAAAACATTTGGAGACATTGAAGGATAATCAATCCACCTGAACTACTCATAAACCCACAAGGTTTGTCAGCTACAGGATCCGACAGAGTAGATTACAATTATGTGTGCGATCGAAACAGAAACAGAAGGACTCGCGGCGCTCGGTCAGCACGCAGCTAAATCCAGCTGCTTTGACACGTTTCCTCATTTTTGGTTAAAGACGCGTCATGAGTCACGAGTTCTAAACATGCATGTCCATTAATGCTTGCTCTGCCTCCACCGGGAATAAAGAAGTAGTTCAATACATATCAATATCTATTCAGGTTTGGTTTCAGAAAAGTAGAACCATTTAACTCATGTCCGAGACCTGAGACGACGCTCAGCATCATTAGGACAAGTCAGGGACTCTGAGGTCTGTGGATCAGAATCTACTGATGGCTCCTGAACACGGTTCAGGACCAGAGGAGAGAAATCCTTCCAGACTGTTGCTCCTAAACTTTGGAACGATCTTCCTCTCTCTCTGTGTTTGATGATCTACTGACTCCTTCAAGAAACATCTTAAGACTTTTTTATTTGTCCTTTCCATGATTTTCTGGAACTCGTGCGTTGGTATCGGTGTTATCTTGACCTTTTAAACATCTTTTTTATTGGGTATTTTTTGATTGTTTAAGCGCTTTGTGACCCTGGTCTATAAAAGCGCTTTAATAATATTACTTACTTAGCCAAATAGTGAATCCAGACAAACAATGGAAATCTTAAGTGAGGAGGTGTGGTTGACCCTTGCTGAGAGGTCAGGTCATCGCTTTGAAAGCTGTGATTGGTCAAACTGTCAAAGCTAGAATTAAAAACAACTTTTGGTGATAATGGTCAAGGAATGGACCACCTAATCTCATGAAGAATGGGTAATTGTAAATAATATTTAACATAAAATAAAATCATATATAATTCAATCATCAGTCATTCAGTGTTTGGAGAATATCTAATCTGTCCACCGTGTTGTGGTCTTCTTAGGGAACTCCTAAGCTTTTGAAAAGTCTCCTTCTTGCTCTTAACAGATCTCACCCGAGGACGTCTCTTCTGAGCCTAACTTGTGTAGAACCTTTGTGTGGAAATTCTACGAATTTGGCCACAACTTTTTGCACCAAGAATCTTTAGGAATACGACCACAGAAACGTACAAAAATACTATGCCGGTGATTCAGAAATAGACAATAAAACAATTCTCACCTCGTCGGCCAGCAGGGAGAGTTCACTGCTGCTGGCAGCATCGTAGTCGTACAGGACTCTGGCTTTGCGGCTCCCGCTGGAGATTCGCAGTTCGTTGAAACCGCCTAACGACGCAGCTCCGCTCCGGTTGGACATGCCGGGCAGGGAAGATGACATGGGCACCATGGGCACGGAAATGCTGGCAGCCTCAGACAAGGACGACTGATTGTTGTTGGAAAATGACGTAGGGAAACTGGAAAAAAAACAAAAACAGAGGGATGTCTGATAACTGGAGACACATTTGGTTTTCCATCTACATGAAATACGTCAGTAGGTCTCATTAAAAGATCGATCTGTGGTTGGATTTGTGTAGTGAGATCAAGTCTCTATACCAGCATTTCTATTTTCCCACAGACTGGGAAACGATTCTGTTAAATAGTAATTCAATGAAATCGGTGAGATGCTAGCAGATATGAATGTGAGGTCATTAAACGCGTCTACTTCTGCTTGCTAGCATTTTAGCTCACAATCTATCCGCTTATTCATTGAGGTCAATTACTTGAAAAGCAGATTACAGTTAACTTAATATTAATCGTGATGCTCGCCAAACAGTAGATTAAATCCATGTCAGCCAGAACAAATAAACATTTCAACAAACCTCCCGAGCTGCTTCTGGAGGTCCACCATGTACTGGTAGGACTGGGCGTAGTATGTAGTCTGGGCCTCCACAAAGTCGTTTAGGCAGCGCAGGTGGTGTGCCTGGTCACAGAGTATTTTCAGGTGAGCATACGATGACGCTTTACAAATCTGTACTACAGGATAACTTCAATAGTTGAAGGTTAAAACAGATGGAAAAATGTAAATACAATTCCTACACAAGTTAAACATCAGCGCAAATATTTATTTGGCCTTGAGCAAGAAATTCTGCAGATAAAAATATAATAATAATAATAATAATCTCTATTTATATAGCACCTTTCTAGGAAAATAGAGATCATGCTGAACCATGCTGGAAAAAATGAAAAATGATGATGATAAATCTAAATTATTATTCAAATTAAGATATATTCTTATCTCATGACGTAGATAACACTAATTTATTATTTTTAACATGTAGTCAGAACGAGCAAACAGGGAGATGTTAGGAAAGGTAAAAATGGCCTCTAGTAAAGCTACTTACGTGTGTGCTGCTAACACCCTCCAACAACAGTCTGGTGATCTCTGCCTGTCGATCGAACTCACTCTGGGTCATTCTCAGCTCCTGCTCAGCCTGAGAAAAGGGAAACAAAAGTAAGATAAACGGCTTTAACAAAACCGTGACGAGTTTACATCCAATTGCACAAGTATTACTCATTCGTGTTACACAAAATGAAGGCAAACACACAACAAGACTTTAATGATACACAGAGAAATAGGACTTAAAACCCAGGTTGACGATAACAATCCATCTCCAGATGTGCCCCTGAATAAATGGATGATAATGTGGATGTAAATGATTTAATATTATCATAATTATTAAGAGTGAGAACTCATTGATAACGAGTGATGATTGACAGCAGCTGCCAATGCTGTCGACAGAGTGAAAGTGCGCGTGTTTCTCCAATGTTCCATTCAAGTGAGGCCACACATTCCACGTACCTCTGTTGTTTCCTGCACTCACATCTGCTGCTTTGCATTTTTAAAAACAGTGACAAGACAGGGTTAGAGCTGCAGCTGGAGTAAGGTCACAGCCAGACCAAACACACACTTACACCGTTCTCGAGCGAGAAAGACACAGCAGCATGTTTGTTCTGGACTAACAGCTTGTACCAGTAAGCAGTACGATGACACGGCAGCAAAAATATTCATCACCCAAAGATACACACATTCACTCTTACAGATCACGTCAGACTGATGTAAAAAGCAGCACAATATAAGAGGGGATTGAGACTAACTGACTAAATAAAACACAAAATAAATATAAAGAGTTAATGAATAACACCATACACCAAAAAAGGAAACATAAGTGCAGATACATAATTAAGGAAAAACAAGTAATCATTTGGACGAACATTCTGCCTGGAAAGTACAATATCATGTCGTTTCAGGGGGTTGTGGAAAGAAGGATGCTTTGCATTTCTCAGTGTGGTTACAAAGTTGAACTTAAGTATGAGGTCATGAAAGAAGGAAGACATATTGCATTACAGATCCTCTAAAAAATGTTTTTTAAATAACATTAGCACATAATACCGTTTATCTGCGGACAATACAAGTTTGTCGTGACAAAGAGAGGGAGAAATTTGCAAATCCTAGCAAACAAGATTTTTAACAGAAAAGGGAAGTTTAAAGCAGCATTCGCGGCCCATGTGACAGCAAGTCACAAGAGATAAGTGTTCAGTTAGAGTTGTGTAACAGAATGCCGATCACAAAATAGCTTATCTTGCTTTTGAAGAGCCTGAGAAGCATACAGATTTGGAAGTTTTAACATCAACAATAAGAGATGAAAACGGTGATTAATAGATCTTCATCAGGAGAATAAATATACATTTTTGTCTCCAGGTGTTTTATATACAAACTTACTGCAGCTCTTGCGTCAGGCATCCTGGCTTTCTTTAGTCGTGTTTTAGCTGCGTCCAGATCCAAACGTTTGACTTGAAGGAGCTTCCGTTCTTTCTAGAAAATAATAATGAACAAATATCAGTCAATTAACTCTGGAAGCGCTCGTGACATTTACAAGAAGTACTAACGGTCTACAGTATATCGCTTGGTATTCTTTAAACTTCTGCTACAAACAAGCTTGAAATATAGACTTATTCAAGTTTTCCCTCTTGTTGAGGCTTCAATACAAGATGGACGTTACAGACGAACACAATGGAGTTATTTTGATGATTTTTAGTTAGTTACATTTTGTCTATTACTCTTAAAGGAACAGATTACTCTGAAAATAATCTCAACCCTCAGTCAACATGAGTGTGAGTAGAAAAGAGTGAAATTTCTCTTTAAGTGCACTCTCACAAACAGCAATATAAATTGCTATGCGTGTTATGCGAATGTTTTTTTTAAATATTGTAAAAATAAAAAGAAATGCAGTAAAAAAAAATTGTTTCCATCAACTAGACTCTTGTTGACTTATTAGATAGAACATCTAAAACCACAGATAGATACAAACTATGATGTAAAGATGAATGCTCCCTTGTATTTTATTTCATCATAAAGATGATATACATTTGCTTTAATTAAAATTAAAAAATCAGTCATCAAAAGTATTACTCACCAGAATTGTTTTGAAGTCGCCCTCCAAAAAGTTTCTCAAGGGCGTCAGGAAGTTGATGGCTGAACTATGTATGAGCTCCCTCTCTGCAGAGCCAATCTGCTTCTCTGTCTCGCCACATTTGATCAAAGCATTTCCTGGAATGGTCGAAAACACATAGTACACATCGGGTGTATTATGATATCAGAGAGGAAGATAAACTACGGTGTGGTTGTGCAAGGAGAAAAACATGTGTTGGGTTACATTGTAATTTCCACAACAAAAGCTATTGTTAATTCCAAGATTTATCTTATTATTTATTAAAATACTTAAAATGTGTTTCACTGTTCAATAAACAGCATTCAATTATGCTTAATATTAGTTACTGGAGTAGTTATAACAGTTGTTGTTTGACACTTTTATTTTTAAAATGTTTTAACCCTCTACTGACTCCTTCAAGAAACATTTTGAGACACTTTTATTTGTTCAGGCTTTTCCTTGATTCTCCTGTTTTGTTCAAGGTGTTATCTTGACCTTTTTAGTATATATTTTATTGAGTATTGTTTTGATTGTTTAAGCGCTTTGTGACCCTGGTCTGGAAAAGCGCTATATAAATATAAATTACTTACTTGCTTACTTACTCTTGTTACTTGTCGACACATAAATTATTTAATTTATTATAAACCTTTATGATATCTAAACAAATATTAAAGAGAGAGCTGAATGAAATGAAAGCTTTGCAGTACTGTAGTACTTCGTAACAGCAAATGTATATTTGATTCAAGATAATAATGGATTTTTTTTTTCACTCATCAACATGTTTATATATATTTAGGGTGATGTTATGGTTATGTAATGAAGTGGTTAACCGCACATTTAAAACATCAGTACTTCTTTGTACTTCTGTGCTGCTAGCTGTGTAGCTCACACTGAAGATTCAACGTTCGAGGAGCCAAGAATGTGCAGTGATTTGAGGAGCAAAAATAATAACTATATTCCATTAGTATTGACAACAGTTCAGTAAAGATGCTTATGATCACCAAAGATAAATGATGTATACATTAGCACCTGTGATAATCTTGTCACATGATCAAAACCAATGATGTAATTCAGAAGAAAAGAAGGAAACTTCATGTCAAACTGATGTGTGTTAATTGGTGTGAAGATGATAAGTTCCATCACTCACCATAGGCAGTTCCTGGACCAAATTCATGTCCTGAGTCGATCAGAGTTTGGCCCAAGATCTCGTGATTGTTAATACGAGTCGGGGCTTTTTTCTCCAGCTTCTCGTACACAAACTCTTCAAGGCGGACGTCTGCAGATTAAAAAGAAAACTTAATTATATAGTCACGAGAACACAGATCTAATTATGTTAGACAATCTTTTTTTAAGTCTTCTTCTGAACTTACTTCTTTTCCAAGTATCTTAACATAAAATTAACCATTTTAACATTAAACATTTGGAACTTTATTTGTTGCACAAGTGATCCAGTTTATCATCTGAGAAATAAACTAGTGTAAGCAGCAGCTAGTCAACTGTAGCTAGTGTGCAATAATGCTAAAGATATTCGGCATCATAGTGTGAAGGATTCACAGCCGGGTTTAAACTCGACACAAACCAACGACATATGTATATGTAAAGCTTCAACAACGACATTTGAATTTGTTTATATTCTGTTTATTAGTTGGTTATTTAAGTTTGTTTATGAATTATTTCATTTTGTTGCTTATTTATTTGTATTTATTTTCTTGAATGTCTGTTTAAGTCTTTAACTGTCAAGTCTTTTTAATTGTTTTAAGTGTTTAATGTTTTGCATCATGGGTCATGAGAGGAACACAATTTCATTTATGCTGTATGTCTTAATACATGCATGTTTGACAATAAAAGAACTTAACATCATATCTAGGTGGTAAAAGGTGGTAGATCAATATCAAAACATGTGACATTAAGCAGTGGCAGTTCATTTCACAACAAGGACGTTGGCAGATGTTTACTCACTTGGGTTGGGTTGTAATAAAACCTCCGTTTGTTTCATTATCCTGTCGGTCCATAGCTTGGTGTTCTCGGCTCTGACCAGGAGGTTCTCCAGGTGGGCGTCCAGCTCCGTCTTCTCAGCCTGGCCGAGCTTCTCCTCTGTGAACTGACAATACAAAGTGGAATCATTAGAAATAAGCTTAAAAAAAAGGGGCTGAACAATAAAAATAACTCGGTTAAATATCAGTTTAAGGTGATAAAGTTCACTTGATAGACGTCAGTTTTTAGGTTTAACTTCACCCGTCGAAGCAACTTTTAGCCACAATGCTAACCAGCTAAGCTAGCAGCGATCGGTTTAAACGTGAACTTACTTGAACCGCACGGCTCAGGAAAGTGCCAGCATCCGCGGCCAGCCGCTTCACGTTGAAATCCATGGCGTGGATGATAAGAAACAAAACGAGCAGAGTTCACAAGCAAACGGACATTCCGACGAAAAACGTCATTAAAGCGATTTTTTTTTTCTTCTTTTTTTTTTTCTCGTCGGAGTTCCACCCAGCTGTTGATCCCTACAAAGAGGATGAAGCAACAAGAGAACTCGCCAGCCGTAGCGGCGACAACGCCCGCATGCGCATACACAAGACAGAAAGTTCTACATATGTTTTTGTTTTACTGCCTACGCTGCGATTTAGCGGCATTGTTTTAATTTGTTTAAATGTTTTTTTGTATTATTTGCTTATCGTATCCGTGTTAGAGCGTAAACGTTTCATTAACGTTAAGAGTAGCGAAATGTTAATCGGGGGATAGTTATCTTGCAATGTTTGTTTCAATCTGCGTTTACGTCAACTGTCATTCAAACATGAAACGTCACAATCGACACAAATATTATTCAACTTAAGCCTGAATTATTATTATTTTTATATTAAAAAATATATTTATATATATATATATCCAAATAATTGGTATCAATAGCCTTTAAAAAAAAAAAGAAAAAAAATAGCATGACATAAATACTGCAACTTACAATGTTTTTTATTTTTAATTTTTAAAAATCACATCAATATTAGAAGACGAAGATTTGTTGCTGTGTATTCTAAATTATATTTTTATGACCATTATTACATTTGAAATATTCATAACATGTCCATTTATGCCATACTTTTTCTTCGTAGCTTCACATTGGTTGATTTATTCTAAACATGTGTTGTGAGTTTAATGATGCAACTTCTTAACTTAAGGATACGGTTTATATTTACAGTTTTTATATCTAGAATTTGAATTTTTTAATTTTAGTTATTCATTTATTTATTTCCATTTTGTAGAAGAATCACTATTCTTCTCTTTCCTCTTGTGTTTTACAGCCAATGATTTATCATTTACCATTGATATAACGGTTGCTATGACGACGAGGAAAACATTATTTGTGCAAAACGGTTTCTTGAGGTCTGCTTGTGATTTGAACAGACGGAGTCTGCCACCTGCTGTGTGGGAGGAAGTCAGACAGTGAGAGATTTCAACAGACTTACCTTGTCGAGACAAATGGATTAACTTGACTCATGATTTATTTAAATAGAAATAGATTTAAGTAATGTTTTTGATTCATTAAATTGTTTTCGACTATCGAGCCAAAGGATAACATTCCAAACCCTCACATTGGATGCCTATGTGTTTATTTATTTATACTATGTATTCACCTTTTAAACTCCAAATATAAAGCCAAACAGTTCCCAATGTTTCCAGAAGAAATCAGCTTTCTATAACTGTAAAATGTTGTTGTTGTTCACTAACCTTTGGTTACTTTAAAGTGGTTCCAGTGAGTAAATGTTGGTGGTAAATCAGAGTATCTGCCTCAGGTTATGGGAAAATCGAAGCCTGCTGATCAGCAAACAATGTGATAAGACAATTAACAAATGAAACAAACAAGTACTTTTATGGGGTTTTATTAACTTGTCGTTGTGAGCTGACAATATGCCGCACTGACAGAACAAACAGCATCAAGTCTCATCCCGTACAAAGACTTTAGAACAAGACTGTCATCAGTGTTCGTGACAGAGCACACACGCAACTTTACAACATGAAGAAAACCAAAAGTCATTTTTTTAAAGTTTTTTTGAGGATGTTTTCGGAGAGTTCTTTAAGCAAAGGGTATCTGAATGTCCTCGCCTTCCAGGACTCTGGGATTCCTTGGAGGCCAGTCTGTAAATACATCAGGATGACAGGTAAACACACCGAGTCCTAAAATAATCTTAACCCTTTCAAAAAACAAACAACTTTATCCCGAACAGAAAAGCAAAGTGTACCGAATGGTTTAAAGTATAAAAAAAACTGGGATAATATATCAAATCTATTTAAATGTATTGACATTTTATCAGCTTTTTTTTAAGGTATTTGTTTTACTTTGAAAAAGTATGTTTGAAGTATTTTTAATTATGTATAACGTCATGTGTTTTAATTTATAAATAATAATTACTTACTGACTCTGTGAACATTAAACATAAAGTTAATAGGTAGAACTTTATTGATCCCTCAGGAGGTCTCCTTCGGGAAATTGATTTTTTTTCCAATTAGCCAGAGCAATACAGCAATTATTCATAAAAATAAATACAAATAAAATAAGAACAAGAACAAAGTGAAATAAAGAGAGAGAACAAGATGATACAATCTAAGTATAAAGATAAAGAACATAGAACAAAGAAACTAATATGGAATTACTCAGTATAGAAAATCAAAAAATATTGAATTTATCTTGAAATAAGTACAACTCATCATCCAATAGTGGATAATAGAAAAAGGCTACCATGGAAATGTAATAAACGTTGGTATCAACTCCAAAAAAAGTAAATAAATAAGAAAGGAAAACATTCGATTTTCGCTTTTGCTTCCCTTTCACCATTAGTGACAAATGCTTTGATTGATGTCAGACCCCTAACGTACCTGAGCCCCAAAGCAGGCCCCTATAAAAGAGGCTCGGCTGGCGGTGCATCCCCCGCAGCGCATGGTGTCTCTGACAGCCTCATCCAACTCTGTCAGCGTCAGGACCCCGTGAAGCGCTCCCTGGAACGCACCTGGCAAACCTGGACACAAGGACGGAAAGACAGTCACCACACACACAGAACATACTGAGCACCAACTTAAAGAATTTAAGGTTTGAACACATAAATGCAACTCATTTTATTTCAAATATTAATATTAAACAATTTACTCCGGGTACTCCGGTTTCCTCCCACAGTCCAAAAACATACAGAGGTTGATTGAGAACTTTGGGAAAAATTGTCCGTGGGTATGAGAGTGTGTGTGAATGGTTGCGACAGAGTGGCGTCCTGTCCAGGGTGTCCCCTGCCTCTCGCCCTATGATACTGGGATAGGCTTCAGTCTCCTCGCGACCCCGGTAAGGGATAAAAAAATAAATAAATGAAAATTAAGCAATTTATAAGAAAAGTTGAATTCACAATTTAATACATTATTTCGTTTCAAGATCGGTTTTAATTTCAATTTCATGCCAGATGAAAACATAAATTATATTACAGACTTTAAATTGTTCCTAAATTGTGAATAGGTTCTTGCTATACTACTCATTACAAAAAATATATCATGTTACCTATTACTTGAAGTAAAGTCAGGTTGGGGAGAATTTAAATTTTATAACTGGATTAAAAAACGTAAAAGTTTCAGATGAAGATAAGATCAGCACTTTTTCATATGAATAGTTTCCCGGAAAATCGAACTCAATCTTGGGTTAACTGACGTTTTTTTTTCTTGTACCAATTAAAGCAGCAACAGGAACACGTAAGTGTGTTTTTCTTTTCTTCTGTTGTTGTTGAGGCAGCAGGAGGCACATCTACTGGAACAAACACAATACTGCGCTCACGTAGTTTGATCTCACATCCTTAGCTTGAATAATGAGCCGAAATCACCGCAAAGTCATGAACGACCTCCTTCAGCCGCTCGGCGCTCAGTTAACTCAGCAGGGTGGGAAAATTAAAAGGTTTAAAAAGCGGGAGAAGACCATTAGTCGGGAGATCAAAAGCCCGGCGGACTGAACCAAAGGACAGGAAGGCTTTAGAGGAGCGGCGCCAAGTCAACAGACTCGGATCCTGCTGCTCGTGACCCGCTTACCTCATGTGTTCGGGTACACAGCAGGTATGAGCTGTTGGGATGTCTTGGCCAGGTTGTCCTTCACCTGGCGGAGGTGAGCTGCAGCAAGACGGGGACACGAGTCGTGAATAATTGAACAAGTGTTTCCAGGCATCACATCCTATCTAAATAAAAAAAACGGTTCTACTGTCCACACAATGACAACATTTAGAGGGTATTAAATAAAAGCAGAAGAAGCAGAAGTTCTTATTTAATGAATCATATTTCTGTGGTCAAATACTTCTCAAGAAACATTAAGTATTCCACTTTCTAAGTGTGATATTCAATAACGTGTGCAGCTTCACCAATGACAGATCTATCCAGGTCTTGAGGGCTTCGTCGTGATGGATCGTTCAGCTGAGCTATAACCTCATCCAGAGCTTTGGGACCTGGTCCATTTAGAATCAAGTGTTCCAGAAACCTGGAAACACGAAATGATTTAAAGGTGAAATCCTCAGGATTTCAGTAGCATGTGACTTTTCTTTCTTCACCTCGCCGCCGCCAGAGTCACGGCCACGCACATGTCGTTGTTCTGGGTGACCCGGATCGCCGTCTCCACTTTCTCCAGCATCTCCGGGCGTCCGGCAAACATCGCGACCAACGGCGCCAGTTTGGTGATCCCGTCCATTTGACAGTCCTTGTCACAGCCTTGAATACACGTTCATTTGTTCTTTTACAATTACGCTGTCAGACAAAATGACACCGTTTGGACTCTAAATATATCTCAACCTCTCACCCGTTTCATCCTTGCCAGCATCCACGTTTCTCATGAAAGCCTTCAGACTACCATTCCTCCACGGCCCGTCAATAGGAAGGACAGCCGGGGGTCCTAGAAACGGAAAAAAGAAAAGCTAAGTAAGGCTCTGACTCCGAAACGGATCCCACTCATTTCTTTAAATAGCCAACCTCAATTCAGCTCTTTTCACTCCAAAAATAAACTCAAAAGCTGTTTCTGACACTTCTCTTTCTTAGGGTTCAATGGGGGTCATCCCAGCAACACAGGGTAAGAGGTGAGGACCCCCCCCGGAGAGGTTCACTCACACACACACTTACAAGTCATTCTAGTCTAGCTATGAATGTCACCTCCTTTCTTCCGGTAGGGGTCGTTGAGGGGGAGGTCGTACACGGTTCCAGGGCCGAAGAACTTGTAGAGACGTTTGGTCAGGTCGTCCACGTCGACATCTGCAGGGAAGGATCCCATTAAAACAAGAGTTCACATGTTGCTCCTACTTTATTGAAGCTGATCAAAGGACATGTTTTTTTTTAAATCGTTGGCACGTGTCCATACCGCCTCGCTGACTCAGCGACTCCAGCAGGACGAAAGCTTGGTCACCGTAGCAGGTCTGCTCGCCAGTCTGCCTGCGGTAGAAAGGATTCGCTGACTCGGCTCGGAATTCTGGAGACGGTTCCAGGTCGGAGAGAACCTCCTTCAGTCGGTCTGGACTGTAGATCCAGTGCATGGGCTGAGCTAGTGAGCATAAACAAATGTATTATATGAACACACGTCAATTGAAAGGGATAAAAATCACATTTTGTCTAAAAAAAGGTCTAAAATTAGCCGGTTTATTTTTATTTGAGAATGTTTTTGTTCAAGTTAAGATCCAGATTCTAAAGTTTTTTTTATATTCATTTGAACCAGCTGCTATTGACTTGATCTCTTCTTTTAAAAAGATACATCTTTCCAGTTGGAAGATAAAATATCGAGACATCCAGATGTTGAACTGGGTGTTGCAGTAACAGTGAGACACTAGGAGGTGGTGTTTCTAACCAGAATACTGCTCACTCATCGTTGTTTCTTATAGATAAGAAAAAAACAACAACTCAATACTGTTATATTAAGTAAAACAAAGGCATTTGGAGGAAGAAAAAAGAGAGAGAGAAATTAACATTCAATTTTGTAATAAACATTAGATCTTCTTTTCCATTTCTTAAAACCGTAAGTAAAATAATAGTTAAAGTTAATTTTCCAAAACAGTGTATAATGTTTTACTATTATTGTTTTTACAATCCACACAAAAAGTCGTTTTGATGCTGTAACAATTTTAAACGAGTTGATACAAGTGATTTCATTCCATTATAAAGAAGTGTGAGGGAAATAAGAATCCTAGAGAAAGGAAACCTGTTTGTTATGAACATGTTTTTGAAAACTGCATCTGCAGTTGTTATCTTACCTGCTGCATCTGCCACTGCAGCCCCGATAATGGCCCCGATGGCTCTGTCAGTCACACTCACGGCCATGTGCTTTTCTTCGGATCAACAGATAAAGTAAACACAAAAAAAACAAAAGACTCATCTTGAACAATATGAAAACAAATCGGTCTCTTATTATATTTTTTTCTTATTCTCTTTGTATTGGTTATACCACTTTTGTTATTATATTTTCTTATTATATTTATTAATTTATCAAACATGTCAGTGACTATTTAACTCCTAGACAGCGTTTCAAAACACCACATTAAGAAAACAAGACGCTAAGCCATTATAATTAAAAAAAATATTAAGTGTACTTACCTTGGAGGTGATTCAAGACCAATTCTTAAAGTGTTGTCAAAAGGTTTTAGTTGCGGAGACGCCTGCTTCACTGATAAGACCTCTCCAATAAGAGCAGAGGAAAAAGAAGAGATAGTGATGTGATGTAATATGTATGTATATATATGTATATATATATATATTTATTAGGTAGGAGAGAGATAGAATTATGTAACTGTTGATTCTTTCTGTACTATTAAAGAAGGATAGATACTTTATTGTTACTGTTTACTGTCAAATAACAATATTATTATCACATATCACTATTGTTTCACAATAATAATATATAACGTTTTAATTATATTGTTTTTCATTATATCATATTTTGTAATAATATAAGGATTATGTAAATGTTTCCGCCAATTCGGTTTAATTCTTTTGTTTAAAATATTCCATTTAAAAAAAATTCTGATGTCAAATTAACACAGCTGTAGATACAATCATGAGACACAACACACACATTAAATAATCTTTGTAGAAAAAAATGTGTTTGGGGCAAACAAAAAAAATGGAAGTTGAAATAAAAACAAGAGAATCCATCTCACAGATTAGTTATAAGACTGAAGCCATTGAATGTTTATTGATGAGATGATGAAGCTCTACAAAGGGATGTTTTGTTTTTTAATATTATATTTATATCTAGAGCTCAGTAGGTGGTGCCTCAGTTGATGGAGTGAGGTTTCATTAGAATAGGTGGTCAAAGATCATAGTGCAGAGAGCGCCATCTAGTGGACTCTGACAAGATAAGGACACTGCTTCATGAAGCTTCATCATTTCATCACTACAATTGCCATCTCCCGAACCCATGACCCTCAAGGGTTGTCTTCCTTTTCTCTTTGACTAGATGATGCAAAAATAATATCAAACGATCAATCAAACTTGAAACATGAGAAACATGTTTCCAAATATACCACATATGCATGTTCGGGTCAAGACTCTTCAGGCGTTAAATCGAAACATTAGTCACGCTCAATAAACCCAAAGTTTCAGCAGTTGTCTGCTTCTGTGGACCATGGTTGGGCAGCTTCTCATGACTATCTGATGGCTTGAAGTCACGTTGATTTGTCCTGCTGTCACTCTCCGTAAAGCTTCCGCTCCATTGCCTTCATCCTAAAGGTATCACAGCTGATCCCTGCCAGCGTTCCAGCCCTGATGAAGCCCTGCGAGGTCTGGCCGGACTCCATTTAACCCAGACCTCTCATGGGTATCGCAGGGCCATTAATCTCTCTTTTTTCGACCCACAAAGCCGCCGGTATAGCGTGAGTGTTTGGCAGAGATTCATAAAATCAATGCCGTTTAGAAAACAATGAACCAGAGAACCATTGTCATCCCTATAGGCATTTTTGTGTTGGTTTAATTGTTCAATCATGTTTCCTTAAGACATCTTTTAGTTGGATGGATGGATGGATGGATGGATGGATGGATGGATGGATGGATGGATGGATGGATGGATGGATGGATGGATGGATGGATGGATGGATGGATGGAAAGATGGATAGATAGATAGATGGATAGATAGATAGATAGATAGATAGATAGATAGATAGATAGATAGATAGATAGATAGATAGATAGATAGATAGATAGATAGATAGATAGATAGATAGATAGATAGATAGATAGATAGATAGATAGATAGATAGATAGATAGATAGATAGATAGATAGATAGATAGATAGATAGATAGATAGATAGATAGATAGATAGATAGATAGATAGATAGATAGATAGATAGATAGATAGATAGATAGATAGATAGATAGATAGATAGATAGATAGATAGATAGATAAACTTCATTGATCCCTCTGGAGTAGAAGCATATAAAATAAAGTTAGAAGTATAATTTATTTAAGCAACAAAAAATACTTCACCATGACATTTAAACCTGTAATATTAAGAATATTTTTGTATTTCAACACCACTAAATACCTTTTCTATATTTTATAAAAATAGGGTTTAAATTATTTACATTCTGGTATAGTTCGAAATAAATGTGTGTATTAGTTGTGACGATAAATAAACAGTGACAATCCTGCTAACATAGAGGATAGTAAGAGTCCGTCCCACACCGCAGCCCATGAGACATGACCTCATTGTTCCACTAGGGTTCTCAATTTTTTTTGCGTCAACTGTCCATGCTCCCACTCAGACAGATGTTCATAGAAACAACATCCTTCATCACAGCCGAAACCATGGAAGTTAAATCCACCAGACGTCACGTAGTTTGGCCTCTATAGTTTTCTCTCTCGGGGTAGAAATAAGGAGAGCAGTTGAGTGATGACACTTTAGTCTAAGAGGAAGAAGATAATTCAGATTGTAATCTCAAACTGACTCACAAAAGAAGAAACACAATGAGTCATGATGATATCAACTCACATTTTAAGCTTTTGTTTTTCTTTATCTGTTCAATATGACATTCATACTTAAATGGCTCTTGGCCAATATATATTTCACATGATACATTATTCTTAAGATATTCTGTTCTAGCTCTATCTGTTCTTGCCTTTTATGTTTCAGGTTATATTATAAAGAAAATTAAATAATAGATTAAAGATATTAAAGTTGATACTTTGTAATGAGAAATAATTTAATACATATATGCCTAAACAGCAGAAATGGAGCTTTAATTCAAATGTTCTTTATACCTTGTGTTGCCTCTGGCTTAGGTTTTTTTGGGGGGGAATTAGGGTCACTTTGACCCGTAAAATAACACCTATTACGTAGGATTAGAAGCCAAAATACTTTAAAATCACTACAGCTAAAAGTATTTTAATAGAAAGTGAGGTTATTATATACTGAACCTGATAATTGAGACTTTTGCATTTGTATTATAGTTAAGCATCCATCCATCCATCCATCCATCCATCCATCCATCCATCCATCCATCCATCCATCCATCCATCCATCCATCCATCCATCCATCCATCCATCCATCCATCCATCCATCCATCCATCCATCCATCCATCCATCAATCTATAATACTTTTAATTAGAATTATAATATAAAAAAGATCTAGTTTATCCATCCATCCATCCATCCATCCATCCATCCATCCATCCATCCATCCATCCATCCATCCATCCATCCATCCATCCATCCATCCATCCATCCATCCATCAATCTATAATACTTTTAATTAGAATTATAATATAAAAAAGATCTAGTTTATCCATCCATCCATCCATCCATCCATCCATCCATCCATCCATCCATCCATCCATCCATCCATCCATCCATCCATCCATCCATCCATCCATCCATCCATCCATCCATCCATCCATCCATCCATCCATCCATCCATCCATCCATCCATCCATCCATCCAATTTCACATGATTTATTTAAAAAAACAGGTAAACAAATAAAAATGGTAATAAAGTATTAGATGCCAAATCAAATCTTAATAAATCGATGCAGGTTAATGTGTTTGCTGTTCACTGAAGGAACAGGTTAATCAACAACAAAGGTAAACAGATTAAACCATCAGTGCAACTGAGGTAAAACATCCATAAGGTAAGTCCGGGAGAATTTGGCAGGTCGACACCGTGTCCTTCACAGAACGGGGTGTTAGAGTCGCACATGCACAGATACATCATATCTGTCATCAGATCAAGTGACATAATGCACAAGATAGACCTTTGTAAATGACTGTCTGGCAGGATGTCAAAATAACTCTCTCCCAAATGAAGCAGTGGCCTTGTGTTGGGGGGAGGTAAAGCTGTGATCACCTGGCAGGACAGCGGGGTGTTGGAAACAGATCCGCGGACTAACACCCCACAAGCAACGCCAAAACGTACGCCAAGGTAAGCATGTTTATTTAACCAGAACACATGCTCTGTACCTGATAAACAAAACATTGAATCACAAATTCATCTTTCATTCTAACTTTTTATTGTTTTATCTTTGTATTCCTTTTGTTTTCTTTTATCAAAATGTTGTATTTTGAGTGTGATCTCATTTGATTGTTTTCTCCTATTGAAATTTTTTTTTTTTTTTTGATTATGCCGATATTAAACTCTTAGTATTAAATACTCTAGAGTTGTCGCTCAATCATTCGGGGGTCTAAAATGTTACAACACAGCACAAGTCAAACAAAACTTCTATTCATCGACCCGCTGTAACAGCAGGTTTAAACAAATGTAACATCATTTTAAATTTAAAAAAAAAGAAAAAGGATTTGATTTTTATGTGAGTTGATACTTACGTTACCTCACAATTGTTTTTATCTTAATCTTTCAATGAATTAAATTTGAACTTTGCTCTGTGGCTCATGAAATCATTGGATGTGATTTAGTTTCTTAAGAAAAGTCCAAATGACCATCAGACATTTTTACACATCTACACTTCATGTTTTTAACTTATTTTTTTCTTTCGGCCATATAAAATTACTTTAATTGAGCCAGATTGTCCCTGAGGTATTTAGTTTGAGTGCTTTAATAATGTGCCTTATTTGCCAAATATAATCAGTCATCGTGGTGTTTTTTACATTTAACATTAGATCATATGATTTCAAAACTCAAGCTTCGGCATGACTGACATATATAGAATACTAGCATCTGATTTTAGTGTTTTTTGGTTTATTTTATTCAGATATTATTTATCAAATATGGCATTTTTCGCCTGAAGCCAAGACTGCACGACATCATCTCTGGATGTGACCTGGCACAATACCTTTGCCATTTCAGCCTCCTTTGATATTTCCTCTGACATTTCTGTGTCACAGATGAACCTGTTAAGCTCTTTAAAGATGGACAGTTCAAGCTCTTAGTCAGCACAACATTCGACCAGAATCTACGTTTGTAAGTCAAATTAATGGATTCTTATCTGAAACATATTTTTGTTGTTCTATTGTTCTTGTACCTGCAGACGCGACCATCCTCGGTGCATTGTTGTCCTTTAATGACTTACTATTGTGTGGTGAAAATTGCCTCTTTTGCTTAAAAAAACCCCCATTGAACTAAAAAATGAATTAAGCAAGGAGTGTAAACACTATTGCCTTGATAATGCTCTTTGTTGGATCGACACCCTTTTTTAAAAAATTGCCTCTTGTTCTCATTCTTTAGCATCCTCTCATCTGAAAGTGGAAAGTGTGTGACTACGGAGGCTTTGTCCATCATCTGGCCTTTGGCCACAGCTCCTGTTATCTGGTCGCCATGACATCCATTGTGCAGTCAGTGGAAGATAAACCCCCGATGCCTGCAAGAGAACCACACACGCTCTCCTGTCCACAATCGCTCTTGATCAGAGGAGAATGTGAGCGAGGAGTCTTGTCCAGCACAAACACAGCAGGGATGACGACCAAAAAAAAAGTCAGTTCTACATAAAAGAAAAGACAAAAATAGAATTAAAAAAGGATGTCTCACTGATAATTATTTTCATTATTACCGAGCCGTTTATGATGGGACTATACATTTTCCCCTTTATTTTAAATTAATAATAACTTTAAATTGAAAGAGCAATGTGTTTATTGTTAAGTTGTTGAAAGTAAAACCGTATATGATTTCTAAAGGATTATAACAAAATATGTTTAATAATTAGAATTGATGTTGACCAGGACAATAAAACAAAGATAAAATATAAAAAATAGCATCGCAATTAGAAAAAGGTTTTTATGTTTACATTTTAATAATATAAAACAATAATTGTAGTGCAATGTTCCAGTTCCAAATTCCAGTTAATATATATAATATAACATTTACAAATTAAAAAAGATTCATGTTACTCAATGAGTATATTTATAAATGCTATTACTGTATATGCCGTTCAGTAGGGGGACCCCCTAAGCTGTGATTTTGATCCCCTACGGTGTGAATTGGCCCACCGATGCTGTGTCTCAAGCGGTTTAGGCGGGATTTTCTTTATTTCCTGCCTTGATTTTACAAAACTTGTCCCTCAAAATTCAGGAAACAACATTTCAGAGTTTTACCAATTCAAAATTTCTCGGAATTTGGAATTTGTCTTTCACTGTGCACAGATCAACCCCCTATGCTGTGAAAAAAGTCCTGGTGAGAACCCTCTATATATACATATAATAGCAAGGGTATTTAGTAAAGTTTCGAATAAGCGTATTAAAAGTCTAAACAAAAATGTTTTAGCATTGTTAATTTTCTTTAGCGTTACTTGAAAAACCTATCCTGAGTTTGGCTTGTACAGGCCGAGCTCATGCTATGAGATACAATAAGAACTTTCAATTACAGTCCAGTATTGTCCTCACAGAAACAGGCTCGCGGGTTTGGAGAGATGGCTTCATAAATGGATGGTGCCACGTTGCCAAGGAAGTAACAGCAGCTGATTAGTATACACTCTCTAAAACAGTGCATGGAAAGTGCCGGGCTTCATCAGCAGAGCACGGGAACATAACTGGCTTCATTGTTGAACACCATGAGGAAAATAAGGTGGACAATTAGCTGAACAATGGCTGAACTGAAGCAGGAGGTGCAGGGATATCCAGCCGCCATTCAGTATGTGTCGACAAGATAAACCCCTGTTCGTATTGTAACCGCGGATTAGAAGCGGAACTCATTAATGTATTGAGAATATTTGTGCTTGGGATGCTGACTTCAATATATGCATTCTCTCTCACAACACTGATGGGCGTTAACTATTACATGAACACGCATAGAAATATGTTGCATATAAATGCATTTATACATGAGATGCACTGGTTGGTTTAGCAGTCAGAATATTTTTACATTGCAACTTAATCCTCAACAATGGATTTCAGACACTTTTTTGACCAATTTTTCACTCCTCGTGTTCCACAATAAAACTTCTAGATATATTCTAAACCAGGCAGTTCACTTGAAGTTGTCAAGTTTCTACACGAGACAATACTATTTTACTAAAGGTCGATAAAAAGACAAAAATAAGAAAGTAAAATGGGAAAAATGGTCAATACATAATAGTAACCAATGAGTAAAATTACCTACATTTTGATACCATCAAACAAACTATTCAACTGGCAGAAGAGCGATGGAGACGTATTTGTAAAATAAATAGTTTGTACTTCAATGACTCCGTTTTTTTATTCTGAGCCCAACATTTTTCATTTTTAATTATTAACAATATAGAGGGACAATTAGCTAAAATGTAAAGCACACTCTTTACTGTCAATATACATAAAAATAAATCAGTGTGAGTTCAAACTTCCCCTTAAATAACACCCCTGGAGTAATGACCATTAACTTACAATGTCTTTTTTTGTGCAGATAATAAGCATATATTCACTGTAGATCAACCAGTCTAGGCGATATATCTTTTTCTGCCCAAAGGTTTTCCCTCATAATGCTTCAGAAAATATACGAGCCCTAACAGTGCTCGGCCAGCAGGTAGCAGAGTGTTCTCCACTCAAACCCACAGCTGTGAAAATGTTTCCTCTCGTCCACCATCTTTCTCTCGACTTCTAAAACATGTAAAAGTTGTTACACCGGACAAGATGACAGAGCTTAAGCTTTGAAGTACTTTCCTCTCACCCATTAGTGAGCCCATCGGGACGTGAGGCTCTGTTAGAAAAATGCTCCAGTGCCTTCAATACCAGCCGCCCATCACTGCTGGTAGAGAAGCACCGTGAAGCACGAGAAAAGAACCATGACCCGAACCATGACCCCTAAAGGTGGCAAGAGACCCTCAAGTCGAGGACTCGTCATGTTTACGTCCTGTGAAGGTATTGGCAGCCAGAAGTAAAGTAGAGTAACAACATTTTATTTTAAAATTGACTTTACACCACCTTTTTTTTCCCTCTTATTACATCTGGACCGAGTTTTAAAAAAAGGCCCGAGATCAAAGAGAGAAAAAAAAGGGTTGAAAATGGAATGTTTTGCTGAAAGGTAGCAGGAAAAATTCTGAAAATAGTCATATTTGACAGTTTTATATGACCAGAATGAGTGATACAAAGAAAGAGTGAGACACCCTTTACTGGGAAACAAGTTCAGTGCACTAAAACTAAATGTAAAATGTTAACACAAGGGGTGTTATCTCTGGGTCAAAGTGACTCAGCAGCCAAAAACAAATGTGTTTTAGGTATCCCTTGTAAGTAAGTAAGTAAGTAACAGTTATTTGTAAAATGCATTTCTAGACGAGGGTACAAATTTAAAAACTCTAAAAGGTCAAGACAACATAAGACAAACCCAGAAGTCCCAGAAATTTTGAAAAAAAAAGCCTGCACAAATAAAAAAGTCTCAATATGCTTCTTGAAGAAGTCAGTAGAGAGAGATGAAGATCGTTCCAAAGCTTAGTGCTAAAAGCCTTGAAGAATTATTTTCCTCTGGTCCTGTAGTGTGTTCAGGAACCATCAGTAGATTCTGATCCACAGACCTCAGAGCCCGAGCTGGGGTGTAAGTATGGATCAGATCACTGATGTAAGGAGGAGCCTGACCATGAATAGATCTGAAAGTTAGAACCACAATTTTAAAATGGATCCTGAAAGAAACAGGCAGCCAGTGAAGAGTTTTAAGGATCGGGGAAATGTGAGTTCTCCTACTAGAGCAGATCAGAATTCTCGCTGCAGAGTTTTGTATTAAATGCAGGCCTCTGTATGTATTTATGTTATCTAGGGAAGTTGTTCACCTTGACCCAGAGTTTAAGATTTAAAACCTTATCATAAAACAAAATGTATCACAATTTTATACTAGACTGGTTTCGGTAGAGATCTACTGTATATTTATGTTAATATTCAACCCCATGTGAAATTGTGGTCAGTAAAACGAAACCATATATCAATACGTTTACAGCTACAGTTGAGAGGTTTAGTCATGTTCTGTTTTTTACCTTCACTTAAGTAGAATATTTCCTTATTTAGAAGCTGGTTGGATCACATCAACTAAACTTTTGATAAATGGGTCATGATTTAGTATTTTCTTGTAAATATACTTCCTTATAGTTAGAAATATAAGTTTGGTGAGCTTCTGTTGAAGTTGAGTTTATGAGAGGCAAAGGGGAAGTGAGGAGGATGAGGGGGAGGGCAGAGAGAGACGCGTCAGTGAGAGAGACAAGGGGGGAGTGCACCATCCACGGTGGTGCTGGTGTCAGTATCCGGACTGTCATCCTGCTGCTGCCGCATCTGTCTGCTCCTCCTCCTCCGGCTCTCACATGGATACCATCTAAGACACTCGTTTCTCTCCGCGGGCTGAAGACTGAAGACCCCCAGGATGAGGGAGTACTGGCGCCAGTGTTCGCTGTGGCTGATCAACTGCAAGGTGCTTCCTGCGAACCACAGGGTGACATGGGAGTCCGCGCAGGTATTCGACTTGGCGCAGACCCTCCGGGATGGAGTCCTCCTCTGCCATCTGCTCAACAACCTGAGAGCCCAGTGCATCAACCTGAAGGAGATCAACCTCCGGCCGCAGATGTCACAGGTATCAGTTCTCTTTACAACAAGCGGAAAAAAACATAAACGGAACTGCATTGAAAAGAAACACCATATTGAGATCCCCTCCATTTACCCCCATTGCACATTGACCGATTGCCACTAATGTCACTTCAATTGATCTATACCTGTCTAAAGTTGAATTCGGCATCGTGTGGTTGACAAGTTATTGTCAGTTTTAAAAACATTTTCTAACTTTGTCACGTCTTTCCAAACGCGCCTGCGGTCCATTTGGCAAATGATAAACAGAGCGACAGACGCTCTTATAAATTCATTCAAAACGTTGTTTTTATTTCCTCCTTCGTCCTTTTAGCGAGTCATCATAGCCGAATAAAAGACAATATGTAGGATATTATTTTCTCTGAAAGGGTTCTGTTAAAATACAAGTGTGACCGAAAACGCAGAAGGAGATTGTAAAAAAAAGCTCGAATCTAAAGGAAGTATGGTGGTTGTCAGTGTTGTCTCATGGTCACAAGTCACCAATTCTGTGAAGACGTTCCCATTTTTTAACATGAAAAAATAAATGTGAAAGTGAAAATAAAACCGAGATCAGGTCATTGTTTGTATCGATTTGTATTTGCATATTTGTAAATATTTTATCCTACCACACACGGGTTATGTAAAAAAATTCTATAAATAGGAATTTAGAAAACAATACTGAGCGAATAGTGAAGATTTGTTGCCACATGGCTCTTGTTTGTCAGCCACCATCTGCTACAATAACAGGACAGCCAGGCCAGATTAATATACGCCTTCCTATCTGTGAATCTGCAGATCTGGATGAGAGTCAACACACAGTGAGATACACACTAACCCACTGAGTCTCCCGACGTTCTGTCGGAAAAATAGACTCCTTACGCACACTCGACTATATTGGTCTCCAATTGCTGTTCTAATGCTCCGGGGCTGATGTCGAGCAGATGATTTAGGTTTGAATATCAGTTCTATGGATGCAGTACATCTGTGATGAAGTGGGGGATTAAGCTCGTTTCCTGGAAAAAGCACTCCGAATACAAAGTCACGGTCAATATGATATGAAGTTACCGCTCTCTCGCAATCCAATTGGAAACCTGCTGCTCATCTGCTGTGTGCGAGTCAAGTGGATAGTTGCTTGTAATAACATCATGGGGAATAAAGGTAATCGTTGGAGCTCATATTCGGCTTAAAAGAAACAGAGGTTTAACAAGGTTGTAGGTGTAAGGCGAGAGGCCGACGGCTCCTGTCACTTTCAAAGTGTCAGCAAATGACAGCACTTTGAAAACAGGCGGAAAGACGGATGTTGAAATCAGTCATGACATAATCAAATAAGTGGCGCTGCCATGCATGGCTTCACAGGCTGTGAACCACATTCATGCACACAGCCTGGCATGGACTGGCCCAGTTTGGGTTATTTATAGGAATGGTTTGTTTTATGCATGGCTTGATTGGCTTACTCACAGTGTGTGACAGCGGCGACGCTGCATTTAGAGGCGTATTGGTAACAGTTGGATATGACACAACCCAAGCATTTCCACATTGCGTGCGCGAGGTTATTTGTGTTTCTGGGTTACTCGCACAGTCTAGCGCCAGTGGCAAATTACTACTTTGTTTTTAACTTGAACTCCAGAGGCTCGGATCTCATTTAAAATAGAGTGAACTGAATGGATATTGTTTTTTTTGGAATTATAGCCAATATGATCATATTTTTGTGACTGTCAGGAGTGATAAATCATTTACTTTCTTTCACCATATATGACATTAACACTATAACAACCATTTGACTTCAATTCATTAGAATATTTTTTAATATATTCATTTGGATATTTAACTAAACATCTGTTTAAATAACCAGATTTGGTTGTGATTTGTCCAATTTCTTTAGTTTCTTAAGTTTTAAGATGTCAATGGGGTAGTTTGGATTTGCACAAAAATCTTTAACTGTTTTTATCATTATTTATCTCTTTTAGCAAGTATTGTTAACCAGAACTTTTAACACGGTATTAAAGCAGCTCTATGCGATTTTTAGTCGAGCGACGAAAGTGGACTAAAGTGGTAGTTTTTAGCCGGACTGGAGACCACATTTCCCATGTGGTAAGGAATAAGATTGTGGATAATGAAATATGATATGCGTTATGACGGCTTTGTAAATAACACAACTTTGTTTTTGTACCGTAATCCCCCCCCCACCATAACCAGCGAGATATGTAGCATGTTCACACCATCCCCAAGAAATTTTACAGGGAAAATAAAAATCACACAAAACACCTCAAGTAATGTTATACGAGTCATTCAAGTAGTTGTAAGTCGATCAGAACTGCTCTAATGTAACTCAAAAATCAAACTATACAAGCATGTTTGCTACAATAGAAACACTCAATGTATTTTTGTTCACATAAACGCCAACATAAATTCCAACTCTCCTGACTCACTCTCATGTTTCAAATGTTGAAGTCTTCCTCTCCAAGATGCAGTAAGTCTCTCTCATCATGACCATGTTTTTGACTTATTACGATATAAAGTGCTCCCCCGTCTGAAATCTCAGCGAATGAGAGGTTACGAGAGTGAAGTCAATTATGACGAAATAATGGCTTGACTCCTCCTCCAGCCAGCTGTAATCACGCCCCACTTTGTTTATACAACGAGTCCCTAGGAGGTGGAGACTTCTGGGATTGAAAAACCTTGATATTTGACTCATCGCAGCAGAGTGGGCGTGGTTATGGTCAACAAGATTTTATCTCCAGAAAAGCAGTGTTTTCAGTGGACGGAGTTTAAATACATTTTCTAATGTAAATATTTCAAAGAAAACAAACACATACTGGTGAGAACAATTACGGCCAAATATCAATTTAAGGGACACTTGAATCAACACATTTAAGACTTCATCTATGTTAGCAGCTTGAAGAATGATGTTCACTTATTTTCGGCGTCATATATGGGGAACTCATTTCGTCTAGGGTTACAATGACATAGCTTGACTAACAAAGAAGGCACCGTGACAGCAAATACCTCCCCCAAGGAAAATCACATGACTTCATGAACACGGATGACTCTCTTAACATCGCCGAAATTAAATCACGAGTCATCTCATAACATTTCCTGAAAATATCAACAGATAAACACCTACACAAATGTGACCTCCTTGGTGGATGTAATTATGAATAAATTTTTTTTTTTTTTTTAAGTTATAATGTCATCAAAGTAAATACAAATTTAAAAGTAAATACATTAAATTATGGGAGTCTCCGTCTGCTTAATTTAAAACTGGTATCTGGGAAAAAGTCATTTCCTTAAACGAGTCTCCTCACATCCTCATTTGCAGGAGCAGCTGTCTTCATTTCACTCTCTGGTTACCTCCCTTTTATATCCTTCTGTCAGTGAGCTCCGGTCGTTTAAAATATTGCTTTTGTAGTCAAAAAGCTGGATAAATAATTGATTTGTTGAAATAGTTTGTTATCAACGCTTGTGCTACATGATCAAGCTCCATAAGGAGCCACACTTAGAGTTCACCTCGACTCAAGTCGGGGGTCAAACCCTCCGTGGACTTTGCTTCCCCCCCAGTCTACTCACATTAACATAAGCGAGGGTGGAGTTTCAATCCACGCTCATTGTGCATAATTCATGAGTGTGGTGGCAGCTACTTTATCATTGGCCAATAATAACACATGGGACGCCAGCGTGGTCTCACCCATGGGACCACCGGGGGGAAGAGACAAAGAAAGTGAGGGGATGGGCTACAAAGAGCGTGTCTAGTCTCCATGGACTCATCTCCAAGGACATAAAGGCGCCTAAAGGGCTAGCCCACCATGCAAGGATTGGTTGAGTGATTAAAACACTAAAAGCTCTGGAGGTTTGATGTCAGCTTCACTGTGGCCTGATTCTTTAATTCTTATTTAGGTCTAAGACAGTCAGCACTCGTAAATAAGTATTAAAATCACGACATCGAGATGGTAACGAGGTTATTCATGTAGTTTGTGCACCAGACAAGTATTTGTACTCCTCAAAGATCTTCTCTCAACACAACAGCCATTTGAAACGAAGAGCTTAAAGTTGCCGAAGAGCAGTGTGAAGCAGCATCAGCTTGCTTTGATCGTTTTTTACTGGCTTGTAATGATTCAATTACACAGTCTAGACGTAAGCTGAACCTCAGCGACTACTGTATTCTGTGTTCTTAACCAGAAAATGAAAAGAACGCCATAATTAGCGCCATAACTTTTATTTTCACGGTTTAAAATCACGGCGAGATATTGTCACGGTGAATCTTTATTGACAGGCATGATGCTGCATTTTTACCCGGGCCCGGGGAATATTATTTACCTGTGCCAAGAAAGTCATATTATCTGTTAAACAACTCGACGTAATGCATCCAAAAATGACAAATATTGGTGATTTTTTGAATCCTTGAATATTTTAAAGAAACCATAGATTGTAAAGGATTCTTCTCATGCTGTTTGTAATGTTTAAACAAACATCAATTTACAAACAAATCGCTACAAAAAATGAACTTCCATTTGTTCAGCTAGCTAGCGTACTGACAACACAAGGTTGTAGCCAAATCCTCTTGGTGAAGTGAAGTTTGTTTTTGCCATGAGCGAGTAAAGAATCATGGAATTCTTGAATCATGAAAGTTTTTTACATGTGTTAAATCCTGCGACCTGAAAATATGACAAGTTTGTTTCAGGTTTTTTCCCTTTTGACCTTATCCCTCAAAATAATTTTAAGATATTTAAAAAATATCTAGAAAAGTGAATATAAAATGAAATACTATACATGAGAATTGTAATTCTAGCTCTATTTTTCAATGTCAAGACAATTTTATCTTTACGTTTTCCATGAGTTTTTAGCAGTATTTTTAGGGTTTTTCTATAATATTAAGGCCCCTTAAAAACATTTGCAGAACCTTTTCTAGATGGAGGTACAGACTCCCAGAACGTCGTGTTTAGTTTT
The DNA here is from genome assembly GCF_982586985.1 of Callionymus lyra. Taxonomy (NCBI): domain Eukaryota; kingdom Metazoa; phylum Chordata; class Actinopteri; order Syngnathiformes; family Callionymidae; genus Callionymus; species Callionymus lyra. Next base: position 15,004,126 of record NC_141821.1, on the reverse strand, counting down.
GGATAAGATGGTAACCATCACGTTCATATTTTCATTATATCATCTTTTGTTCAAATTGATACAAAATGGACTACGAAGAGCCCAGCGGCCACCATTGAAGGTGTACATGGCGTCCGCGAACAATGACTTACTCCAGCGTAAGAGTTTGAACCGTGATCTTCCTCCACACGCATCAAGAATGCAGCAGCTGGGCTGGTCATCAACTCACCCACATGGTCTCACACTACAGCAGCTCCAACAGTCTGGTCTGTTAACATCACAGGCCGAGCGTGGACTCGCTATCGTCTGACAAAAAACTCAGACTCTTAAATGTCCCTGAAAAAAAAGGTTCCTGAATGGTATCAACAGTTTGACGCACAAACCTGGGCGATCATACTTCCCTCAGAAAGAGGTGTGTTATTACATTCAGCCGTAATAAACAGGTGAATAAATGTTTATACATCTTTATGTAATTGAAAACATAACTTGTACTATACAGTGAATAGAAACAACTTTTATTCAATCATCTCTTTTTCCCCTTTGCCTCGACTTCCGTGACTAAAGCAGCCTTGTGTCGCTGTAGTTCCCGTGTCACAGGATTAAAAACTGCATATTCAGTATCTAAGGCTGTTGTCGAGAGAAGTTCTCACACAGAGAGCAGCCATGAGGCTCAAGACGCAGCGACACCAGGAAACCGAAAAGAGGAAGGAAGTGATGCTCAAACCTGCCCTTAATCAAACTCCGACCGATGTGCCAACATGTCAAAGACTCGGTAGAGAAGAGTCGCCTCACTTCACACTGCCAGAGAAATCTACACGGTGCCGTCTGCCGTCTTCAAAGGCTGCTCTGAAGCGTGTTAGTTAAGGGAAGTGAGGAGAGAAAACGGTCCACAAGTCAGTGCAGAGTTTAATTTGAACAAACATCAAATGGCTCAGATGTCTCACCAGAGATCGCTTCCCGAAACTGCGCATACGTATGCTGTCTTAACACCTGCAACATAAATACATGTTTTCATACGTAACACGGTGTTCACGGTGGAATTTCATAGAGTCGACTTGAGGATTAACAATTAGACAGAGAAAGTGCAGCTCAAACGTGTGAAGCTCTCAGTGTTTTGGGGGAAAAAAAGAGCAAAGATCAAAGTCATCTTGCTTCACATTTTTCTGTGATGTTGAATCCAACAAGCTGCCGCTGGAGTGTGAAGACAAGCTGATAATGTGTTCTGAGGGTGTCAGTTAGGGCAGAGCTTTTCAAAGTGGGGTTCCCCGCCAGCCAGGGGGCGCTACAGGGGCCCTCGGAAAATTGAAGGAAAGAAAAGAATGGATAATAACATGTTCATTTATTCATTTATTTCTTGCCACGATTCCCTTATAGGGGTTGGTCATATAGTATAATTTAAAGACATTTCCCTGGAAGATAATTAGTGGGAATATACAGTACTGAAAAAAAACGTGTTCGTTATTTAATAATACATATTAAAGGGTGAATACAAGTATGGAAATACACACAACAAAAAGGGTATGGTTCTTTATATATTGTGTTTACTGGGCTGTTGTGATGAGTTTGGGTCCTTAAACGGAAATATAACCAAGAGGGCATAGATTCAATCTAGTTTATGAAACGTGGTCTTCGTTTCTGCTTAAGAAAAAAGATATACTGTAGCTTGACAGGAAGTTCCCCAGCAGACTGTGGTAAACTGTAACAATACAGAACCACGGCCGGTCGATGTCTGCTGAATTAATTATGCTTGAACTACTTTCAGGTCTTGGTTGTCAGCAAACTTAGAGTAGACGTCATTCTTCAAATCCTCGATCATGCACGACCTTTATCGACTCCTTAGGATCACAAAGACGTGGATATTTTTGTGCAAGATATATACGGGAGACTGGTTCCGATCCAATGAGTTAAGAAAAAAGACACACGGTTTGCATGCAGCAGGCTTCAAAGTCGACCAGCCTCTCTTGTCACTCGCAAAGACAAAAGTTAAGAAAGAAAGCGTGGAAGAGTGACAGAATGTCGTTTTCTTTTGGAGGCCTGTCAAAGAATAAGACGTATAACTTTTGTGAAAGGGAAAACTTGCTATTATGTAACACATTTAGAGCTTGAGTGTTATGTTTGAAAAGTTCCAAAAACCCAATAAGAAATGGTTCTTAGATCATCACTGAAAGGGAGCCCTTTCTTCTTTATTTCGCAGGAGCCAAAGACCCAAACAGTCAGGTGACTTATTTGATCTTTTTGTCATATATGTGACCCATAAAGCTTAAACTTACCTCCACTAACGTAGATTGTTTTTCTCAAATGAAGGACTTTTGAAAACGTTATGCTGTGCTAGGCCGGCGAGTCAGTGACATAGTTGAGGTTTGTTAGTGGGCGGGGCTTAAGCACATTTTCTAATGTAAATATTTCAATGAAAAGACAGTTTTGTACAAACAGACACATACTGATGAAACAATAGATGTCCAACATCTATTTAAGACACACTTAAATCAATACATTAGTTGCCCTTGAACCACAAAATGCAATGATCAAGAACCAGAAGACCTTTAGGGAGGTGACGCTAATTTAATAAAAATGTTTTGCATTAATTTCTCCGAGGGTCAATGATCGAAAAACAATGACGATCTACATACTAACTCTATAGATATTGCCAGTAGCGTCCCATTAGTATGCATTATGTGTGTATTCACTGTCTCCTTTGGTTGGGTTTTTGAATAAAGATCCGAAGCCGTCACATGTCAGCATCCATGCGTGTCGTGTCGGCACCGCCGCTTCCAAATCACATTTCCAATGCAGCTTCACAAAGTCACTTTGCAGTGTCGCAGCGTTGACATGGGGAGCCGCTTTATCTTTAAGTTATTTCAGAATAAAAGCTGATGAAGCAGAGGTTGGCACCAGCAACCCGTGTTAGTACGCGTGAGTAATTCGACCTTCATTCTGGCACCGAGGTGACAAATCAGCAATTTGGCTTGTCAGTAAAAACTTTCAGGTAATACATGATCAGGTTCTCCTTGTGCTCGGTGCAGCTTCAATCGATGTTTATCCTCTTATTTATTTCTCAGGTAACCTTTGTTTTTCACGGGTGACATTTTAAGCGTCTACAAGTTTTCAAAACTGCCACCGGACTGTCTAATGTAAATCACCACATCATTGGTGATGGTTTAAATGTCAGGATGGTATTTGGAGCAGAATGTTGATCCGTTTTGAACCCGGCGCTAAGAGTCAAACCTCGCGGCTCTGCATCTGCTACCTTAGACTTTCTCGTCCAGTGTTACGGGAGAATAAAACCCCGGGATGCCAGGTCAACTGTGTCCTGAAACATAACCTGTGATTTTTTTCTAAAAATGGAATCCTTGGACTGCATTGACCAGATGACACACGCCCCTGTGTGGGTGTTTATGTTGCCACCATGAGCTCCAAAACTAAGCTTTCCAAGTAGGAAAAAGCTCAACTGACAGTTTCTGTTGGGATATTAAACAACACCATTTCTTTTCATATTTATCTATGTTTAAAACCAGTTTTCTTTCATTTTTACCCCACATTTGTTCGTTTTTAATACATATACAAAGTTGCTTTCCTCCATGATGTTCTTTTATTATAATAAACACAGAATAAAAACACCACTTTATGAAGTGGTTATTTTATTTTTCCATTAAGTGGATTGTATTTATCCTTCTTCCAATTATCATATTTCCCATGAGCACTAGCTCGTCTTGACTGCCCAGACTTTCAAACCAAAGCATGTCTAAACTCAATCTAGATCATTGGCGTTAATGGACCAAGACATTTCATGTCAGTCTTAATAAGCTACAATAAGCTACAATAAACAATGAGCTACATTCACAAAACTCCAATTGATCATAATGTATCACCCACAATGCACTGCAACAGTTAAGGCTGTGCCGTTTGTTTTTTCACTGTTCAAAAGTATAATTTTGTAAATATTTTGTGACTATACTCAAAAGGTGGATGTTTTTTGAAGAAAATATATAGTTCATATTTGAAATATATTGGTGTTTACAGCTTATACTCGTGAGACAACTGTGGACTGAAATAAGAATCCATGTTTACGTCTTTATATTAAACCCGTTATGGCTTCTGTGCCCGCGGCTTCATGACACTCAGTTTCCAGGGAGGCTCCGTCTTTGTCAGAAATAAAACTGGACTGAAAGTCATTTCAAAACACTATCCTCTTCAGCGGGAATGGTGATACCTGAGACGTTTGACATCCAAAAAGCCAGATTGGTTTATTTTGAAACGAGTGCAGATTTGACCGCAATATGTCAAACTCACAACAGAGAGGCGATAGGACAGTTTTGGTTATAGTTGCGAGGGTCTAATAAGAATGGTGCCGCGTGTTCACAGGACAACAGATTTGTGTCACCGTGGTACAACATGCTTGGCCAATTCCACTGTGGAATCAGTTTGACCTCTGGTGGAAGACAAGAGGGTTGATATTTCTTACCGTGGTGGTAATTCAATTCCATCTCCGATGGGGGATGGTACCTTCTTCTGTGTACAAATGTCAGGCTTTGGGGTTGGAACGTGCAATTGATAAAACATGGATTTGAAGGCTCAGACAGCACTTCTTCATCAGATTGTATAATGAGAGTCTGCTCCGTCTCCGTCGCCATTAAATTGGGTAAATGATGATCCATTGTTCATTGTAATCCTGCACATGTAGAGAATTAAGTTCATATTATATAATTGCCATTCCTTTTTTGGAAGAAAAAAAAGATTTGAATAGCATTACTTGGAAAAAAAACAACCCTAAACAGATGTTTATGTCTACAAGAAATACTACAACTACTATCAGTTCAACACACAAGGTTTTTTTTAACGTACACAGCAAAAGCAAAAACACATCGGCTAAGCTTAATTTTTTGTCATTGAACGAACGATAACTTGTCCTCCTTAAACAGGAAGTCTAAACAGAATGTGATACGAGTCTCTGTTTCAACTCCTGAATGCTAATTTTATTTTAGAACATCTCTCTCGGTTCTCCTTCAATACATCGAGACACAATCTGTTGAATCTCATCTACTTTCCACTCTTTCGATGAATCCCCATAAAACAATACATATATACATTTGAAGTTTCCAGATTTATTATGAACATTTAGAATCTTTTCTTTGCTAGAATACAGTTAAGGGAAATAAATCTCAGCGGATGATATTTCAACATGCTACCCTTTCTTCACTTCCAATCTTGTGGGCTGCATTAAATACTTCCTGAGTTTGTAAAACAACCTTTTTTTTTTGCTTCTCTCAAATTCTAGAATATCGGATGTTTCAAAGTGGAGCTCAGTATCCCTAAATAAGTCCAATATGGGAAATTTTATGTTTCATCTCCAATCTACCTCAGAGCTAATCCTACCATGGTGCAGAGTAAAGCATGTGACACATACCTGAGACATGGAGGGTCTTTCAGTTTAAGACATTGCAGTTAAGCCGATTAAAATGAGGACATTTATGTTAATGACAATAATCCTGGTTTGATCAAATTAACACTTAATTAAGAGCTTGGAACAGAGGGTTGTAAGGGAAGGACATGATGACATCAGGAGAAGTGGGAATTTGCGGGGGTTTTTTGTGGAGAGGCAAGTTTTCTAGATTGAAAAGTTAAAATGTGTGTGTACATTAAATCTCTCAGACAACACAAGAAGCTACATTTACACCTATTTACATAAAATACATTATAAAGCATACTCCTAACATTTTTGTTGACAAAAAGTATTGATACTAAAATATCTTAACTTCTTATTATGGTTGTGTAATCACAAGAAAAAGGCAAAAACTAACTCTGCTACAACATGTAAGGTTAATATTTATAATAAAATCAGTTCAGCCCTTTGTGTTATCTCAGCGTTAAAGTGACTTGAAGGCCCAAATACAAATGTTTTTAAAAACAAAAATGTTTGTGTTGTCTTTGGGTCAAGGGCTAAACTGTTTTTATTATAAATATTAACCTTACATGTTGTAGCGGATTTTTTTGCCTTTTTCTTGATAATACATTTTTTAAATTTGCGGGTATTTTTTATCCTTCTGGTATTAAGTATTGGTATCAAGTAAAATATGTTAGTACTTTAAAAATCTTACTGTTGTTTTCCTTTTATGTTGTATAGTTATTATACTCTCATGTATGAAAAGACGAGTTCAGCCTGTTTTCTTGAATGTTCTTGTTGATTTGATACAATCTAAGGTATATTTATTTGGACAAAACAGGTATAATGATGAAAACAAATAGGTCTGGAGAGTTGATTGAATAAAAGAGCTGCCTTTTAGACATTTTCCATGCAGCCACTTGAGTTCTTACGCCAACATCTGTGTCATAGTGCTCACAAAAACAAGGCTTTTAGGCATTCCATGGTTTGTCTGTTGGTCACATGATGTACACACAGAAATTTGTACTTGAAGACAAGAGTCAAGGTTACAGGAAACAACAGTTTCAAGTATTTTAAGCCGTTATCTAGATAGAGGATGTCAGAAAATGTCAGTAGCTTAAAGGCTTAGAATTCGTTCTGTATAAAATACATTTATCGACCAAGTTATTGTGAAATTATTTCTGTTCCTGTTTCGCCCTGCAAAGGGATTTTAGACCCAAAAATGCATTGTCATCCCAACCACAACTACTTCCTGTGTAATATGCACTTTTTAGTAAGCAGAAGGGGACATGACCTCATAGGGGCTGATATTTTTGAGCTCTTTCTCTTTGTCGGTTTTTCAAAATAATATGTGTATATATTGCCCTCCAGCTTTAACACAACTGGAAAAGATTAGTGTTTATTAAATAGTGGCAAAAGCCTGGTTGTCACACACAAGTATCAATTTCTTCTCCACAGGAACTGTTTCAGTGAGCAGAAAGTAAGATAAACTGAAGAAAAGCATTTCCTGTCATGATTAAAGATTTGACAGATTTTCAGCTTGTGTGTGCAGTTTGTGAAAGTCACATTCATACACGTTTCATTGTTGAAGAATCCACAATCTGCATACATGAGTGTCGGCTAGCAACCATTACCACAGTCTGAGTGGAAAACAGCAACTGCATTGTCAGCATTAGCTTCTTTCCACCTTCTGTTTCCTGACTCTAGTGCTGACAGAAACTCCTACATGACATGGGAGTGAGGCGTCACTCGGACTGCTGTGAGTCATCTGTGCTCATGGTTGGACTCTTGACAAAAGGCTCCGCAGATGTCCACTCCCGACTTTACGTCATTCAAATCAGACAAAGCTCAGGGAGGTAAATCCAAAGTTTGCCTAAAGTCTTTTCTCACTGACATTTATTGAGGCAGATTTTTAACACAAAATGAGTTTAAAAAGTTGCAAAGGAAAGAACTGGATTTCATTAAGCACAGTACCCTCTGGGCCCATAAAAGGCTTCGGCTTGTTGCTATGGAGTTTTGACTCTTATGAAGGAATACATAAGCAGAAACTGAATACTGATTGTGGATACAGATCACGACCTGGACCGTATCAAAAAGCTCAGCGGTGTGTTGGTTCTTCTTCCAGGAATTATTTTTTTTGTTCCATATTCCAGATGGTTGGTGTGAATGATTCATAACTTGTTATAGAATAGACTCCCATTCTTAACCAAACCCACACAGTGTTAGTTATCTTAGCAGCTTCTCTTTGAGACATTACTGCTTAAGCTTGAAATCCAGTTTTGGAGCAGAAGAAAGGTATTTTTAAACACATGTTTTCAGGAATATAAATGTGGTTCAATATGATCCTTTGCTGTTAAACAATTGTTACTTTCATCCAAGCATTTCGAGACCAAATCAACTATTATTTTAAAGTGATACGGTTTAAGCTCCAGACTATTTTAAAGTGCTATAGATTACATATACATAAATATTACAAGTATTTAATGTGCATTTGTATTATTTTTTTTTCTGAAAAAGACAAGTGCATCCCAATTAACTCTTCTGTAAAGTTAATAATGGGACTAGGTACATTTAATGTTGGTGTTCTGGATGACCACCTGGATCCACAGATCTTTTGAAGGAAACTTTACTCTGAAAAGAAAGGGCTATTTTTTTTTATTCACCATTTGGTTAAAAATAATTTACATCAAAAGATTAATCTCATTGTTTTCTTGTTTCATTTTTCATGGAGTTTGGTTTATTTTTCCTTTTTGCTGTTTCCCAGAACATCATTTTTTATCTTTTTTTCTTTAAGGTAAATAAGATAAAATACTCCAAATTTTATACAATCATATTTTAAGATAGATAGATAGATGGATAGATAGATAGATAGATAGATAGATAGATAGATAGATAGATAGATAGATAGATAGATAGATAGATAGATAGATGGATAGATGGATAGATAGATAGATAGATAGATAGATAGATAGATAGATAGATAGATAGATAGATAGATAGATACATAGATACATAGATAGATAGATAGATAGATAGAGAGAGAGAGAGAGAGAGAGAGAGAGAGAGATAGATAGATAGATAGATAGATAGATAGATAGATAGATAGATAGATAGATAGATAGATAGATAGATAGATAGATAGATCTATAGATAGATAGATAGATAGATAGATAGATAGATAGATAGATAGATAGATAGATAGATAGATAGATAGATAGATAGATAGATAGATAGATAGATAGATAGAAAGATAAATCTATAAAGTGTGATTTTGTATCTGTTAAAGACACCAGTAATGTTAAGTCAGGTGATAAAATGAAACATTTGTAAACAGATGGATGTCAAAGCACTGAAGATTTCGTTCCTCTTGCTGTTACCAAGTCAGCCATATTTGGGTCAGTTCTGTTCTGATTGATATAAGATCAATCGGGACTGGAAGTCCCTTCTGGGTTTTGTCAACTGTCCAGCTCTCTACACACTAACGGGGCCACAAGAGTCCCCCAGAACGATCGCATTTCATTTAAATTTGATGCAGACTTTCCCTCAAGCCATGAAACTACATAATTGTGGTGAACTGAAGACACAGAGAACACTTTTAAAAGAAGCCTGTCTTGTTTGCATAAGAGTAAGATTGTGTAACTATTGACTGTACAATATAATCACCATGTATTTGCTACATTGACGAGGTATTTAAATGAATATTTCAAAAAGCTTTTACGATAAACTACAATTACATTTTTTCAGTTTAGAAGGGAGTTAATCACTGGAGTTGCAGGAATGAGTAAAACAAAACTATTGCGTAAAGATTTCCCAATAGAGAAACTTTATAATGAAATGCAAACTACGGTTGGTTGTCATTTACTTGATATCTCCTTATAGTGTGGATGAGCGACGTCTTGTCATCTCCATCTTGAAGAGCTGTCAACCTCGTACGACATGTCATCAATGATCACAATGTTTGTCGACTTAAAAGATATGAACATGATAGCTGCAGAAAGTAATGGAATCGTGCTCAAATATAATTTCCTTCTCATTTCCTATGCCTCGGAGACAAAAAAGAGAAAGCTGTCTGTTGAATCCTTGCTATAGCCTTCTCGCTTCGACACTCTTGTTAGCACAATTTCTCTCGTCTGTCTTCAGCTCCAGATACACCGCCTTCCCTCATACTCGCTCCGTCAAGCTGCTTCCCTCAGATAATATAGCCCCAATCCTTCGGGACCCTCCAGAGACTCAGACGCGATGTGCTCGTCTGATAGAAGAAAGTGAAGTGTACATGTGTAAACATTCGATATTATTCACTCACGGTTCGCTTGCTGTTTTTTGGCTTTTCTTATCAGGAGCTGAAGGGCTGCAGGGTTTTTTCTTCCGCCTTTGTAGCCACGTAAGGCCTAATTCAATTAGAGGAGAGAGGCATTTCATATTTGATGTATGGACGTGTGGCGTGCAGACAAATCTCCCTTTTTATGGCAGTGAAGGTGCGAAATGTAGAGCAACTAGTTCCCTCCTCCTCTGCGGCGTCTGGATTTACCAGATGGGCTTTAAAAAAAAAAGAAAAATTGTAGTTCTGAATACGCCTCACACCGCTCAGTGCTTTTCAGGAAGTGGATTCAGCGAATTAAATAATCATTCCATTAAACTTGTTGTGCAAGATGAAAAAGGCTGTGATGATGGTGCACTTTGGAAATGAATGGGCTGAGAACTTGAAATGGGTTTTCTGTGCTAATAATAATGCACCACACGGGAGCAGCTTCTGAACGAAAACTATAACCGTTTATAGATTTAATTGAATCTCTGGTAATTTCCACTCTTTTATGAATCAATTATTTCTTTTCATTTTGAAATGTAGGGTAATGTGTTTTTAGTTTTCCTGATAAATACCATAAACAAAGAACTGAAAAAACTATATATATTGGGGTTCTGATTTCACCTTCAGGATAGCATTAAGATGAGGTGGTAGAACTGTGATAAGCTTCTTAGACAAGGTTGGTTTGGTGTTTTTAATGCAACTTATGGAATCAACAATCTGATAAAACTTACTGGGAAATTGTCTTAATCAAATATATCATAACTTGCTGTGTGTGATTTGTAAGTGCCACGTTAAGATGTTGGTCTTGCCGTTTAAATTTGAATAGTCAAGTGCAGTCAACACCCGTGTGATTGAAAAAAATCCGACCGACTTCGGTTTAATGTCCGATTTCAAATGTATTTTTAATGCGAGAAAGCCATTGATGCACATATGGTCATGTTGAGAGCGCTCCCAGTGCACTGCTCAGTATTAACCTTGCCAACAGGCGATGTCCTACTTGTGGAGAAAACTCAAAATCAGATTTTTAAATGTATATTTAGTACAACAAAACACACTGCTACCTAGGCTGGAGTCAAGATATTGGTTTATCTTGAGGAGAGGAAATGATGTCACACAAGCCAAGATAAGTTTTGCACAGAATGTTCAAAATGGTTGATCAACGTGAGCATTGAAATGTGGGTAGTGTTTCATTGCACCACATCAAACAAGGGCAAGATGTGTGTTTCCTCACTTAAACATGATACTTGCATACAGGAATCTGTTAAACAGGACAGTCGAGAAGTATTTTATTCGACTCACAGTTTTGTTCAGAACTTCTTGTGCTATTTCAAAATAGGTTAAATGTAGAATTAAAAACTGCAGTAGATGATGGATCTAAGTACATTATAACATAATTAGGAAATGTATTTCTCAGAAATTGCTATGTATGATCAGTTTTAAATAATAAGAATCAAAGAGTACACTAAAGAGAGCTAGCTAAGATTTTTCAAAATTTCAACGTATAAGTGGTACAATATGTGTTTTTATCCATCCATGAAAATCAATCCAACTCATCCTTGTTGTTTGTGTGTGAACAATCTGACAAAGGACAATGTAAGATGTAGAAAACATTTTGGTATTACGGTCACACAGAATTACATTTCTGTATTTCATCAAAATCCCCTTCTCTGCCCGACAGTGTGGCGAGGCACAAACCACAGACAGAGTGGAGGCTTCCCAATGCCAAAACAATGACACATGGCCTGTTCAAAAAGCTGTATACACCCTCGCTTTGTTCTTCTTCTGCTGTTGGAGTGAATAACAGACTAATAGAAACTCTGTTTTTACAGATTTGGCTTTTAGTAATAGAATCCTTGGGCATATTTAAATGTATTACGTGTTAAAATCCAATGGAACTTATCAGAAAATAATACAAATATAAATGAATGGTGGTTTATGCATCTCACACACATTTGTATACATCAAGACTTTTATTCAGGCATTAATGATCTGTTACCTATTTTGTGTGTATGACGGTGATAATGAAAATGACCATTTGTCTGTAACTTGGTGGACACAGTTTGATCCAGGACCAATCCTGTGATGCACTTGTGTGTCCAATGCGACACAATTTCCTGAAATGTTTCTTTCATCTGCATCCTCTTGAGCTACATCCTGTGTCAACGGAAGGAGCGATAACAGCCGCCAGTCACAGAAGCAACGGCTCACTAAGTTGTGTCGACATTTTCTTTCACTCATGGCGAACACACAATCTTTTTTAGACGTTTTTTTTTTAATGTTCGGGTCCTGGGTCCATGAGAGGGTGGTCTATTATATATCAGACATCATTCCTAAATTGATTAGTTCAGTAATTAACCTTGATGGAAAAAATAGTTTGTACGATTAAAAGAAAATACAATTTCTGCATAAGCTGAAAAAACAAAAGAATAGAACATTTTGATTAATTTTCCATAGGAGACGGAAGTAAATATTGTCTGGAGTGGGGATCGAACCCGGCAACCGCTTTTTCCAGCTTCCAAAATCCTACTTAGAGATGTTACTTCTCCCTCACTTTTTTTCCGCCATGTGTGATTGGCATAAATGTGATGTTACCGAAGAACTATTATCAAAGCGACCACCCCGCGCACCCCAGATAGACAGGATATGACGACGCAAACCAAGATTATTAGCAGAACGTGAATCGATGCGAATATAGTTTATCAGTGTGAAGAATTCTACAAACATACAGACTCATCACTGTTGATGATTAATAATAAATGAAATAAAAAACAAAGAAAAGCCAGCCAAATCGGTGGGAGGGCGGCGCCACTTGTTTTGCAGTCTATTATAATTATATTTAGTCTTTTATAAACAATTAATGTTTTAATGTTGAACCACATTGGGGTAAGGTTTCTATTTCTGCATATATCTCAGCACACAGGGTATTTTAAAGTTTTAGTTAGATTAGCATGAACTACATTGACAATTTACTATCAAATGTTAATTTTATAAACTTGGCTTTGCATACCAACTGTGGTCTTTGTCATGTGTCAGTGTTAGCAGGAATATGTTCATGGTAGTAGCACTGATAAAACGTTAGCATTAAGCTAAATGATGCCCTCAGAAAATGGTGATGGCATTGTGTGTACAATTCTATGGTAACACATTTTTTTGTGTAAACCATGCAGGGATTAAGGTTTAACTTGACTAGTCTTTTAGAGATGTTGGGTATATTAAGATAGGTCACACTAGTGTAATCATAACTTTAGCTCCATCATAGCGTCACATGTTTTGTTAGCATTTAAGCTACATTTTCAGTTTTGCGGACAAAGTGTAAAAAACTATTCTCTCTTTTTTCTTTCACAGTTCTTGTGCCTGAAGAACATCCGAACTTTCCTGGCGGCATGCAGCGATACATTTGGAATGAAGAAAAGCGAACTGTTCGAAGCCTTTGACCTTTTCGACGTCAGAGACTTCGGAAAGGTAAGAAAGTAAATTCCGGCGACAAAAATATAGTAAGATGTGGGCAGGTGCCATCACTGATAGTTTGGACGATTGATGCAGTTTCCCATAATTCCACGTGTAAGGGATGGAGGTTTTTGACCTTCACTATTTTGAAATTAGTTTTGCCCATTAGACACTTAATGGTCGTGACATGGTGTTGCTTTTTTGTATTCACGATGCAACAATGATTAAAGAAAGATACCCATTGTTACACAGAATATAGTCTTGATGAATAATCTATGAACTGAAGTCTGGAGCTCATGCATTCTTAAAACTGCTGACACATTTGCTGTAATGAATACCAAATAAATCCAGGACTTCTGTCGAATAACTGATAATGCAGATCGCTTCCTCAGCTCTTGGTATCACACGGAACCAACACGTACAGAGTTCTGCCCGAGGCTGTCTAAAACCTTGCGTAACACCACCTAATAAACCCGAAGCAAGGAAGAGAAGAAGCCCCCGCTTGATTCCTTCTTGTCGCTAGAGGAGAACGTTGTCAGTTCTGGAGTCTCGGGCTGCTGAGTTCATTACTTTTAATTGAGTTTTTTTTTTTTGCTTTTAATACCAAGAAGATTTTTGTGCCTCTCTGACAGCTGCTCTCGAGAAGACACCAAGATATGAAATCAATGTGTTGGGAAAGATGTGCTCGCGAGCTCGTATATGGAGAATGACTGAACAGAAAAAAGAAAACCTCGATCCAACTCAAGTATGAAAGGAATCAAACTTACACACAGTTAAACATACTGAGAATATATTTTGGAAAAGTCAAACATTCGATTTAAATGAACTATTTTAAAGTCATTTTTAACATCAGCTTCTGAAGCTTCATGTGTTTCCATTTAAAACGAGAGAAAGCGACCATTCAAAAATATACATTTCATGCTTTTTATATATGTGCAAAATTATATCTGGTGCCATTTTCTTCTAAATTCGCACTTTAAATTATTATTTCATTTTATTGTGGGGCAAATATATATATATATATATCAACATAAAACATTTGCTTCTCTTCATTCAAGGCCTTTGGATCAGTTGTCCTGGACCTTTATTGCACCATGGACCATTTTAATAAAGGCAAAAAAAATAGTGTTTAGGGGCAAAGAGACCTGGAAAAAATGTGGAAATATTAAATCTCAACATAATGCTAAATCAGCACCTTTGATGGTTTCTCTGGAACAATTTGAGTTCCTGTTTTACTTATTTTTTCTAGATTACTGGTTTATTTTTGGAGTGAACTTAAATGCCAGAGTCTAATGTTTCTTTGGAGATTAAAAAAAACATGTATTTTCATTCCAGTATCAAATGCATAATGGATCGGTGCAGGACCAATGCTTTAGTGTACATTAGGTTTGATAAACTAGCAAAAAATGTAAAACTCTTGGGCCGAGCAATGCATTACATTATATTCAAGTTTTTTTTACAGTGAATACATGATCGGAGGTTTTTTAAAAAGGCAACTTTAGCCTTGTCTCAATACTAAAATCCTAATTTTGTGAGACTTTAAAATAACTATAATCGCAATAGGATTTTGGATAGGATTTTGAGTGACAAGAGTTTTAAACATGGTGTACATTGTTGTTGGTACATAAGTCAAGTGTGGTCTTACTTTTTTTGAATCTGGATGAACATTTAAAGTCTTTCCGACATAACCTTCACGAAAAGAGGGGCTTGTGAGAATATGAGTACAATCTGAAACCACCAATATGTTTAAACAACCATCTGTTTTATCCACTGTTTGCTTCCATTTCTTCGACTCATAACTCAATCAGAGCTCATAACTTACACAGACATGTCTTTATATTCTTCTTTTTGTGCTGCATATGACACGGAGCGTAAAAATACATTACACATGCTCAACAGATCATTATTCAATCCCGGCCGCGGCATAAGTGCCTTAAATCTGCCGTCACACCGAGTTGAATTAAGTCATCCATTCATTAAGCCTTTCATAATTAAAACACACCCGGGCTTCGGGCAATTTGCTTGGAGCCTGCAGTGAAGTGTGTGAAGAGGAAATCGAGAGGAATATCAATGTTGGTTAATAAAGTCTTATTTTTAATGAAGCGCAAGAGAGACAATAACACTTTGGTTCAATCAATCGTCTATCTCACCGAATGAACGGTTTCACATTTGCATCGAGTATAAAGCACTCGCTGACAAACTGAACTCAATCAAAACCGAATAAAAGGCGCCGTCGATAACATCTCAACTGTGTTGTAGTACAAATCTTGGGCTCTTGTCGTCTCAATCTGCTCCTTAAGCAAGCTTTTAGTTTCTCCTCCTCTGTTAGTATTTAGTTAATGTGTGCTTCTGACAATATGGGATGCCCGGTCCACTGAAAATAATAAATAACTATTATTATTAAGCACCATAAAATGCTTAAAACATGTAAATAAACTTACATTTGCAGTGGTGCTCTCTACAATTTGTATGAATTTCTAAATAAATTTCTAAAATTTGTCCGAATATTTTAGATGATTTCAGTAGTAAGATAGTGTCTTTATTATTTTGAATAGATCATCTCGGGGCTCGTACCGGGAGAACTTAACGCTTTTATTTACAGCCAAACTCGGCCAAAAAGGGTCACATGACCTGTAAAAAATAATGTAGCAACACATCTAGTCGTCCTGGTTGAAAATGAATAAATGTAAACACCGTATCTACAGACCGCAGCATGTGGCCCTTTGAACACATTTATGTGGCCCTTGTGCGAAAAAAGGCCATAGAATCTAAGAATTGTATTTTATATTTATATCTAATACTCATCAATAGTCTTTGAATATGACTATAAGGTCATGTTTTTAGGACTTTTGTCATTCAGAGCATCATTGCCCCTCAGTGAATATAAAAGTTGAAATATGTACATTTTTTTTTGATAAAATAAGTTTTATAAAATAGAGAATATGACGATTTTATTCTTTCAACCACTCATTTTTGATCTTGAACATTTGTGGCCCCTGAGGTGTGTCTTACGGCGAAATAGTACAAATTGACCAACTTATTTTACATTAAGTTTCATTTGGAGGCTAATTTATACTCTTATTAAAGTCGTAAAAAAGACTGAAAAAACATTCCGTGTGAACTTTTCTTCACTGCTTTAGATAGTTCTATATGTACAAGTATTATCCGCTCTGAGAAACTCCAGAGTTTGTGAATATAAAGATGAACAGCAGAGTTTATAATCATGACTCAGCATGTCTGCTAGCACCGATTACTGAATCCTGTTGCACATAAACTCAAGTCAAACCAAGTGTCTCCAGGTTTAATTGAAGTTAGTGGTTTCATTAGTTATGTCCATATATCTTCGGTCCGACTTCTGAAGATTAAAAAAAAAAAAGAAGAAGAAGCAATTCCACGACTCTCTTAACTAAACGCAGTGTTGCCCAGGAGTCAATTTAACGTCTTTGAAATGAGCCGGCGTGCCAGCCTCGTAATCTTCGCCTGGCTGCCTGTGCCGCGGCTAATGGAGCGAAGAGCGGATGGAAATGGGCGAAGCTGCCACTCACCTGCAGTTCCCTTTTTTTTTGTTTTTTATTGTGTTAAAAATAGCTGCCACTGAATAAAACATCGACCGTGCCTGTTTGTTTTAGCGTTTTCATGGCCGCGCTGATACAATCTGTGCGTGGACTCACAGGCTGGATACTTCTGCTCCAAGGCAACCGACAGTTGCTGTATCTGGAGGTGTTTTTTCTGCTGCTACTACATGAATGCTCAACGTATAATCCCTGCCATGTCTCCTGACTTGTTTGAAAAGCATGGAAAAGGATCCATTAGCGAAGGGAAGACTCCTCGGATTGGATTGAGGTCAGCAGAATATCTGTGATGACGTTGATTCGGAGGAGCAACGCAACTCTTTGTGGCGACACTGGGAGAAAACCCGACTCTGTAGCTGCTCAGTGCAGAAACATCTGGTTCGCACATCTGTCTTGTAGACACATGGAGGGCTGCGGGGTGGTGTGCGGAAAAAAAAGAAAATCTGATATCGACTCCTACAAGACAGAGGCCGTGGCGCTTCAGAGTTGGATGTTGAAACCACTCTTCTTACTTCACCCCCTGAAAGTGCATGACGACACGTTGTCACTTCTTTAAACCCCGGCGTTCGAACCGTGTGCTGACGGGACTTTTCCACTCGCGCTCTCACATGACGACGACGCACCCCGACCAACTACACAAGCTCTATGGAGATTGAATAACACATGGTGTTCTGCTGCGTCTCTCTCAGCCACGACCGTAATCCTGTTTCACGCCACGTCAAAACCTCCGCCGCCCTCACACCCGTTATCTTTGGAAGGCAATTTTGTCATTTTTTATGAGCGTCAGATCGTAAGAAAAAGGCTTGAACTTGATTTAACTATCAGACTTTCACGCAGCGGTGCAACACTGTGTTGTTTTTTTTTTTTAGGTCTTTTGCTTGTTGCCAGGCAACGTCACAGCGAGATTCAAACACCTTCTGGAAGCAATTGTTTGACATGTTTAAAGAAGAAAGTTCGCTGCTATGCAAGTGTGTTTTGCCAGCAAACAAAATGTTTTAATTCTATGTGACGCAAATACACGTTGACGGCTTGTGTTTTCTGTTGGCAAAAAGAAAAAAAACACCAAGACACTGAACATGGTTTCGGTTTCGTGATGTTCCGCAAATAAAGTTATGGAACTGTAGTTTTACCAAGAGTTTATCCAATTGAGCTCCCTTATATTGACAATACTTCAAATACTAAATCAATAGTATTAGACGATTTTTGTCAAACATATCAAGGCTACAATGTTGGTCACAAAAACAACGTCCCAATATATTCCTTAATTATACTAACCTGCACAATACATTGTTTAAACACAATGTTGACGAACAAAACTACTTACGCTCTATGACGCCAGAAGGGTATTATCACAATATTTTAATGATTTGATGTGATTATTATATGTTATTAATGATGTTATGTTATTTAATGTAATGATACTATCACGTTATTTCATAATATTATGTAATTTAATTACATTATCATGTTATTTAATTTTATAATCATGTTTTTTCATGACACCTATCACTTTATTTTACAATATTATCACAATATTTTGTGGTACATTCAGGTTATTTTTTGTTTGTATTATGAAATAATGTAAAGATATGATTAAATGTGATAATATAAAAAAAACAATGTGTGTATCATGTAATATCACGATATTATACGATATCATTGAAATTACGGGATATAATGAAATAAAATAATTACATCACAAAAATCATGTTAATATCAATAAATAAACATGAAAAGATATAATGAAATAACATGACGTGATTATTATTTTGTGATGCTTATGTTATTTAATAATATTAATGCATACTTTCATGACATATTTTAAATTATTTTATGATACTTATCACCTTGATACATTGATAAGAATCAAGATTATTTAATTAACTTATTTCATAATATTGTCACGTTATTTTATGATACTAATTTATTACATTATTTTATCATATCTTCGTGTTATATATACTTATTACATTGTTTCATGAGATAGTATTTCATGATAGCTTGTCTTTTTGTGACATAATCACATTATTTCATGATATTAACGTGTTATTTCATGATGTCGTCATGTTATTTCCTGATATTTTCAAGTTATTTATTGATATTTTTATTATTATTTCATGATATTTTCAAGTTATTTCTTGATATTTTCAAGTTATTTCATGATTTGTTCAAGTTATTTCATGATATTTTATCATTATTACATATTTTCAAGTTATTTCTTGATATTTTATCATTGTTTCATGATATTTTCAAGTTATTTCTTTATATTTGATCATTAATCATAATATTTTCAAGTTATTTCATGTTATTTTATCATTGTTTCATGATATTTTCAAGTTATTTCTTTATATTTTATCATTATTTAGTGATATGTTCAAGTTATTTCTTGATATTTTATCATTATTTCATGATATGTTCAAGTTATTTCTTGATATTTTATCATTATTTCATGATATGTTCAAGTTATTTCATGATATTTTATCATTATTACATATTTTCAAGTTATTTCTTGATATTTTATCATTA
Source organism: Callionymus lyra (assembly GCF_982586985.1). Classification (NCBI taxonomy): domain Eukaryota; kingdom Metazoa; phylum Chordata; class Actinopteri; order Syngnathiformes; family Callionymidae; genus Callionymus; species Callionymus lyra. The sequence goes on along the minus strand of NC_141821.1, from coordinate 14,984,916 downwards.
TTTCATGATATTTTCAAGTTATTTCTTTATATTTTATCATTAATCATAAAATTATCAAGTTATTTCATGATATTTTATCATTATTTCACGATATTTTCTGTAAATCCAGAAATCGTCCAAACATATTTAAACCCTGCTGGCAGCTCTGAGCTATAGGACAAAACATGTTACATGCTAACGTTTACCCATTTAAAAAATTGTACATTTTTAATATATAAACATGAAATTAAAAGAAAGTTAATTCTCAAAAGTGTCTGCTTCCTCTCTGCACCATCCGATCAGCCTACTTTTGTTTCCGAGATGCTTCTTCTTGTATGTGAAAGAAGCTGCGGTTCAAACACTTGCACGTGTCTCTGCGTTAGTTTGACAGCTGCGATCTTTATTCAAACCAGAATCCCGTCTTAAATGCTGCTTTCATATTCAGATGACTATCATTTAGTCCTGGATGACTGCGGTGGTAAACAGAATAACTCAACTGATTGTGCGAGGCTTCAGGTGGGGGGGGGGTGGGGGTGTTGGAGGCGACACTTGAGTAAAGGAAGAGGCAGAGACGACGGTTATTGATTAGAGTCTCCCTCCTCAGTTGACTGTGATAAATTTAAGTGTGGAAATGCACTAAAAGGGTGCTACATCTGTGGACCAGCCCCCCCTTCATATCTCCCTCTTTGTCCTTCAGCTGTACTCTCTCCTGCAGATAGGCCAGATATCATATGTCTGCAATGTGCTAATGGATCCTGAGGATGAGTTCTTGTGCCGCTAAACTGCTGCAGAACTCGTTCACCCTGGAGGAACATCTTAACAGAACCTTATTAGAGTGGAGACGTAGCGACGGATCAATGATTAAGCCTAATATCGTCTTTTTTATTAAAGTCATTCCATCGCAGGCTGTTGATGAAGGAATCATGCTATAGCATCTGAAAGTGTGCTCGTGTTCAAGGTTTTTATGACACTTTTTCAACCGGCAGTTAAGCTTTAACCACGTTCAGAGCTGAAGGAGAATAATTACGCTGTTGACACCAGGGTTTAATAGTGTATGGAGCTCAATGAGTTTCACTGGTTCTGGTTAAGAGTGTTTGCTGTGGTCATGTTTATGTACATGTAAAAAAAAACAAATGAGGTAAATGTAAGTTGAATCTTTTATGTCATTCAAAGAGAGGGAGAATGTTTTAAGCGACAGATAAAGGAGAGAACATAAACCCACCAAACCTCTTTTTTACGGCAACAAGAACAAACACTGGTCGCGTGTTCATTTTGGATTTAATGGCTATTAAATGGCACAAAAAAACCCACAACTAAGTTCACCAAAGTGTGTGTAGTGACTGGAGACAGAGATACTTGTCACAGCTGAACATGAATAATTAAAACAAGAAAAAAAAAGGCAACGCAAAACTGGGAGATAAAACAAAAATCACAATAATAATCAACGCACAGAAAGAAAAATGGTTGGATAAAGCAAAGATGCAGGTTCGTCCAACTCAACCTCTACCAGAACAAATATATGTAAATACTGTACATCCATCTGGACTCTTTTCTTGCTTGTTTTTCTTAACTAAATATAAGCTACTTAATACTAAAAGGATAAACAGGAACCATCTTATTGTATATTAAATATGTTTCTATTTGGGAAAATACATCTTTTAACCAGAATGAATTATTTTCTTTTAAAGAAAAATAAATGAGTGAATGAATTAATCAATTAATTAATTAGTATCAAAACAGTATCAATAGCATTTTTTGCCATAATAAGGTTTTTTCCACGCTGGTTTGAGGCTTTTTAAACAAATATTCATGTTTCAACAGGTTCAGTCCGACATGGAAATAGTTCCTGGTTGAAACGATTTTTTTTGATCCCTATCAAACTATAGAGAAAAGAGGGTTCAGTTCAAAATCAGCAGCCTTTCACCAGAGCCTCAATCATAACCATCGACGACAGCTGCTCCAGAGTCTGTGAGGGAGCTCCACCAGAAACATTATTATTTTATTTTACCATGAGAGGGATTCATAGTCATGACAAGATTGAAGTTCAACCTTTTCAATGAGTTAACAGTGAAAATGTAGAAATAATTCATTTAACATTTTTAAGGATTTCGTCGATCCCTTTTCATCTGCAGACATCAGATATTTTAACATGTTTTGTTTGAACCCCATAATGTTCTGTTTGTACTCAAATAAAATAATGCTATGGGCTAATGCAAAGAAAGAAAAAAGGGACATACAGTAAAGTAGGAGGGAAGAAGATAAAAGTACCAAAAGTATTTACAAATAAAATGTCAATTATCTCCCTAAACTATTCTGTTCAATGTATTAAAGAAGGGGAGGAAGGTCAATTTACATTCATATGTGAGGTTGTTTTTTATTAAGCAAAAGTAAAAAATGAAAAAATCCTGTTAAAAAAGTAAATGAAATAAAAATCACGCAATCATCAAATGTTAATATTTTAACAGTTTTAAAGCTGAGAGCATTGAGGTGTGTGATACTAATTTGACCCAAACCATAGAGCAGTGTTGAACTTCCTCTCAGATATAAACACAAAGGTGAAAACTCCAGAGCTGGAGTGTGTGTGTGTGTGAGAACCTGAGTGTGTGTGTGTGTGCAAGCACCGCAGATTGACTCATTCTTGTTTGCTTGTCAGTGACAGGAAGAAGGAAGTGGGGAAAATGTCACCACAGGTTTGTTTTAATGTTTGTAAAAGTGAACACGAATATAATGAAACACGATTATGGGGAACATGTGTTTTTATAGTTAGCGCTTATTATACATATATTATTTTGAGTTTTGGCTTCCTGGAATAACTTTCCAAGTGTGTCAAAAGCCATTGTGAGTGCGACTTCCAATGACGACAATAAACTTCCTCTAAAGTTTCCAATCCTGTGACCGGGTGCTGACATGAGGAAGGCAAGGCTGCTGTTTTTTTTAATGGTAGGACGTGTGTGTGTCGTGTACACTCCTTGTGCGTTACCTCCACACGTATATCTTGAAAAAACATGCATCATGTGACAACATTTCCAGGAAATTGTCTCTCTTCGGCCACCTCGTCCGTCCATGTGTGGACTATATAAGTCTGTTTTTCTACCCATTTGTCATGTTCCTCCTTTTTAAAAGCGTGCACGTGTGGAGGAAATATTTTTGTTTTATTTAAAATCCCCCACCCTGCAGCTCCTGCTTGCCATCTTTACATCTCCCCTGGCCTTGCTGAGCGTCGACAGGCCACCGCTGAGTCAGGGAACTTTTGAGTCGGTCAAGATCAAAGATTCACAGAGGGATGACTGATTCCAGCCCTTCTTTTCTCACCGTCCCACTTTCTGCCAACATGTTGCATGTTCGCAAAAAAAACATTTGCTACCTGTTCACCGGAAATAAACGCATCTCAGAGTCGTGAGAGAAATCTACTGATGACAAACATCAGATGACTGTGGCAAGAAAATCAGAGCGACTATACTGAAACATGGCTACATATAAGTACGTAAGTCATTTTTATTTGTGTAGCGCTTTTCCAGACCAGGGTCACAAAGCGCTTAACCAATCAAAACAATATTCAATAAAGTATATATTTTAAAGATCAAGATAAAACTGATTCCAGAAAATCAAGGAAAAGCCTGAACAAATAGAAACGTCTTAAGATGTTTCTTAAAGGAAATATACATTAAGATCACTTGAAATTGGTGTGAAATTGGTGTTTTTGCATCTTTTTAATGCAGTAAAAGTAGTTTTTTTGGTCTGGTTTGGTGTTTGACGACCACTTTTTCTGCTGCCAGCCTCAAGTGGACACTAGATGAACTGCGTCACTTATTAAAACTGGATGTTTTTTCCCACTGACTCGACGACTCCTCTTCACTTCCCTACTTGAAAGTCTCCCCTTGTCCACATGAAGAAATTACCCATCAACAGGGTCTCAGAAAAGCAGATTGTGCGATTTAGAAATCAAACCTATTTCTGGATAAGGATGTATTATAAATAAATAAATTTCCACAAAAATATAATTTTTGTTCTTCATTCTATCAGAAAAACCAACCTTGAAATAATGAATCTGTATTTTAATTTATATTCAGACAAACGTGCCAATTTTTTAAATGTGTTAATCTCAGTTCAGTCTTTTGCCACCTGCTGCTTCCCATTGAATTTAGTGTTTAATTTTTAAATTCTTCTCCGTATCCTTAATGATTTTCAATTGGCTGTTGAAGTCGTTCCTCCATTACATCTTCACTAACAGCTGTGAACGGTTATTCAAAGAAAAATGCTCATGTTCTTATGATCTCTCCAGAATCGTTCGGCTCTCGTACAGAGATCCTGCCGAAACCACGCAGAGGACGGTATGTGTGTCTCTGATCCACATTCCAGATGCTTAAGGCTCCTCCAGTGAGGGGGTTGGGGTCTTTTCTTTTCCTTTTTTTTTTTTTTTTCCTTGTGGATTCCCAGAAGTGCAGGTGGAGTGGGCGGACGCGCCGGCATTCAAAGTGTGGGTGACTTTACGAGCTAATCTCTCGCAGCAGAGTGTCTTCAGAAGCCCTTTCTCAAACTGATGCAAGCGTCGATCAATGAGATTCTTTAACCTTTGTGTTCAGGATGTTGGCAGTCGCTCAGTGGATACGGACGTCTTGATCGATGATTTACGTGACAGGTCGCTTTTTAGCTTTAATGGGAATAAAAGAGACATGATCTGTGTATATTTTTTAAAATTTGGTAGTTTTTTAGGTTATCGTGGAACCTATTCATCTGCTGACATCCCAGGAATCGCCATTTGTTTCAGCATGTTCTGTTTGTACCCCATAATGATCTGCTATTACACCAAAGAAACTACAGTTAAAGGGAAAATGGACCATGTCCATAAAGATGTTAATACATTGTAGAATTATAACATTAGCTAAAAAGGCCATCTGAATAAAAAGGAATTACACAAATCTTCAATCAAAAAAGCTGTTCTTTGTCAAGGTTATACGAAATACAAAACAATGTTAAATGGTAATTACTTTAAAATACATTAACACAAACACAAGATTAAGATACATGTTCTTCAGAAGTTAAAATCAATGAAACAATTCATCTTGGACTGGCTAACACAAAAATGCAAGATTTAAGGTAGAAATATTTACAATTAAGCAAGATAGACACAGAGTAAGACTTAAGACACACCTGCTATAAATGGAGTGAAATAAAAGAAAATCCTATGTTTTCCAAAGATAATAAAATGCGTTATAGTTCCGAAAAAATACCATGACCATTTTAAAGAAGAACTACTTTGTCTCAATGAAGATTTTCCCAAAAAGGTGAGGTTGAAGGTGACAGAAATATGGTTGGTCTTCTCAGGTTTAGAGGTTAAATCTTGACTAATGTAGAAAGAATTAGACAAAGTACTGAGGATAACACATGTTTTAAGCCTTAAGCTTAACATTGCCAATCCAGGACTAAAGGAAGTAATCTTGGTCAAATATATACTAGACAATTCCCCACCGGGAAATCGCGAGAGTGGGCTGTGCGCTTTGCCCCATGACGAAAAATACTATGAAAGCTAAAAAAGAGTCAAATCCCATGTTGATAATTTGGACTTTTGTCTACATTTTAAAGCTGGAATGGTGTTTCTACATGAACGCATGACAGAGCAGGAGATGTTTGAAAAACTTCGCAGATTTGACCTAGCAGTGCGATTCCGATCAAGCCGCAAGTTTTGATGTATTTTATGTTTGTATGAGCTCAACGGTGCGAGACTTGAAAATAGTCAAAAACTGAAAGAAAGATGAATAATAAGAAGAGGCTCGGGGAATAACATTAGTGGGCTGTGCTCTGCACAGCAGCCCACTAATATTATATTTGTGAATAACCATAAGACAGTTATTAACTCAATTGCACGGTTTGTCCTATTTATTCTTAAATTATCCATCAGGAGAATCTTCTTCCAAATGTGGCAGATATAAAAACCATGGAGCCATGGCATCCATCTGTGCAAGAACCATTTGCTCACAAAGATAATCAAGCATCCTCAGTGTGTTTTAAATAACGCTAACCCACTTCCGCCACATAAGCTGGCTATTTGTAGAGCAGGTTTGGCACGGAGATTCAGAAAATGTCTCCGTTCAAGTGTTCAGCATTTGATTAAAGAAGCAAATTTACTGTTGAAGAATGTTCTGTTTTTCCATCACGTCACCACTTTTTCATGCAGATATTTCTTGAGAATTACATCAGAATTAGTCCAGTACGAGACGAAACAGCAACTTGTTTAACGAGTGTTGGGTTTAAAGCCCAGGAGTCTGATGTAGACTGATGCAACCATCCAGGCCGACACGTTTCATCCGTCCAACACGGGCTAATGATTGGACCGATAGAAGCTCACGAAGTTGACGGGCTGACCTCGAGCTTGAACGGAAGATTTCACACTGCATTTTCATTTACTCTCCAGCCTCTTTAAACGATGAGGTTATGTGTAAGATGTAAACACCAGTCCCCTTGGAAGACGGCAGTGAAGTCGCTGACATCTAAACTACTATGATGAAGGATTGCGAGGTGCAGCAAGATAAATAATACATGTTTTTGTTTACCTACAGTTGTGGCTGTAAATCGAGAAAGAACATATGAAATAGATGGGTCTCTGAGGGGCCTGTGATGTCGGAGATGATTTCCACAAGGAAAAACAAAACAAATCCCCTAAATCAAGCTCTATACCTGTATTTTTTTGGACTTTCTTGGAAAAAAGATGATGTTTTACTGATAACTGGCTATACATTCATCATTATTAATCATGTTCTTTACACATTTTTGGTCGGCATGAATCCGACTGAGCTGAATCTCATTAAATCAAAGGTACCAGGGATGACAGATCTGATCTTATGGTTCACATTAAGACAGCATAAGAATCATTTTCATTGTACCTTTGCAGAAAACATTTCCTATCGGCCTCTGAAAGCAGCCAATAAGTTGGTCAAGATGGGATTAAGGCCATCAGTGTTTGTTGTTTGAATAAACAGAAAGAAAAAGGGAGAGAGAGCGAGAGAGAAGATGCCACCAGAGCAAAACAAAGCAAGTGAAGAGACGCAGTGAAACCCCTTCATTATCCTAAGATGTTCTAGAAAAGCTTTCTCTTCTGAAGTGTATCAGTGCCATCACACATGTTCTGGTTCCGAAAAATGAACATTTCACATGTTAAAACCTTGTTGTTTTTTTTAAGCATTTAATAATTCTTCAGTGTGATTAAACTCAATAGTTTTTTTTATTGAAAGTTGTCTTTTTAAATGATTGAATTAAAAATGATAGTAAAAGACTACAAATTAAATATCGAATTGAAAAAAAAACATACTGTACTTTGGGTTTATTGTAATTCTAATCTCTTAAAAGAAAATCATGGGAAATTTTCATTCTTTTTCTAAATTTAAAAAGCACATGTTCACATACTTCAAACCTTTCCATATACAAACTCTTTAATTCAATTGTTTAATAAAAACAAATTCAACTAAATTATTTATACATAATATATCAATTATATTATTACATAAAATGATGCAATGCTTAATTAAATATACATAAATAATAAATAATACAATTTCAACCATTTAATATTCTCATGACACTGATACACTTCCATGTTGATCAACCTTAAGTTAAATATAAGAATTAGTTTTGGTTCAGTCTAAGTGTTTCAACATCTAAAATGAATGTATCGATCGACTGTATATTTCCTCATAGTTACTTAAGTATTGGGGCATCAATTTAAGCTTGTGAAACTTCATCTAGTTAAACTTGGCAGTATTTTAGAGAATATACATTCCTGTACCTGACTTAATGATTTTAAAGCTACAGCTATTCAGAAACTACTTTATTCTTGATAGAGATTTTAGATGTAGATGACCTTCTGAAAATGTTTTTTTTTTATTGAAGTAGAAGGATAGAATTTATATGTATTTTACGAGTTGGATGAACATAACCCCAAATAACAGAGACTGAGCCTGAGAAACCTGGGTGTTGTATTTGACAAAGACATGTCTCTAGTTCAACACTGCAGGAAACTGACCAGAAACTGTTTCCTTCAACTGAGAAAAATCTCTAAACGTAAAAATTATGTCACAACACGATCTGGATTTTATAATCCATGTGTTTATGTATTCTCGTTTATACTATTGTTACAGTTTATTTTCGTGTCTAAACAATGAGTTGTCTTGCCTGCAGTTAATACTATACTGCAGCCAGAATTCTGACCTGCTCTAGTAGAAGAACTCACATTTCTCCGATCCTTAAAACTCTTCACTGGCTGCCAGTTTCTTTCAGGATCAACTTTAAAATTCTGGTTCTTACTTTCAGATCTATTCATGGTCAGACTCCTCCTTACATCAGTGATCGGATCCGATTTTCTGGGACTCATGTGTTTGTCTTATGTGTCTTGACGTTTTAAAGTATATATTTTAACTGTGTATTGTTTTTGATTGTTAAAGCGCTTTGTTACCCTGGTCTAGAAAGATTTACAAAAGGCTTACTTACTTACTTACTTACTTACTTACTGTCTGCCTCAACTCACTGAGAAAGAAGAAAATAACTTCCTGTAGAACAGCGGTTCACACTTTCATACACTGGCTTTCCCCCTGAAGACCACTAAATGGGTAAAATTAAAGTTGCCCTGATTCAACACTGTACTTGAACATTTCTTGAGAGAAAAGTAATGAGGGCTCTTTTTTTTTTGCCAAAGTTCTGCTCAAAGCATAAGTTATGCATGGCAAGAGAGACGTTTTTTACTCTCACATGATTTCGTTTTTTTTCTTTTTACCCGTGAAATGAAACAATTGTGCAGTTGATTTAACGTCAAAGTCTGTTGGCGGTGGATATGAAAATGTGGGTCTTTAGAAAGGCTGGTATATATAATAAGAATATACATTTAACATGATCAGAACAAGGGTGAACTATAACAGTAACCAGGGCGTAGGGAGATCAGTCCAGTGCCAGGCCATTGAGTCTCTCTCGCCATAAAGTCATGTCAGCACTCTTGCAGTCTCTCTTGTCAGTCCATCAGACCCCTTCGGGTGGAAGGACCGACAGACGGAAATGTGTTGTGGTTTGGATCCGCTTCAAAGGGTTTCGAGAGGGAAATGTCCATGCAGACTCTCGCTGATAGCCTCGGGACGTCGTTCAAACTTCATGCCTCCAACATAGACTCTCAGGAAATGAAAGGAATAATAATAATAAAAAAAGGGAGCTTCTGGCTTAATTCACCACCTGGTTGAAAGACCAAAATCCAAACTTTTATGTTTTCCATTTCAAAAACCCCCTGAAGGAAACCGCTGGCATTTGCTTAATTTTCTTACTTAGCGAACCGCCTGATGGTGTCACGATAGCGAGCGAACGAGCTGGTGGTGTCATCGTGATGGAACGGAGACGAGGTTATATGTCATTAGCACGGCTGCCACAAAGGATTTAATGAGAGCCGGAGCAGCCGACACAACAGCGAAGCTTCGGCTCTTCTTGCTCCAGATATTCCCTTTGATTATTAATGAGCTCGGCTTAGTAAAAACATTAGAATCGTGGAGAACGCAAATGTTAAACTTTTATGCCAGCTACTGCTTTAATACTGCATTAGACGAGTATTTGAGAGTCACAACGAGGAACGTTTCACTATAATAATGAGTCATAGTTTCATTTCCTTCCACTAAACCCTGTGTTTAGCTTTACAATAAAACAGTCCATTAAGAAGATAATTGTAGCAGAATAACAAGTAGAAAAAGAAGCCAATTCAAAGCAGCAACAATGTTCTCTTAAACCTTAGGAATAGAGTTCAAGGATGCACGTAGAACTACAGGCTTTGTCACAATTGATGGTGATTTCTTTCCTTTGATTTTGGGGAATTGTTGTGTTTATAATCAACACCTAAGTTGACGGATCATTGTGTTGACAGGATTGTTCAGTGAAGCATTAAAACACTATTTTAAATTGAGAACTTCATCGCCTAACAACATTCTTATACTGTTAAATTATGTTGAAGACACACAAATAAAGCTGTAAAATAACCATCATGGCAGCAAGGATGTGCTTTGAGAATTCAGAATACACATAGAATGACAAGTTTTGTCACAATTGATGGGGATTTTCTTTTTGCCAACTATATAAACAAATAGACTCATAACCCAACAACCGCTTAGCTAAAATTCTAAAAACCCATTGTATTGGCATTCTCATAAACAAGTTGAACCAAAATATTATTCATTTATTCATTCAAATCCCCAACCATGTATTCAAAATATGCAAGTTCAATTTGAGTTAATTTAAAAAAACATCCTCTGGTGTCTCAGGGAAGAGCTGAACTTCTGGGCATAAATAATTGACTTAATACGAGCAGAGTGAAAGAATCTCATCCTGGGTATGAAAAATAAATCCCACACCTTGGCAATCTCAAACAATATGTAGTTTGCAATATTGAAATCTATAAGCTACCAAAAAAGAGTTAACAAGTAACGGCTGAAATTCTTTTTACTTCAAGGATCGATCACCACTCTCGACATTTTAAATTCACAAGTTCTTTTTATTAATATAGTTTTTATTTGCAGTGGGTTGTGTGCGATAAGTGGCTTTAAATTATCTCTGATGTCCTCGTGCTAAAGACATGTTGTTAATAGTTTCACTTAAATTGTTTTTAATTTGCATTTGGTTCGTTCTGTATGATGCATATTATCGTATAATTAAAATGTGTTTTCATTTTTATGTAAAGAAGCTGCATAATAAACATTATTAATCATCTTTAGCTGTGATGATGTTGATTTCTACAGGAAATTAATATTAATATTGTATTCGATTCGACCCTTTCCTTTTTTTTGTTGGTATACGCAGATCAGTATAGGCCTAGAATATTTTTCCACCAGCTGCCACTGCTATCAAGTTCATTTAAAAGCACCTAAAAGCATTCTCTTCCACAACAATATATCATAAGTGATTCTGAGCGCTCAAATGACATTTTAAAGATTAAGGTAAATGCCACATGTTGCCATTATTCATTTTTTGACTGAAATGTATATCACCAAAAGTATTGTTACACAACTTTAAAATCCAGGAAACACCAGAGTCAGTTGACAGCAGGCATTGAAAACAATCACTTTGTCAACCATACATTATTTATTGTCCGAGTGTGTGCTTGTGTGTTAGCTGTGGACTGGTGAACACTGCTGCTCTCTTTCCAGTCTGCTGATTCAGAGTGTGTGAAATCCACTCGCTGTTACCTGACCTGTCAGCAAAGCGGGGATTTGGTGGATCACACGTGTGTGTGAACATCAGAGCCGTAGGCGGTGTGTGTTCACAACACCAGTGGTCAGTGTGGGCGTGTGCATGAGAAAGTGAGGTGAACGTGTGAGCGTGTCTTTTCGTGACCAGCGGAGGACGTGATTCGATTAAAAGGATGATCTAAGGTGATCTAAAACTGAGTCATTCAAACAAATTGAACACGTATAGTACATACTGTGTGTGACACATATGGTGACACGCGTAGTTAGAGGTGAATCACAGTGTAAACTGGGGCGTCTTATGTTCACACACCGAAAACATTTGGCCCAAAGTTTCTGCTGGAAAACTTTGTCACAGCTGCAACAGTTATTGAGTCATGAGTATTGAATTACTACACTTTCCAGACAACCGGCCATAATTGTGTCATCCGTGTTCCCGTCCAAGGAACATCCTCGTTCATTCATTAGTTTTAATCCAGAACAAACGAAACCTGGTAGTAAAAAAAACAAGTGTTTTTTTTGGATGAAACTCTCTCCATTTATTCTTCATTGAATCCTAGATTTACACAGCTAATCCAATAAGTAAAGACTTTGAAAATATATCAAATATAAAGCTGAAAAACACCAAAATATGGTTACTTTTACACCCTTAAAAATATAATCATCAACATAAGTAAGAGTTTGTTGTCCGATGCAAGTTTTGCCAGCTTGGCAACTAAAATAAACACTGAAGTAGTTTTTTAGCTTGTTAAAAAAATAGATAATAAAATTATGATTTACTAGTCGAAACTACCAGAGTAAGTTTTATTTTTCAACAAGCTTATTTAATTCGTTTCTAAAAAAAAATCTCCATCATTTCTTACCTTGAGAGATGATTAATTACTTCAGACTTTGTAACTGACTTCAAACACTTCAGTTTATATTTAAATATAGATGCAGAATTCCAAAGATGCTCTTCATAGAAACCTGCGGTATGTTTGTACATCTTGAAATAGCTGAGGTTTATTATTTAGGAGGTGCGATATGATCAGTGAGATTCTTCATCAGGGCTAAATTTTGGCTCCTGCCAGTCGTGAATGTTTCAATCAGATGTGTGTGGAAGTGAGAGGACGTGAAACTTATTCATAAAGACAAGAAAACCTCCATCAGTTTAAGTATTCCACAAAATCTCCCTTTTTGTAAACTTACATCATTATTCCAGTTTGTTTTTCTCAAGTGCACGACTCACGTTCAAAGCATAAAAAAAACCCACTCACTCTTTTATTCTTACCGTGATCCATCTTAAGAAGATCCATCTTTTTCTCAGCTCAGATTACAAACAGAATTTTACTGATGTGATAAAGTATCAAACGTGGTCAGGACACACGGGAAAATAAAGTTAAAGCCCTTTAAAATATATATATATATATATATTTGGAATAAATATATAGTGTATGTTCATTTAAACTACACATGGTTGTAGATGAAAAAGAGCAATATGGATTCATTCCTTTGAAAAATGCAATGTTTAATTCCATCTTCGGTCCAATTTCCTTGAAAAGTCAATACTTCAGCGCGACTCATGTGAAAACCCAAACTCTCCTGACTCACTCACATGTTTCAAACGTTGAAGTTTTCCTCTCTAAGATGCAGTTCGTGAGTCCCTCATCATGACCAAGTTATTCATTTTTTAAAATTCTCCCTCATCACAGCGAACAAGAGGTTACGAGAGCAGAGTCCCTTATGACGTAATAATGACTTCACTCCTCCTCCAGCCAACTGTAATCACGCCCTGCTTTGTTTACACAAAGATTCACTTTGCATGTACTTCCAAAAGAGCCTCGTAAACGACCGTGTGAGGTGGAACCGTGACCAGGCGGAGAAAGGGGAGTCTAGCTTTTATGCTGCAGTTGTGAGAGCAGGTGCCGGACAGGTGTGCTGATGACAGAGGCAGAGCAGGTGTGAGCTGAGACTGCAGGAAGCCACGCCCAGTTTAGGATTGAAGGCAAAGACAAAACAGGAGAATCAAAAGAAGACTTACAATTTGAATTCAACAACAACAATACATTGGCAAAATGCGATTTTCATGTTCGGTTTCAGCTACTTCCTGTTTGCGTGGCAACGCAATGTGATTGGCTGTATTTTTATGAATATTTTTCCATCGTTTAAACTTGTTTTGCAGATGTTGTCTGTTGGAAACATTCTTAAGATGCCTTAGAACTAAAGTAAACTGGCTGACTTAATCAACACTAGTCGCGTGTACTGGAAAAAATTGGGCGATATGATACAGGGGCAGTGATAAATTATGTTGTATTGTGATACTGTAGGAGCTGGTGTTGCAGATTTTACCGACCACATGACTCTTGACAAACTTGTAACTGCTTATTTTACCTAAAAAAATGTAAAAGAAATTGATCAAAATCAGAGTTAAAAGCTCCTGTAGACGACTGTATCCTCTCATCCTCAATAATTTCTGGGATTTCGCGGGATTACATTGTTTCTTAAACTGCAGAGGATGCAATGGATGCTGCCATCTAGTGATCGGAAGTTTAATTGCAACACAAAAAGTAACAAACACAATGAAGCAAGTTAATTGTAAATAAGAATACAAGTATAAAAACACTTTATTGAAATATAAACCATAAATGGTAGAAAATTAAAAAAACAAAAAAAACAGAAAGGACAAAAATTGACAGACAATAAAATGTATAAAGATTTATATAGAATGAGTTGCTGCCATATATGTTACTTTCTGTTGTCCAACAGCAGCTTCCTCTGAGAGCAGACTGAAGCCTCATATTCACTCTATAAATATAAATTACTTACTTACTTACATCATCATTTAAACTGATATTTGTTGTTACCCTTGATGCTTGATTTTCCTTGATTTTCTGAGACTCCTGTGTGTATCTCGGTGTTATCTTGACCTTTTAAGTATTTATTTTATTAAGTATTATTTTGATTGTTTAAATGATTTGTGACCCTGGTCTGGAAAAGCGCTCTATAAATATTACTTACTTACTTACTTACCCTGTGATGATTAAAAGTGGAACCGCAACAACTAAGTGCATTGAAAATCCATCTGCTCCCGAGCTCTCAGGAGTAAAAATAGTGAATAAGTGGGAGCTTTTATTGATGCAAGGTGATGATCCAGGGTGTAGAAAACTCTGTTGTCCTCAGCTGCCCTTCTTCTGCAGACGTTCTGATCTCCACCCACAGAACGTTTGAGTTAAACATGCAGATTCCAATTATGATGAAATTGTCATGTCATGCAGTTTTTCTAGATTTTCGAGCTATTAAAAACAGACATTTCTGTGATTTTCTTGGCACAACCAGAAGGTGTGGACGTCCACGTGCTCTTTCTGCCGGCGCACAACATCCTCCCCTTTTGATCTCAGCAGTCGCATCCCTCATCCTGCTTTAATTGCTCTGCTGTGACTCATTACATCCAGCAGTGGTCAGACAGCACAGGTTTATTAGCCGGCATCAAAGGGTCCCGGCCCCCCCGCCAGGGTGCTTCACAGACCCGCTGAGCTCCGGCTCATGAGCGCAAAAAGAGACCTCACTTGGCTTCCTTTTGCCTAACAGGGCAGATGATGTGTTGGTCTGTTAGGTTAATATTCATGTGTTAGAACCTTTTAAGTTCAATATAAAAAATGTTGGTATTATTAATATCGAACTTTGAGATTCAAGATCAAGAGGCTCTGTACTCTTTTTATTGTCTGGTGTCACTATTATATCTAAATTTATATTCAATTTATAAGACTAAGAATAAAACTAATATTGAACTTAACTTATTTGAATATCAAACTCTATGTGTACTCCCTACGAGTCGTGTTGTTTTTTTCTTTTAACCTGTTTTTTTTTCTGTATTTAAAAAAGAGAGTGAGTAAAAAAATCAACCATACAGAAGAACTAGTTTTATATATATATATATATATATATATATATATATATATATATATATATATATATATATATAATATATTAATGAATGCTACACTGAAAAAATAAAACGTTTGGTTTATATTTATAATTTATAATAATTAAAATATATCTTGATTCATTTTATTACACTAACTAACATAATACTATAAAAAAAAACACCAAAAAAACCCACAATGAATGCAATTAAACTTTTTATTTTTCAGTGTACTACTACTTCTAATGCTGATTTTGCTTTTATTTAGTATAAAACTAAACTGTTACCTAAAACTTGACGGACATGTGTCTCCTCCACTGAAAAGCTTTTCTCATCTCGACTCTGACTTGAATTCTTATTTGATCACACATGTTGTCATCATTCTTTATCCGACATATTGAATCGACGCTTGATTATTGACCTTCGTCTCATCTTAAAGCTGACATTTTTCCCCGCTGTCACATTTTGACGTGTCTGACGTGGATAGATCCGATGTCAAGGGGTCGCTGACCTGCACTTGATGGATGCGTCATGGCTTCTCTGGACCTATTGTTTTGGAGTTCCTGCTGTATGTACAGAATGAAGAACAAACACAATTCTCCTTGTGTTGGATCAGTGGCGAGGGCGGGTTGGGGGGGTTGGAAGGGAAAACCAATTGTGTGGTCATTATTGATCGGTGCCTGTGCTTCAGGGCGAACGTATCTCCTGCACATATGTGTGTCATATCAACAGATAAATCACCAACAATGTGTGTTTGTTTCAGACCATGAGAGTTGCTAATACCATATATATATATATATATATATATAAATGAAGATTAAGTGGGCATCACAGGGCCAGATGGGGTCAAGGAGGGAGCGTTGTTGCGTGAAATCACATGTCATATGATCAGCAGCCATGATTGCATGTAGTTTACTTGATCGTGTTATTGATTAATGATTAGTTCCAGCAATTGATGGTTCCATACATGTGCAAAAAGAAGGTCAGCCTATGTGAGTGGTATAATGTTTGTGACGCGATCGGAAGCTCACAATGGCTCTGAAGGATGTTTTTGAATAGCAAACAAACTTGACTTAACTATAATCTTCACATGAAGTCATGGAACAGATAAACTAAGTTGATGCTGCTGCGCTCTAGTGTCCACTTGTAGAAGTGCAGCTCAGAAAAACAAAAATAAAACGTATTAACTTATACTTAAAGAAAACAAATAGAAAGAAAAACTTGTGATCATTCAGTTAAATATTTATTTATATATAATATTATATAGAGTATTATATATATTATATTTATCTCGGAGTTGTTGCAGAAACACACAACTGACACAACATTGTATACTTTCTGTGGCTAACTATAGAGACAAACATAACTCCAAAGATTTGGAGTAAATATACAGAATAAACTGTAGATGCTTGTTTAATATTTGAGTTCTTTAATAAAGAAAAATTAAATGTTCTTCTTTTTTTTATTGCAGGTTATGGACACACTGTCCAAACTCTCCCACTCTGTGATTGCACAACAAACAGGAATCAGGTACAAAAGAAAACTGTGTTTTTTTTTGTTTTTTTTTATGGCTGGGGTTTAATAATTTTTTTTCTACTTTTTGAAGGCCTTTCCCAACAGAAGAAAGTGTGGAAGATGAAGACATCTACAACCACTTAGTGGACCTGATTGAGTGAGTCCTTCTTCTTCGAATGAAAAGATGTTTGTTGCACAATAGTATTTCCACGACTACTTTTATTCCCTGAGTGTTGACTGGAAGGCATTCTGTCCTCTTCCTTAACACACTGGTTTCTCATTATGAGACCCATTCTTCATTTTGAATTACTATGAAATTAATCCATTACGATACAAAACACAAGCGTCACATTCTCAATCACTCTTTCACTGCAGCGAGAACGGAGTGGAGGACGAGGAAGACCTCTACGATTGTGTCTACGACGACGAGGGTGGCGGCGAGATCTACGAGGACCTGATGAAAACGGAAGTTCTCCCCCCTCCGGTCAGTGCTTCCCCTTCTTTCAACTGTTCCACATGTCAATTAAATTAAAAGGCTTTCAAATAGATTTTAAAATAATTAATCAAAAGATCATTATCGATTCGTCTGGTCTTCTCAGGGTGAACCCAGGTTACAGGTTTATTTTAGACCAGGTTTACTGTGAAGATACAATGGAAAACTAAAAGCAAAAAACGCCTGCAGTCACAGCGTAGTAACCTGTGTGTGTGTGTGTGTGTGTGTGTGTGTGTGTGTGTGTGTGTGTGTGTGTTACAGAAACAGGCTGAGACTGACATCCGAGGCTGCTGTCTAACAGAAATCAAGCAGACGGAGGAGAAGTACACGGAGACGCTGGACTCTATAGAGAAGGTAGTTCTGTCTATTAGTCTGGTTCACAGACCACCTCGGGCTCGTAGGGCTGCAGCTGAGTGACAGTTGGAGGAAGTAAACAATCTGTTTTGAAGAATATTTTGACAAAACAAACACTAAAAACTGTAAAAAAGCACAAGAACACTGACATACTAATAAGTAAGTTAGTAAGTAAGTAGGTCATTTATATTTATAGAGCGCTTTTCTAGACCAGGGTCACAAAGCGCTTGAACAATAAAATAAATAAAAAAAGAAAAAAGAAAAAAAAGATCAAGATAACACCGAGAACAACACAGGAGTCCCAGAAAAACAGGGAAAAGCCTGCATGAATAAGAAAGTCTTAATATTAATATTATTTTTTCCATCTTTGGTGGAGTGTAACAAACAATCTAAAGCAGATCTTGCAAAGCACTTTGACTGTATTTATGCAGCCTTCGTAATGTATGATCATGTATAGATGGTTCAAATGCATTAACAAATGTATTTTATGTTTATTATTAATTTACATTTTCACATAAGAATTCCCTCTTTTTTGTATGTAATTTCTGTGTATATATTAATCCCTCAAAACATTTTTTTTAAGTTAATTGAAGAAAAACTCATATAAACAAGAATAAAATTTCTCTCTTTTTGCTCGACGGCCCCTAACAACATTCACAGAATTTAATGTGGCCCTTGAAGAATTTTAATTGCCCACCCCTGACCTGAAGTATACAGCTCTATTCTAAAACTCTTCCCTTTAGTGTATAATTAGATTCACAATTTCCCAATTCATGATAAACATTGACAGCATTTAGGAATTAGCATTGACACCCACATTTTCTGTTGTTTTCATTTGAGTAGGAGATCTTTAACCATTTTAAAAATTGTTGTGTATTTTACATCCTCTGGTTGGAGCTGGCGGAGCGCGAAGAATTCGCTAAACCTCCCATGAGCCAAACAAGTCGATGCAGATGGAAAATGGAATTCGATGAAAGCTTGTGTGCTAAGAGTCAAACACAGAGATGCTTCATGCTAACATTAGCCGACTAATTTAAACAAATAAAAATAGGAATTATCTAATTTTTTATCTAAATGTTTACATTAACGAGTTACAATTACAATAAAGAGACTAAATACAGAGAGATTTAATAATGAAATGATAATTTACTGTTAATTTTTATAAAATTGTTTGTTGTTTTTTGTTTTACTGTGTGTAGCATCTTAGCATTTTAGCTAATTGAGTTTAGCTTTTAATAAGTAAGTAAGTAAGTAATTTATATTTCAATAGCGTTTTTCTAGACCAGGGTCTCAAAGCGCTTAAAAAATCAAAAAATTAAATAAATAAATTAAATTAAATTAAAAATAATATATATATGTATATATATATATATATATATCAATAAAGTTTTACCTTACCTTACCTTATATATATATATATATATATATATATATATATATATATATATATAAATATAAATTAAAAAGATCAAGATAGCACAGAGAAAAAATTATAATGATAATGTAGAACTATCTGAAGCTGGTCTTCATTTCTTAACATTTGAGGTATAAGTACATCTGGTTTACTCTTGTAATAAATATCTCCCTTAACTACTTCACGGATCCATGAATGTTTATATTAAATCATGGCGAATACAGTGTTAAGTTTTATCATAGCGGCTCTTTTCTTAGGTCATTTGTTTCCGTGCACAATCGACCACTCGTCTGTATGTTTATTGTAAAAAAAAAGACTCTGATTTCCCACCGGAGTCTCCCACCAGATGAGTTTCGATATGAAGTGGATGTTGGTATTTAGCTTGAGCTCGCCTGCTCCTCTGAGGTGTGGAGACTATGGGGGCGACTTTCTAATAGAGCAAACCATTTAGTTTGGCCAGTTCTGAAAATGGGATTATTGCCGTGACCTCGAGAAGTCCTCCTTGTTATTTTCCTGGTGACTGCAGCACTTTTTTTTTGCGACTGGGTCTGATAATATAACAGCTTCCAGCAAAATGACTTCCTTACTCCTGTTCTACTGGGACTTCAGTCTTTTTCTTCCCCCCCTTCGCAGCACTTTATGACGCCCCTGTCCACGTTTCTGTCCACGGTGGAGATGGAGAATGTGTTCGTGAACATCCCGGTGAGTCGTCAGTTTTGAACTCAATGGTCACTTAAATTCGCCTTTAAAGTCAATTTAATGTAGAATGTATTTTAATTGATGGTCGTTTTGAAGAGCCAATCATGGAAGAAGCTAGCATACCTTTAAGGTCATTAGAGCTAAAATAAAACAAGCATAATAACTTATATTTGGTAACTTAAATTAAGGCATGAGTTGTAGTTGTACAAACACAATGTTAGCACATGCCTTTGGAAGGTTCTAAATTAATAAAGTTATACATTTTTTATCTATCTATCTAAATTCAAAAACAGTTTTCAACATTCAAGCTTGGTCAAAGTGATGAAAATATGAATTAAACACATTCTTATGTTTTATGTTGATGTAATTTTTTTAAATTTTTTTTAGAATGTACAGTTTTTTTTAAGCGTGATATGTGCTTAAATTGTCATATAATGATATTAAAGATGATATTTAAGTGTAAAATATCTTTCATACTCTACATTACTATAGGTGAAAATTATAATTTAATTTACATGTAAACCTTTTTTTGGCATCACTGCTTTTTATAATTTTACTGTGTTTTACTGAAGTATGCAATTTTTTTTAATCATTTTGTAACTAATGTCCAGTTTTAATAATAATAAAAAAATAATAATTAATGAATACAATTAAGTGAAGATTTCTTAATTAATCCTTGTGACAACGATCGTCTAAAAATGTGCCATTTAAATAAAGTTATTATTATCAGAATACAATTCTACAATCTCTAACCTGACAGTTCAATTACTACATCTACCACTTGGGGGCGGTAGAAGACAAGACATTTTGGCCTGTACGAGTTTATTAAAGCGGTGGCAATTCTGTCTTTAATAATAAAAAAAATTCGTTTATATATTTATATATATATACTGTATATTTGCCAAATAATTTAATTTAATAATTGAATGGAATCTTTACCTAAATTAAGTTATAAAAAATGTTTCTAAGTGTGTGCTCTGTGTACATAATAGGTGTTTTTTTTTCTTTCTTTAACCACGTCAGGTATTGTGTGACAATTAAATCCTAATGAATCTTTCAGGACCTTGTCAAAGTTCACAAATGCCTACTACTGGAAATACAAGACTCAGTCGTAGCCCGAAGTGCCCAGAACCTCTACCAGATCTTCATCACCTACAAAGAAAGGTAAAGAATGTATAAAACTGCAGCGACTCAGTTATATTTACCTTCTTCTATCTGTACGCTGCAGGTTGTTGATTTACGGGAAGTACTGCAGCCAAGTGGAAACTGCCATCGCCGCTCTGGATGACATATGCAAAGACAGAGAGGACGTCCACATGAAGCTGGAGGTCAGGCGTCTTCTGCTGTGGTTTCAAGTGGATTGTATCCACAACAAGTCACTGCATTCAATGGTTTTAGTTGGTTTATTTTCGCCTAATTTATGCATGTGCTTCTGTACAGGAATGTTCAAAGAGAGCGAATAATGGCAAGTTCACGCTGAGGGATCTCTTGGTGGTTCCCATGCAGCGGGTGCTGAAGTACCATCTTCTCCTGCAGGTACAGCTCAGCTTGTGGTGTCGACTCTTTTATATCTGACTTCATCAAGTCATGTTCTCACACCTCTGTGTGTTACCTCTAGCACCAGTTCATCATATATTCATATATTAAGTGTTGCTGTGAACTGAATACAAATATGACTTGAGCAGAAATTATTTTAAATGTTGTAAGATGCCAAGATTTAATTTTTTTTATACAAGATATTCTTTATTCCTGCAAATGTGGGGAAATGTGCTTTGATACAACAGCAAGTTTACCATCCACAGATATTAAAAATAAAGGGCACAAACAAAATATATATTCAAAAAGAAATTATAATATAAATTGAACAATAAAAACGATTTAAACGAATTAAAAAACATTTTAAAAAACGATACAAACCTAAAAACTAAATCTAATCCAACTCTAAATATTAGCACATCCTGACTGAAAAATCTGACCAAATTAAAATAGGTACAAACTTTTCTTCTGGTAGACACTTAACAATAACAATAACAATAACACATATAATAATATCATTTATTTACCCAAGCATTTTGCGATATTTTCATATATTTTATCAAACTAAATGAGCGTACCTTATTCGATTGATCTGTTTGTATCTTTCCGCACCTTTAAGCATCACCTTGCTATAGAAATTAACAGATTTTATTATCTCAACAAGTTATTTCATTCTTTTATTCTCTACTTCCACAACAACAACACTGGCGATCAAACTTTCTGATTCTGAAATAGCCCTTGTGTCCTCTAGAGGCGCTGTTGTCCATTTGATTTTAATACTTTTTCAGTTGTTTTGCCAGTAGATATACTGGCATGATTGTTTCCTTTAAAACATTTATAAAATGCTTGATTTGCAATCAGGGCAGGTTTTGTAGTTTAAAAGTGATGTTTTGTTAGACAAAAGTTAAAGACACAGGAAGGTAAAATGTCTCCGTGTAGAAGAGTTGTCTGGCTGGATAATGGCTTCTCGCAGCAGCTAAAGAATCCGCAGGGTTACTCTCCCCTCAGTGTGACAGTGGGAATCTGTACAACTAATGTCTTGTCACTTCCACTGGCTCCCGGAGTCGCATTCTCCCGTGGCTCCGTTTCTTTCTCTCACTTTCAGTCATTGCTTCTTCCTCGCCCACCTCCGCTCATCATTTCTCGTGCTCCCTGAACCCATCACAACACGAATCCCCTCAGCGATTGCATCATGTTCCGTCCCCGGCTATCAGTGTGACCACTCCCTGCCTGCCTATCTCAGCGGAGGTGTGGAGGTCCAGATAAATACAAGTCTGTCGTCCTGCGTGTGATAATAATGCCCAGGTTGAGCTTGACTGGCACCGGGGATTTAAGCCTCACCATCAAGATACATCTCTTTCTCTCTCTCTTCCTATATACGTATATATATATATATATAGATAAATATATATATTTTTCTCCTCTCAAGACTCGTGTGTCGCTGTGAAGGACATGCATGTCATCCTCTCTTATCCTCCACCGCTCAGCTCTAGATGTCTTGTTTACACTGCGGCTGTGCGTTGGCAGGCAATTTCAAACACACACACACACACACACACACACACACACATAGACACACAGTCTCACTAAAAATGATCTGATTCATCAGAAGAAGATCCTCTCTGCAATAACATTTTTCATTTCATACCCCTCAGTCGAAGTGTTAACTTCACAAGTCTTCCTGCGCCGTGGAGGTGTTGCGGTGAAATCAGACGATCGCACATTTCTGGCCTCAATCTTATTAAGTTTAAGGGTTGTTTCTGCAAAACGTCGACGGAAAAAAAGATGCAGTCCCATAAGAGCGCCGGAGGGTTTTTTTTTTGGCATATATATGATGTGCTTTTCTGTCAAATAGGAGCTGATGAAACACACCCATGATGCTTCCGACAAGAGCAATCTAAGGAGAGCCTTGGATGCTATGAAGGTAATGTACGTTTGTCGATGTGTTATTGCGTTAGTAACACATTAATACATGTGTACAACTAATGATTCATTACCGCAGCTTTGAATAGATTAATAAAGGTATATGAATGACGCTGAAATGAAATGAAATTACAGTTTATCACCTTTTTTTAATATATATATATATATATATATATATATATATGCATATATATATATATATATATTTATCACATTTCAATTTATTTACATTTGATATTTGCTTATTTAATTAAAAAAATGTATGATTAAAATGATACTAAGTGATGAAATGTATTTTAAATATGAATGAAGAACGAAATAACCTTCAATACATGTTGATCAATTAATATTAAATCCAGTTTTAAGATCATTTTAATAGTTTTTGTGTCAAACTCAACTCTTTGCGACACACAGCAGATTGAAATGAACATTGTAGATGCATTTATTTAATTATTGTGATTTTAAGATAATCAAAAATGTGTTGATACCATAACAATGTGATGACATTTTAATATCAATTTAAAATATATTAACTTGTGTCACTTGTGTAAGACTCAAAGCCAACTCTAGGACAACAGCAATTCTTTGTGGTCTGCAATAGATTCCAATGCAAAAAGTGGTTAAACAAATAATGAATAGGAATGATAAGTGCATCATAAACTGGATACATGTTGATATAATAATCCACGGACATTACGGTGGTTAAGCATTAATGTTCCAGAGACTCTGCGAAGCTCTTGTATTTCCACAATTCATCTGGAAACTTGAAAAAAATCAATCTGAAAATGAATGCAGTTTGAAGGTATATGAAGACAGGAATTAGCTTTGAGTATCTGTTGTGTTATAAGTGCAGTGGTGGAGGTCAATCATCTTGACCAAAAAGCATCACAAGGGATAAAACAATTACATTTTTTGTAGCCCTTTGGGTCACCTTGACCCGGGGACAACACAAGGGTTAAAAAAAAATATACCAACGTACACATTGGGTCTGTATTATAATGTCAAATTGAAGCTTTGAGTAAAATATTCAAACAAATTAAGTTGTACAACATAGATAGTGATGATTAATTAGAAAGGTGTTTTTTTGTTCCTTTCTTGCTTAATTTACTATTTTATGAGGAAATATTAAATTGTTTTAACTGTATTTTATAACCTCTGTTGGATTGAGTTCATAGAAAAAATGCATTTGAAATGTAATAAACAATATAATTAAAAAAGTTTTTCAAAAATCATTTACTATTTAGGAAATACTGTGTGTTGATCAAAAACAATATTTTTTACAGTTAAAAAAAGATTGAAAATACTATTATTATTAGTATTTTCTTAATGTTATCTTTAGGGGTTTGTTTAACACACAATCAATGTGTTTTGTTGATTAATGAAATCTTGCGAGCAGGACTTGGCTCAGTACGTCAATGAAGTCAAGAGAGACAACGAGACGCTGAGAGAAATCGATCAATATCAGAAATCCATTGAAAACCTGGTAAGAAGTCATCATTTTTGAATCCTCCGTTCTTCCGTCACAACAACAACTCTGTCCTTCTCCACCAGAACCAGCCTCTCAGCAACTACGGCAGACCCAAAGGTGACGGCGAGGTACGAGTGGCGTCGGTGGACAAACGGGCCAAACAGGACAGGTGAGACGAGACGAGGACAGACAGCAGGACGAAAACTACCTCGGCGACTGCTGCTCGACAACCTCAGATGTGTGGTTGGAGGAGAGCCAGATAATTCTTTGCCTCCAGAAAAAAAAAGTGAGGGAGGAACCGACTCTTGTGCGTTTGCTGGGTCAAGAACACAACTTGCTCCTTAAAATGTTCTACAAATGAAGTAGGACATTCTTTTTCAAAAACGAGATCGGCTCATTCTCAATATTTTATCTTGAAACTGGAACATAACAGAATGTCTTTGAACAATTCTACGCTCATTAAATCAAACTTACCTTCATGTGGTTGTAGTTGTAAAAGCACACGACTGATATGACAACGACATGTATGGAATAGTGATACTAGCTCTGACATAAACAGCAGATTTCGTTGCCTTATTTAATTGTCATGTCATTTTTCCTGATTAAATGTTATCTTAAAGATACAAACATGTATTTAAAAAAATATTGATACTTGTTTTTATCCCCCAAATATTATAGATAGATAGATGGATAGATAAATAGATAGATAGATAGATAGATAGATAGATAGATGGATAGATGGATAGATGGATAGATAGATAGATAGATAGATAGATAGATAGATAGATAGATAGATAGATAGATAGATAGATAGATAGATAGATGGATAAAACTGAGAGAAATTCATATTTAACATTATTAAGGGGCAACTAATATGTTGATTTAAGTGTGTCTTAAATAGATGTTGGATTCTATTGTATCATCAGTGTCTGTTTGTGCAAAACTCTCTTCATTTAAATAATTACATAAGTAAATGTGATTAAGCCCCGCCCACTGAAAGCTGAAATCTTGTTTACCAAAACCCCACCCACTGTCCTGTGATTGGTCAAACATCAATGTTTGTCACTGCGTGTCATCAGTCCCGGAAGTCTCCCCCTCCAAGGGACTCTTTGTATAAACAAAGCTGGGCATGATTACAGCTGACTGAAGGAGTAGTGAATACGTCATTATGAAGTAATGGACTCCACTCTCGTAACCTCTAGTTCACTGAGATTTCAGACGGGGAACTTTATAAAGTAATATTTTCAAAACATTGTCATGATGAGGGACTTATTTTATTATTATCATTTTGTTTCTGGTAGCCAGAAATAACCTAGAGGCTACACAAGGGATACTTCAATACCTTCACTACCAATTCAAAGTATTTTTTCTATAACCCTTGTGTTATGTCTGGGTCAAGGTGACCCAAAGGCCCGAAAACAAAATGTGTTTGTGGGATCCCTTGTGTTGTTTCTTGGTTTCCTGGCTTCCATAAATACATATGCAGTGGTGGAGGTCGTTCATCTTGACCCTGAGACAACACAAGGGATTCCACCAACACATTTGTTTTCCGGCCTTTCGGGTCACCTTGACCCTGAGATAACAAAAAGGTTTAAAAACAGATTTGTGCGCCCAGACCCCTCTGAGAAGTGGTATTGGATGAAACCTAAATGATGCCCATCACTACACTTCACCCACATTAGGAATGACTTAAAAATCTAAAAATCCACCAAGTACCGTAACGCACTGCAACAGTTATACCTTTGATGTGAAAAAAATGTGTATTTGGTGTTTTAAACACTAGGATGTATATTATTTTCAGAACAAGACTCACGATCAGAGATGAAAAGAATAGTTAAACTAAAATTCATCAAAATAATAAATGTGTGGAGGGAGCTAATTGGTTTTTGCCCGACTCGGCACTTGTTTCTCAATCCTGATATTCCGTCTGTCCATCACAGGCACATCTTCCTCTTCGACGCCGCAGTCATCGTGTGTAAGCGACGAGGAGACAACTACGAGATGAAGGAGGTGATCGACCTGCATCTTTTCAAAATCACCAACAACCCGACGTCAGACAAAGAGAACCGAAAGGTTTGTGCCGGATGTTTGTCCTACTCAGCATTCTGAGCCGCGCCGGCTAATGACACCTTGTCGGATGAAGCTAACGGCATCAGTGACGCCTCAGTTTGTTGTGTGACTGGAAATAATGAGAGACGTGACTCCGTGTGTTATGAGGCCGAGGAGCTGCGAACAGAAAATTACTGATATTTCTCTTCAGCGTTTCCTGATTTACGTTCCATGAACAAGAAAGAGTAAGAGACGCTTTCAAACCCGTTGAAGAATTTTAAAAATAGAACCCAGCAAAAAGACAATTACATTAATAGGCCTGATATGAAATGAAGAATACATTTATTTCTCTTCATCTCCTTTTTTTGGGGGGGCGGATTTAGTGCGTATTTAAAAGTTTAGACTCCCTTTGAAGGTTTCTTTCAAAAGAATGTGATGTCATTTCTCCCTTTCATTTTTTCTACGTATAATATTTCAATTATGTTTGGGTGAAGTTGAAGGACATCCCGTACAAATGCCGGCATCAGCTGTGTCGGGCGTTGAAACCGTTTGTGGAAAGAAAGAGGGTTAATTTGATAGATGTGACCTCTGCATGTGTCCTTGCCCTTTTTTCAGATGTACTCAGAACATTAGAAATAAATATCATAACCATGTATTTAGTGCAAAATGTTAAAATGTGCTTTCTAAGAAAGAAATGTGCACCACTTTAAAATATTTGTGTACTCACAATTCATATATTTAAGGTAAGGTAAGGTAAGGTAAAACTTTATTGATCCCTCAGGAGGTCTCCTTCGGGAAATTGTTTTTTACCAATAGCCAGCAATTTTTCATAAACAATAAAAAAGAATACATAAAAAATAAAATAAGGAGAAGAACATAAAGAGGAAGAACAAGATGACACAATCTAAGTCTAAAGATAAAGAACATAGGTCAAAGAAAAACAACAAAGACTAACATAGAACAGAACATCCAGATACTTTCACTCCACTCCTGCCCCCGAACTCAGAATTGTACAATTTAATAGCCCGAGGAATGAATGAGTCCCTGAGTCTATTTGTTTTGCACCTGGGTAGGAGCATTCGTGCACTCATTCTGCTTCTCTGCTCACTGATGACAGTGTTCAGAGGATGACTGTCATCATCCATGATGGACAGTAGTTTGTTCAATGATCTCCTCTCAGCAATTTCCCAATCAAAGAGAAATTATAACCACAATAGTTCATATAAAGTGTCCATACCACAGTCCAAAGAACTCAAAGCGCCTCACACGTCGGGCGGAGAACAAAACTCCAGGGGAATGAAATAACAAGAGAGTGATGATTACAAAAAAAATACCTTGGAAAAAAACGACAAAAGGTAGGATCAGACACAAGGAGGACAAAAATACTAAGAACAAGAAAAAATGTAACCCACAGAGAGAGAATAGAGAACATACATACCAGGGGGTGACTATTATAATCTGGACCCTGTTGCTGCAGGAGAGGTGGCTTTAAGGTCTGCTGCAAAGGTGGAGATTGAGTGATGAGCAACAGGCACTGTGGGACTTAGAAAACAAAAGAACATACAAAACAAGTTTTAAAATAAAATCATGAGACATGGCAGCCGCATTCCAAAATAAAAAGCTATCCTAGCTAGCTAGGGTTGGAGCTGACCCTCCAGAGTCCAGTGTCCAGTCAAGGACACAAATGAAGTCAAATCTGTGAACAAACTATTAAGTTTGTTTAATCAGCGGGAATTGAACCTTTAAATCCTTACTTTCAGATCTATTCATGGTCAGGCTCCTCCTTACATCACTGATCTACATTACACCCCAGCTCGGGCTCTGAGGTCTGTGGATCAGAATCTACTGATGGTTCCTCGCACATGGTTCAGGACCAGAGGAGAGAAATCTTTTCAGGCTGTTGCTCCTAAGCTTTGGAACGATCTTCCTCTCTCTTTGCGCTTGATGGAGTCTACGGACTCCTTTAAGAAACAACCTAAGACGTTTCTATTTGTTCAGGCTTTTCTTTGATTTTCTGGAACTCCTGTTGTGTTATCAGTATTATCTTGATCTTTAAAGTATATACTTTATTGAATATTGTTTTGATTGTTTAAGCGCTTTGTGACCCTGGTCTGGAAAAGCGCTATACAAATAAAAATGACTTACTTACTTACTTTATTTTCCATGAGGCTGTAGCATTGACAACTACACCACTTTGCTGCCCACACAACACTTTTTAACATAATACATCATAATTATCAATGGATAATATTAACTTTTTAGCCTTCAGGTTTGTTCAACTCAACTTTTCCAACCGGAAGCCGTAACAGCAGCCAAGTATGACTCATATTAAGCAAAGAGCGCACAATAGTAGAAAAAAAACGGAAATACTCCTGTTGCTACGCATGTGTTGCTACGCATGTTGCCTCCATCGAGCACAGTTGGCTATGAAGAATTACACAGGACAGCAGGAAGAGCTTTGTGATACCTGCGTGCTAGAAAAGTCGTGGAAAATTCAAAGTGTTGTAGATGACATTGAGAGCGAGGACGTCTCTCGGCTGGATTCTGCCTCCAACATGTACCTGCCAGGCTTCATGTTTTCTGGCTCTTCTGATGCTGCTGTCACCCTAGAACAAAAAAAAATGGCTCGTCAGTCACTTTATTTTTCCTCTATTTTTTTTATTTACTCTCTAGAATTCTTTCTTTTTTCTCAATAGTCTGACTTTGATGTCAAAGAAGTTGAGATCAAAAACCACCGTCGTCTCAAACCAAGACTAGTTTTACACTTATGTTACATAAGTAGCTATAAATATTCGGTCATTCTTTTTCTATCGCTTATTCCCTTAGCGGGGGATTGAGGGAGGAAACCGGAGTGCCCGAAGTAAACCGACAGGCGTCAGGTTGCCTCACGATGGAAGCGAACCCGCAACCTTCTTGTTATCAGGTGTTATCGCTTATTACAATATCTATGATATTATTGATGCTTGAATTTAAGACTCGCTTGAGCAACACACACCATAAACTCTTGACTCCAAAAGAGGTTAAAAATCCCTCAAGAATATTTGTGAATTCAGATGGAATTACAAAACATCAACAAAAAGTAACGTTGTTTTATTCGCTCCAGCACATTTGCCTAAAATGAAAGACTTAAATTAAATAAACTATTTTTCGAATTTATTTAGCAAACATTGAAGTTCTTTCTGATGTATTAATTATCCACTTATTTCTGATATAATTATCTTTTGAAACTTAAAGCTCCCAACCACATGTTTATTATATATAAAAATGAATTAATGAAAACTTTATTCAAAACAAATCCATGAATTACTCGTAGTGTTTAAAAACAAACAACCGCTAACGTGTGTAATTTTTTTCCTTTACTGAGTCGCTAATACAGTTACAAAAAGTTACTTTTGTATTTTTTTTCATAAAATAATGAAATCCATTTTAATGAACTTCAACCTAGAATTGATTTCTCTTATTATTCTTAATCTTATTGATTAATATGGGATTTGTTTTTAACATGATGTGATTCGTCATCGTGTATTGTTGCAAGTTGAGATCATCAACAAACATAAAACAAATGGTTGTATAAACAAATCTAACACACTTCTACAAATATTTAAGAATAAGATGATCCGATTGTTTTCTCAATTCTCGTCCAGTTAACGAACAGCTCGTCCATGAATGTCTGCTGCATGTTCCAGCACATGTTTCTGTTATTTCTTCATCTGCCAATATTATAGTGAAACAGTGTCAGACGGGAACAGTTGGGCTCCTCACAGATGGCATTATCATTAAATCTCACTTTGGCCATGACAAAACACACACTCTCTCTCTCACACACACACACACACAACCAGACACACACACACAGGAGGAAGAAGACTGAGCAACAGAGATCCAAAGTGTTGCCGATAATAAGGAATGAAATCTTTCCTGAAAACAGTGATTGGATAATAAAGATGATGCAAGCCGCCGACACTAACAGGCTCAGAGCCATGTCGCTGATTTATTTGTTGTTTCCGGGTTAAACACACAAGCGCGCGTGCGAATGTCACCCCGCATGTGATGGATGGGGATTGTTTGATCGTGACACTCAGAATAATAACATTTACATAACAATTCACAGAGGGAGAAACAATATTCCATTTGTTGTGTCACAGCTTAGATAGGGATTGTTTTTTTAACTGCAGAAAACTCCTGTTCGTCGCTAGCATTTGTAATGACACACAGTGGTTATTTTATCTGTGGGTTTTAAGAAATAAAGCTGCAGCCTGGGCTGGTTTAAAAAAAAAAGAAGAAAATAATCCAATAATAAAAAAAAACAAAAAAACAATCCAGACCTAGAGTTTGGTATATTTAGGTTTCAGACAAATGGTTGTGCCAGTGTGGCAATTAGCATGTTTGCTAATAGTATAGTCCTTTATCAAGGTCATTTTTCTTTGTTTTCGTGTGATTTATTCTTTTATATTTATCATTTCAACTCAAAATACAATGAGTTTCAATTATCTATTGACCCCGGAAAACATTTTTAATAATCATGATTTACTAAAAATTTGCCCATTGACTTGTTGATGTGCGTTCTTACTCTAAAGTTCTTACTCTAAAGTGGCCGAACAGTTTTCAATGCAGGATGGCTGGACGCTTGCTTACATCCCAGTCAACCGCGAGAGACTTCAACAAAATGTATTTTTACAATTTACATGAAGATATTCACTGCATTTGTTCCTTTTTATGTTGCAATTAAACTTCTGGCCACTAGATGGCAGAAGTCATTACGTCCTCCACAGCTAACTGAACGTTGAAATCCCGCGAGATCCCAGTGTAAATGAGGATGAGAGGATACAGTCAATCTACAATTTACATGCAGATATTCCTGTGAGATCTCAGTGTAAATGAGGATGAGAGGATACAGTCAACCTACAATTTACATGCAGATATTCCTGTGAGAATCGAGTGTAAATGAGGATGAGAAGATATAGTCAACCTACAAATTACATGCATATATTCACTGCATTTATTCTTTTTTCTGTTGAAATTACACTTCTGACCACTAGATGGCAGCGGTAGTCACGTCCACCACAGCTAAGTGAACATTGAAATCCCGCGAGATCCCAGTGTAAATGAGGATGAGAGGATACAGTCGACTCCAGCGTCTTTCAAAGCTAATGTTTTGACATTTTTTTGAAGCAGTTACGACTTCGTCAAGAGTCATGTGGTCTTTAATTTCTGCAACACCAGAGTGAAGTACTCGACAATACTACAAATATATACTTGTTACTACAGTATTGCTCAATATATTTTTAACATCTAGATTCTAGACTGTTTTATTCTCTGGTGATCTTTTATTCCGTGGTGATCACACTCTTACAACAAATGAATAAATTATTTAAATTTTTCCCAGTTCTTTTCAAAATAGAAGTAAGATTGAGTTAAAATATTACCCTTTTTCAACAAATTGTTCAGTTATATGTGAGAAGGAAATTTCAAATGGATACAAATTATTCAGCGATGAAATCCAGAAATCATTGTAAACAAACTCTCCACTATGTTGACTTGATATTTTGTGAGAATATCCCCAAATGTTTACTTGTCTCCATTCTTGTCCGTCTAACTCTCTTGGATAACAAAGCGTAAGAAGAAAAAAGTGACAGCTTGACAGACAAACACCTTCTCTTACAAATTGGAGGCAACACAACATCTTTGCTGAGCAAACGTTGTCCACTGGGAATGTTTTTCCTTTTCTTTACTTCGTTCATTGGACGAGACGAGTGTCAGGAAAGTGCAGCGCGGCAGGATTTTAACCTTCACAGCGTCAGAAGTTCACATCCACGAGTAGAAAGCGTAAACAAGAGTCGTTCACTGGCCTCTGGTGGTGCTTTTCAAAACAAGAGCGTGTTTTCAAAGTGTCTTTCGCAGGTGCTACACATTAAGACCTGTTCATTTTGGGATTCCAAAGTGAACCTGAACTGCTTACATCAGTTCTTTCTTTGAATCCGTTTGCCTCCATCAACCTCCCTGCACTCCTCCTGCCACCTCGTGTTATCTCTCACTCACTTCTTCATTTTATTCACTGGCTTGTTGTATTTTAAATTGGCTCCGCTTGTTTCTCTCCCTGCAGTGGTCGTACGGCTTCTACCTCACCCACAACCAGGGCCAGAGCGGCTTTGAATTCTTCTTCAAGACCAAAGAGCTGAAAAAGAAGTGGCTGGAGCAGTTCGGCATGGCCATGTGAGTGTGTGTGTGTGTGTGTGTGTGTGTGTGTGTGAGTCAGTTTGTCTGTTTTAGCCTCTTCGTGACTCTCCAGTCCGAGCACCCGATGAGTTATGATAGACACTGTAAACAGAATCACCAGCTGGTCACAAATAATTGATAAACCCAAGACCAACACCAGCAATGAAGACAAAATAGCAACAACAAAAGGAACAACTCCGACACTAACAAACAATAACTCTATTATAGCAACAACTTTAACAAAAATTCAAGTGTGAACATTTAAGTTGATAAAATAGTGAGAAAAAGTGCCTTCTATAGCTATATTGTGGACTACTGATTCTGTATATTGTAATTTATGATGAACACATAATCTCCTTGGCAGAGGTTACTATGAAACAAACATCAGTTAGAAACACAAGTTATTTTTTAGTTAAACCTAAGACCAGCTTGTTTGCTGGAACATCAAAAGATTGCGTTGATGTTATTCCATTTATTAGACTTTTGAACATCTATTGAAAGCTAAAGAACGCAATCATCATTTTTTTTAATGTCGCTAAATGAGCCAGAAATAATTCTTCTTATAGCTATATTGTGGACTACAGATTCTGTATATTGTAAATTAATTAAATATACATTAAAGGATTCCTGCAGTACTTAGATGCATCAAATTCATCTAAAAATAAGGCCTTAATTGGAAATTAAAATGTATAAATTCTGGAAAAAGTCTTAAAACTGTAACATAGTATTTTCTATTTTTTATTTATTGAATATTGGGCAAGACTTATTTATCAATTTTAATATTTTATCTGTTCTGTATCTGGCGATGTGTACGGAAATGGTAAAACTTTCCCTAACTTTATGTCATTTATTTGGTGTTTGAAGCTGTTGTTACCATGTTAAAGATGAGACTAAAAAAAAAACACACAATAAAAATATTTTTTAAATGTACACATTCACATAGTTTATGAGACATTTATATGTTGCCAATGGTAAGAATGACGGTGGAAAAATGATCTTCCTACTTTTCCTAAATCATTTTAAGTAAATTGAAAATCCCTTAAATTTGTTAACATGCACATCTCTGTGGAATTTTTGGGAACAAGTTCTGGTGAATTTAATTTTTCTGACACACACCGAGACAAAGACAACACACTCAATATCCTGAGGACCAGTGTGGTGTGTTCACTCGAAGCACAACCTGACTATCAACAATTCTTCCTTCCCGCTTCAAAGAGCTGGTGGAGTTGGCACACACACACACACACACACACACACACACACACACACACACACACACACACACACACACACACACACACACACACACACACACACACACACACACACACACACACACACACAAGGCTGAGGTTACATGTGTTTTCTCTGAACTGACATTTCGTTTGTGTTGAACTGGCAAAGCTAAACTATCTAAAGATTAAAAAAATTATCAATTTATATTTTTGTATTGTTCGATTACAATGTTTATGATCACTGTTATACTTTAATACACTTACAAATCCACAACGTTTGGCCGGAGGGTGTGATGTAACACAGCCTCCGGATATGTCGTTGAACCACAATGCAGCAGTTGTTCAACTAGAACGACAGGTAGTTGTTGCTGAAGGAAGAAGCAGCTGCTTTTAAACCCAACATCAAAATGAATTCATTCTTTGTCATTCGTTCCCAGGATGCACCGTTGCAGTATTTTATTTACTTAAGGTGGGAGACGACATGTCCCCTGAACATGTGGGATGCAAAAAAAATAATTATTAAAGCAAGTAATAACATTATAGTTTACCTTTTGATGATTAGAGTCAAATTAAGTTAACGCAAACTGCGTCTATGTCTTGACCCATTTTCATAACTCATCACACCACGTTATCATGAGTGACGTTAGCTTAGCATTATTTTTTCGTTTAAAGCTAAAGCTTCTTACGTCGCTGCCTAAAACCTGGTAGTGGAAACGAATATCAACAACCCATCATGTCACTGCAGTGATATGTAAGTCGACTGATTTAATGTGTTTTATTTAAGTGCTTAAGTTTTAGTTCGGAATGAAGCTATAAGCCATAAAAACCGAATACTATTCCTTCAAAACTCTCTTGAATCCAGATGGAACGACAGAACAACCGCAAAAAGTTATAATTTGTTTCTCAACCAATTATTACCATTCCTAGAAAGTTTAGTAGAATTAAGTCTTTAAATTATTTTGCTAAGAATAATTTATGATGAACACATAATCCCCTTGGCAGAGGTAACTATGAAACAAACATCAGTTAGAAACACAAGTTAAACCTAAGACCAGCTTGTTTGCTGGAACATCAAAAGATTGCGTTGATGTTATTCCATTTATTAGACTTTTGAACATCTATTGAAAGCTAAAGAACGCAATCATACTTTTTTTTAATGTCGCTAAATGCATCTTCTTGTTCTCAGATCCAACATTCATCCTGAAAATGCAACCAACAACTTCCATGAGTTCCACATGCACACGTTCGAGAGAATCACCTCCTGTAATTCCTGCCACATGCTGCTGAGGTAAGACTCGCACACACACGTGCACAGATGAAGAAAGAAGTCGATAAGTCGTTATGAGCAACATGAAGACAAAATTTCTTTGTTGGGATTTCACTGCACACCTGCACACGTGCGCTCATTTCCCTTCTTCTTGTCATTTTATCTTCGGTGCCTTCTAGTCTTTGAAGAATAAAGAGGTTCGACGCTCTTATTTTGGCTCTTGTCCTAAATCTTTGAGCGTTTGTTTCGGAGCCCTGGGAGAACATTTTAGGGAACTTGAAACAGAAATCCTGCCTCTTATCTGACAGACTCTAAATATCTAATTAATCCTTTAATCACAGGCCTGATGAGTCAAGTGTTATCAAGAGCCTTCTGTGGATTTCAGATGTGTTCCGTCGTTCAAACCAAGAATTATTCTGATAATTCTGAAAATATTTTTAATAGAAAAGTTCATGTTAAACAAACAAGAACAGACTATAATCTGACCCGTGAAATCTGATGATTGTAATCCAATATCTAATCGTTTTCATGGACACTTTGTCCAAAGTATGTGTCAAACAAATAAGAGCAGAGTCTGTCTTTCCTGTGGGATGATCAGTTTTTGTGATGAAAAATCTAGATGGTACTACCTTCCTGAGTCTGTGATGGATAGTGCAGTGATGCAACAAAGTCTTTTAACTTTTTGGTCACAAACACACAACAAAAACATTTTCCTTTTTTTAGAGACTCTACCACCTGAACTCATAACACATTTGTCAAAGTCAAGGCCCTGTGGCCCGATCCAGCGCGGCACATCCATCTTTTCTTCTCCGACAGCTTGAAATGTGCATACTTGTGTACTTGATAACATTGATTCCAATTCAAAGTTGTTGTTTTTTCTATAACCCTTCTGTTATGTCTGGGTCAAGGTGACCCAAAGGCCCGAAAACGAAATGTGTTTGTGGGATCCCTTGTGTTGTTTCTTGGTTTCCTGGCTTCCATAAATACACATGCAGTCGTGGAGGTCGTTCATCTTGACCCTGAGGCAAACACAAGGGATTCCACCAACACATTTGTTTTCAGGCCAGCGGGTCACCTTGACCCAGAGATAACACAAGGGTTTAAAATACAAGTAAAGTAGATCAAGTGAATCAAAAAAAAGATAACAATGTCAACCTTTAAAAAAACACAAAATTGCCAAAGAACTAAAGACAGAATTTGTTTTAGTTTTAAATAATTATATTGCTAGTAAATGAGGGTTTAAAAGCGTGTCTTTGTTTACCTTCAACAAGCACGTATCTTTAATTAAATTTAGGAAAATTAAAAAAACATACTGTGACTCTAACTAATATGTTACTATGTGATCTTATTTTTTACCTTAAAGTACTTGTAAAGTGACCTTGAGTGTTTTAAAATGCACTTTTAAATAAAATGTATTAGTGTTATTATTATTGTTGTTGTTATTATAATACATTTGATTATTATTATTATTATTATTATTATATAGGTAGTTTATTAGTATCATAAGTATTAATATTCTATATATACAAAACACTATGGAGTCCAGGATCAGAGCTGCATGGATACTGACTGAGCCACAAACAATGTGTACTCTTAGAGTTACTTTTTTACTTTTTTTTTTAAGGTTAAATATTCCTCTATTGTTCTTTAGAAAAAGGATTGTTTTCTCACCCGCTCCGAATACTCTTTATGCGTTTCCTGGAAGGGAAATTAATCCAGTCATTGAAGACTTTGCATCAAGAATCTGGGTAGAGCATGTAGAAGTGTGTGATGTGCTTGGACACTCTCATGTAGTTGTTTGAGAAAATCACTGTCCCTGACATTACATAATTCACTGTTTCGGTCACCACTCGACAGTCTCTGCCACGGAAACAAACCATATTCCCTTCATGTTTCCCTCCAGCAGCACCTGCACGCACACTTCACTGGTCTTGTAATTGACGCCTCATTAGGAGTTATTTTATGTCCGACAACAACTCAAATGTGGGAAACAAATCAGTCGACTTCCATTCTGTCCACGGCGAGTTGAATAGCAATTATCGTGCAAGACAAGAGAAGCCTCTTCTTTTTATATATCGTGTCTCTTTAATAAGCGCTCCGGAGTCGTACGTGACAGCGTTTCAGTTGATGCTCCTCTCGCCGAGTTTATGTGAGAAACTTACGCTTTTCCTTGCAGTATTTATAAGTAGTCAGTTTTGGCAGGTTTCAGAATTTAGTTACATTTAAAAAGTATTACGCGTAGACATGCTTTAATCACACCTCTATTTCTCCTTACATATTCTATCTATCTATCTATCTATCTATCTATCTATCTATCTATCTATCTATCTATCTATCTATCTATCTATCTATCTATCTAGCCATCCTTCCATCCATCTATCTAGTCAGCCATCCTTCCATTTATCTATCTATCTCACCATCCTTCCATCCATCTATCTCACCATCCTTCCTTAAATCAACATTTATGTGACAGTCGTGGCAAAATGCCATCCATCCATCCATCCATCCATCCATCCATCCATCCATCCATCCATCCATCCATCCATCCATCCATCCATCCATCCATCCATCCATCCATCCATCCATCCATCCATCCATCCATCCATCCATCCATCCATCCATCCATCCATCCATCCATCCATCCATCCATCCATCCATCCATCCATCCATCCATCCATCCATCCATCCATCCATCCATCCATCCATCCATCCATCCATCCATCCATCCATCCATCCATCCATCCATCCATCCATCCATCCATCCATCCATCCATCCATCCATCCATCCATCCATCCATCCATCCATCCATCCATCCATCCATCCATCCATCCATCCATCCATCCATCCATCCATCCATCCATCCATCCATCCATCCATCCATCCATCCATCCATCCATCCATCCATCCATCCATCCATCCATCCATCCATGACAACAATTATTCAAATCTGAACGTGGCTGCATTACTCACTCACTTGCAGGGCTTTCAATGACACTAAACATCAATGCTTGAGATTTATTTCTATTTAAATACTAAATAAATGGATACAGTGATGTCACAATAGTTCTAGGTTGTGGTCAATCGTATCAAGGAGTGTTTAAGTCTTTAATCATAAAAGGAAAAGTCTTCTTATCTTCTATCTTTTGTCGCTCAATGGTCCTTTCAGCTACCATTTTGTTTGGAAGTCTGTAGGCCATAATGATGTATATGATGATGTACAACGAAAAATAGAATTCTCCTCCTCCCGACTCAAGTATGGAGTCTATCCTGCCTACTCTGTTGTGATTGGTCCTGTGTTCATTCAGAAAAGTTTTTAACATATGAGTTCATGTGAGAAAAACTCTGAAATATCCGTACAATGTCATTTCTGATCTTGTCCACTGTGTGCAGGGGCGTCTTCAACCAGGGATATCTGTGCTCCAAGTGTGGTTTGGGGGCTCATAAAGAATGTCTGGGCCGCTTAGGCCACTGCGGAAAAACAGGTGAGACACAACACACACACACACTGTTGTAAAATTGTAGCCGAAGTCACATTGTGTTTACGGCCGCTCTGAACTCAGAAGCTTGTCAATCAACAAACTCCGGTCTACCAGCCTAATTGTCAAGTCAGAGTCGCAACTTTATGGCCGACAAGAGAGGACGTTAAGAGGCGTTTATGGACAGCTGGTGACTTATTAAAAGTTGAAAAGGAGATTCAGTGCAAGAGTGTGTGCAGAGAAGTTGAATTTTTCAACGGGAAACTGTGTTTAATGATGACCAGATTTTCTAGGAATAATAAAACGTTCCTCCTTTATTTTGGTTTTGCGGCGGTCATGCAGAAATGATCAGTTTTAAGTATCCATTCAAAAGATCTCTTTCGCTTCCCAGGGTGCTTTAAACACCTCAAAAGCAAGTCAATGTCACCGAGTGTCATTGCTCAGCTCCCTGAAGCCTAATAGCGGCTTTACAGAAGAGTCTTGCCAAATGTTTCACTTTTTATTACCCGGCAAAGTGTCAATCAAACCTGGTCCTACGGAGTCTTGACGGAATGGGGGGTAAAATAAAGATGTTTGAATTGAAAATATCAAACTTAGCATCATCAGTGTTGGCTTGAATCACAGGGCCACAAAGTAATTAAGTAAAAATTGTAATATATGATTTCTGTTTTTTTTGGATTATTACTGTCTGAAATGTGTTTTATTTGAAAAAATAGATCATATTTTCACTGAAGTAACATTAGTGTGTGACTCTTGAACATCAAGATGCTTGTTTCACTGAAGTCCACCGAAAAAAAGAAACCT
Source organism: Callionymus lyra (assembly GCF_982586985.1). Taxonomy (NCBI): domain Eukaryota; kingdom Metazoa; phylum Chordata; class Actinopteri; order Syngnathiformes; family Callionymidae; genus Callionymus; species Callionymus lyra. Next base: position 14,945,385 of record NC_141821.1, on the reverse strand, counting down.
TTAAACAAGTGAAAATGATTAAAACATCTTGTTCCAGAAAAACAAGTACAGAGCTCTTGCTCATTCAGCATTTTAACAATATTTATTTATCATGTGCTTAACATTTTTGCCGGTGATGCTATTTTATTTTTACTGATTATTCTTTCTAAAGTCGATCCGTTAATATAATGCCTGCATTCAACTTGTCTACAAAAAAGTTTGGGGACCCCTGAGTTAAAGTACGGACCCATTTTGTCCCATTTTCAGTGGGAGAATTTGTATTTATTGTGCACACATGTTGATGTTGAAGGTGTGTTTGTGTTTGTGTGCGTGCGCTGGTGTGTGTCCTGGCATTCACTGTGGCAAGCTGCCACTTCTAGTTGGACCGGGCATCTGTCACGGCGCTATCAGGTCACCGAGGCAATAACGCCACCGCCAGGCCCACCTGGGCACACTGTGTACCTGAGTAGATTTGGGCGACACCAGTGATGGGAGAGCGCAGAACTGTGAAGGCAGGGACGTCGCTTTAAATTCCTCCTCTCATTACTCCGCTCAGTTTTCACCCAGTGCCGCAGGAATATGTGATCGGCACACGACGAGGGAGACATTTGAAAGGTGGAAGTTGAGAAGAAAGCCTCAGTCATCTTCAGAATCATTTCTGTTTTGGTTTTCATTTCAGCATTTCTTCAGCTCTTTTTTTTTCCGACCCCCTCCTGAGACAACACATTGTGACTTGGCTCACCACTGATTGGACAAAACCAGAATCCATGACTCATCCCCATTAAGACTTTAATTATGTCATGATAGAATCCACTGTAAGGTCAGAAGAGAGGGAGGATTGTTCTACTGAATCCGACTGACTCCTTCGCTGAGCTCCTTGTACCTACATTAACCACAGATCTGTCACCACGCATTATCGATACCGAGGATGTTCTTTTCTTTGTCTATTTTGAACAGCAAAACTCAAATTTAATTGGTTGGAACCAACTTGAATCAGACTCTACTGTTGATCCGGATCACCATCTGGATACAGGAAGGTATTTAAGGATTAGTCTGGAGCTGGGTTTCTAAAACAGTTTTAGCGAAAGAAGTATACAATTTCAAGAAAGAACACTTTAGTATGTTTACTTTATAGCTTATCTTGCAGACAAATAGAATCGCACAACATAATATTTTACTTTCCAAAGTCTTCCCTTTGACCAAAAGTGAACTGAACTGTGTTCTTCTTGGAGCTTCTGCTCAAATATGCAGCATTTTTTAATGAGATTTAGATTTAATTTTCTCATGTTAAGTGTTGCACAACTGTACCAAAGTAAATTCCTAGTTGGTGGAACGCTTCACTGACAATGAAAATACAAATTATTCTGATTTTGATTAAAGGCCCTTAACTATTTATTCATTTATTTTAATCCCCGACAGTGCAGCAGATATTTTCCTTAGCTCACCTTAAATTATTTTTTTTTCTTTGTTCTTAAATAAGATTAAATATCTACATTATAGTGGAGGTGAACTATCACAATATATTGCTGGTATTCATGCAGTTTCAGTCTATGTTCCTGGTTCTATCTTCCATCAGTAATTCAAATGAAAACGCTGCCGCAAATCAGTTTGGGGGTCACATGACACTCAAAGTTACAATGTGGGTCATCCAGACAAAGTTATTTGTTAAGACCATCTTTAAGTTCCATAACAAAGTGATAATTTGAATAATAAACAAATCTGTGAGGATAATATGAAAACAAGTCTAAATATAACATATCTTTGCTTTAAAAACTATCAAAAGAAATGAACAAAATACATTCAAATCACTAAAATAAATCAACATTTATGTGACAGTCGTGGCAAAATGTTCTTTTCTATTTCTTCTCTATTACGTTTTGGACTTGAGCTCCTTTAGTTGCGGTTGCTAATAATAGCATATGCAAAATTGCAAACTATTAACTCAATCAAACACATGAAAGTTGCAATGGTAAGTTAGTAAATCTGCAACAGATTCAGACACCGGCTGTTTTGCCACCGATCACTGTAACAACTGAGAGGGAAACAAAAATCACAGCCTCACTGCAGGTTTTTGTTGGTGCTCCGCAGATAAGCCTGTGTTTACCCGTCTCTGTTATCAGCTACTTCACCACGTGTTTGTGTAACGAGTCAAAGTTCACCGAAGGAACAACAGGTCCGCTCAGTGTGTGTTCCTTCATGTGTGGGTGCATATGCAGGTTTGTTTGGTTCACTGCGTATATTGGCCGCTCTCTTGCAGCCTGCGTGTGTGCTGGAGCGTGGAGGTATGTGTTTATGCATGTGTTTTGTTTGTACAGAGGTGTGTTTGTGTGCGTGTGTGTGTGCGTGCGTGTGTGTTCTAGTGTACAACCAAGGGGTGTAACCCGTTCCTCAGGGAGCCAATGAAAGAAACTGCTGGAGCAAAAACTCCGAGCTTCTCCCCCTCCATCCTACCTTGTTACCTCCTCTGTCTTGGCTGTCAGGTAGTGGCAGCACAGCGAAACAAAGTGAACCTCAGTCAGAAACCAGCCTCCGCTTTTTTTCCACTAATGAGGGAGTGTTGCCTTGTACCGATGAGTGCGTGCAAGTGTTTACGTGCACCTGCTAACCTGTCATTCTCTCCCGTTCTCAAACCTCTTGTAGATCCCGGTTCCATCGGACGTCAGGTGAGCCGTGTGTGTGTGTGTGTGTGTGTGTGTGTCTGTCTTCTATCCCCTCGTGTTCAAATCACTTTGTACCGTCCCGTCCTGCGGCTGTTTGCAGACGCCAATTTCCCCTTCACTTCCATAACACTTTCTGCTGCTTGAGATTTACAGCCAAAGTTTTGTCTGCACAGTCTTAGACACTGTAGTTCCTGCACGTTACGACGTCTGTTCGGAAATAATTGGCATCATTTCTGCAGAAACTCTGTTTGGACGATGATGTATGCAACAAATACACAACGCAGAGTGCTAATATGATGAGTTTTAATGTTTTATTCGTGGTCTTGCACCCAACTTACATGCAACACTATTTACTTAAAACCGTCATGAATCACCAATAACTTTCATCTGCTCTTTTTGGCATCTACTTTCAAACTGCTATTTGGTGAACCTGGGATCTCTGTTAGGTATCAGCTTTGTCCGTCTGTCTGTTAACAGATTATTAAAATTTATTCAGAAATGGTCCCGGGACAATGAACATATGAGTATTTTATTTGGTGGTTTTGCAGACTAGCATTAAGAAACAGGAAGGTTTTTTTTTAAAAGAGTTGACTTGTTGTTTAACTTCTAGCTGCTGCTAACGTACCCAGCGATCTAAAAAAGGTTATGAAACAACTAGAATCAAACAAATGTCACAAATGTTCTTATCATTCACTTGGCATTGTTTTAGGTCTACTAGGTTATGGGCTTGACGACCTAAATGCAATAGAGCTAATGTGTTTCCGTGCATTCAAACTCAGAGTCCTGGAGCAATTCCCAAGTATTTGTTTTTAGCTAACAAAACACTTTCATGTATGCTAGCACAACCACATTCTTAAATCTTAGTTTTATTGTTTATCTAAACTTTTTGGCTGATCTAAGAGTTTTTCGTTCTAAAGTCTACATTATTTTAGTATGTTTGCATTTATACACGTTTTCTCAAAATGTAATAAATACATTTTCCCTTTTGCTTCCAAATATATGCACTTTTTATTTTACTTTTTGTGTCGTCATTATCGTTATGTTCTTTTTAAAATTACATTTTTTTCTCATCACTTTCCTTTGTTGAATCTTTGCCTGGGTTTTGTAATTGCAATTATTTCCACCTTAAAGTGACAATCCTATATTTACCTTGATCTATTTTTTGCTTTGCAGGGGAAGGATCGAGATCCAGGTGAGAAAAAAAAAAACTCTTCAACACTATATGTTTTCACAACTTCACACCGTCATCAGATTTCATTCTAAAAACTAGTTTGTTTTTTAATCAGAGCTGATTTCAGGTCATGAATAAATAAATTACTTCCTCGTATTAGGGTGCTTATCTTGATCGGCGAGAATTGACTTTTGAAAGGTGTTTCCCTGGTGTCGGGATGAGCAGGTAATGTTATCAAGGGCCACGTTATATTCAGTGGCTGTAGTGAGGGGCCATTGAAGCAAATTACAGATCAAACAACAATGAAAGGCCTTATTAAATGACTCACTAACTGATTATAATGGGGAAAAAAAGTTTTTAAAAGATAGATCATTTTTTATCTTGATATATATGAATATTCTTGTATATTAAGGGAGCTTATTTTCGTAAAATGATTATAAACAAACGCATTTATTCAGGTTAATTTGAGATACACTAAATACTAATAAAATACCCATTAACTCCCCTTAACCCTTGTGCTATATCAGGGTCAAGATGACCCGGTGGCCCGAAAACATAACTTTTTTTACTATCCCTCGTGTTGTCTCCGGGTCAAGTTGAATGACTTCTGACCACTGCATATGTTTTTCTGGAAGCCAGGGAGGTCGTTCAACTTGACCCGGAGACAACACAAGGGATACCACAAACACATTTGTTTTCGGGTCACTTTGACCCTGGGATAACATAAGGGTTAATTGTTGAATAATGTATGACGTGTTAAAACGCATAATGTATCCAAACATTAAATGTGTGTAACTGTGGAGAATGAAAAACAAAATACATTGGGTCAAGCAGGTGAATTCAATAAAAGATAAATACAAAATATAATTAAATATAATAAAATAAATAAATACAATTTCAATAAGAGTAAAACTGATGTTGCTTGTTTGATGTATTTATATGTATCAGAGCTTCAAGTTTTAAAAGACAATATCACAATCAAACTCATACTTGTTATATACATGTTTTGTTTAGAATAAAAATGAGTTTGTTGTGTGATATAGTCTGACACCCCTGGTCTATATGGAAACCTTTTTTATTGATTCCGAAATAGATTTATTTTTTTTACCGACGATATTGTGTTTCTCTAACTGCCATAGTAACATCCAGGAGGTAGATTGTTTAGATCCTCTTCAGTAATTCAGGTTTCAAACTGTTCTGTTGTTTTATTCTCCTATCCCCAAAGATAATACGATTAACAAGGACATCTTTTCACCTTTCAGATTGCCTGTGTGTGCCCGTGTGCATGTGTGTGTGTGCCCGTGTGCATGTGTGTGTGTGAGTGTTCACTTCACCGAGCTTTAATCTCTCTTAAACCCGGCTTCAACACTCATTTCTCCTCCCCTCCATCCATTATACTGCAGAAAATCATTTCTGACTGAAGACGCATTAAAATCAATAGGCGTTTGATTGCCCCGGCCCATGGCGTTTGGTAATATTTCAATGCTGCTCTCTTTGTCTTGTTTTCAAAGGTGAGCTAACACGTGGCTCGCCCTTGTGTGGATACAAATGCAATTCGTGCCCCCGAGACTCGATTCTCCACGGCTCAGTCTTTAGAAGTGCTACAGAGACGAGCTAGCTGGTGTCAGGCTGCCAGCCTGGGTGCCACGCTGCTGGAAACCGAAGCAAGACACATATAGGCGCATTAGCTCTGTCGACTCCTCTATTCGTCGCCTTCAGCTTTTCTTTTCATGCTCTCTTTAGAATTTATATTTGGGCATTGTTTTTTTCTCGACCTCAGCAGGACACACTGCAGACTTATAATACCATGCTGAGTCTGTATGGGGGACTTTTGTGTGCCAAGAAGATGGTTTTGTAATTGAGACGTCTTCTGCCTAAAAGGAAACCAAAAACTGTTTATTTTAGTTTGCCATCGATTAAAGTGACATTACGTTTGTTTGAAATGGCTGTTTCTGGCACCCCCTAATGGTATAACAGTCTCACTGCAATATGGTGGAACATCTGTTTTCAAATAGTCATGTTGAGTCAGGTTTTTTTGTTTTTTTTTCAAATTGACAGCAATAATTTGATTAAATTATGAAATAATAAAATAAAACACTTGTTTTTTTTGCTTGTGTTAAATGAGCTAGTAACGTGATATGACAAAAGTGAACTGACAGAAATTGCATCCACTTTGACTTTTGTTTGAACACAACAAAAATATTTGGAGCACACAGTGTATAAAGTAAATATTGATCAATGAATCAACAATCAATAAATATCGATCCAAATAGTTGGATACATATCTTGTCCAGCACATTCAATTTATAATATTTTTCTTTAATACTTACATTATATTAATAAGATACAGTTATTGACAAACATTTGGGGAAAATTGATATATTTCTATAAATTAAAATGATATAATCCATGATATTCTATATATTCTATATACAAATAAATGACCATTTAAATATATTATTATTATTAATAATAATAATAATAACACAAAAGCATTTTTACAGTCAGTGATATAATCAACAGATGTTTATGTCCATTTTGATTATTTTTTTATTGCTTCAATAATTCGATAACCATGACTTTTAAGTCTGAGCATCTTCGCCCAGCATTAAACTGCGACGTGCACTGAATGGGTCTCTCTGCTCATCCGTATTATGATAATGTATGGTGTGGTGAGCGGTTAGCATTCCCGCGGCATGGCGGACAAGGTCTATATTGGTATGTGTCTACACATGTAGCCCATAGTCGCTCTTATTAGCACCTATAATGGGGGCATGAATTATTTAGCAGTGCAAAAATACAGCTTTAGAATTACAAACCTGGGGTCACGCTCCAGCCCACACATCCGAAACCACTTGTGGTTAAAGAGAAAATGAGCCGGACCCTGAAGAAATTGTCGGTGAAGGTGAAGCAGGCGTTTAGCGTTTTATTAAGAGCAAGTGTCATGTTATACATTAAATAAGGATATCACACTTTTTTTTATTTGGTGCTCATTATCTTCCTCTCCTCCTCTGTGCAGGTCTGCCAAAGATGGTGGTCACAAGGAACTACTTTGGCGTCCCAAGTCCTACTTCTGGACCGGCGCTAAACATCCAGTCCGGTGATATAATAGAACTCATCTGCGCAGATCTTCACAGCATGTGGTGGCAGGTCAGAATCCCTTATCTATCACTGACAAATCATAAAAAAACATTGGTCAATGATTTATTTTACAACATGTTCTCTGTGTTTTATTTCTTAAATACAAAGACTATTTGTCTTTTAATATTGTTATAGATAATATAGATATGCTGTGTGAAAGAAAACTGTTGTTTTTCCCGCATCTACGAGGAAATCATGTGAAATATGACAGTACAACTACTTCTGTTAAACAACACAGAGAGAAAAGATGCTCTCTTCGTTTGATTCCACTCGTCAAATTCTCACAAGAAAAAAAAAAAATCACATAAAACAATCGGATTATTCAATTAACACAGTCTAAATGCTGAACTGGAGGCTCCTGGATCCTGGCGGCAAGAAATGGTTCGATATCCATCACTTCTGCAGCCGTCGGACTGTAATCATTTTAGTTCTGGGGATGTGTGATAAATAGAATTGATCGGCTTCATTTGATTTCATTCAATAGCAACCACCTTTTTACTCGGTCAATGTCAGCAGCCGTGACGATCATTACGGCGTCGCATGGACGTGACACAACGCAGCAGAAGATAAGAGATACCCATAGATTGTGGTAGTTGAAAACCTCGCAAGCATCTTTTTCCCTTTTTTTTAATCGTTTATACGTTTCGTGTTTGGCTAAGAAGAATGTACATGCAAGCATGCTCGATAAGGGGTTCAAGGATCTGAATCCAGCTTAAATTCAAGACCAATAGCAGTAAAAAATAAAGTATATTTAATAAAAGAAAATGACAAGTTTTGCGTCTAATTTAATTGGAAAAGTCATACATTTCTCTTGCACAAAGAAGCTTTTGTGATCGTCTGCTTTTGTCTTTCTGTCAGCAAAGTTACCGAACAATTAGACAAAGATTGGATTTTCATAAAAGGACTTTTGATGAAATATGGATCCATAAATCGTCACTCTCTGTGGTACAAGAAGCTGTGGTGTTAGCTTTCTAGCATGTGTGCTGGAAAACTACTGCCCCCTGCTGCTTATTGCTATCAATGATATTTCAAATAATAAAAAAAGTTATTAAACTAAAAGAAATAAATTAAGTATTTCATGATGACAATTCATTTATTGTTGTATTGCAGTGTCACATGATGAAGGATAGTTCAGACATTATTATTAATAATCATCCGTTTTAAACCAAAGACAGCGGCGCTCTGACCTCTGCTAGGACTTTCTACGAGGTCCTGACTCTGCATGGTTAATAAATCAGGAGACAAGAGTGAAAAAATCATCGCCCAGGGAGAATATCTGACGCCATCATTTCAACTATTGATACCCCGGCTTGTTTACTGTCTGTAACACAGTTAGTTATATCTGAATAATAACGGACTAAACCAGTAACACGTTTATCTGTCTGTGTTTTTCAGGGCAAAATCCTGTCGACCAAGGAGGTCGGCTTTTTCCCAAGCGACGCCGTGAAGCCCTGCCCATGTGTAAGCTCGCTTCTCATCCTGAGACAAAGTCTCAGAATGTTTGTGTATCGTTAGACTTGACGTGCTTTACCATAGAAAGGTTTTCTATTCTATGAAGTTTAAATAGTGTCAGGAAACGACCTCTGTCAGTATGAGGTCAAACATAATCTTCTCTAAAATTATAATAATGTTGTTTATTTTCATTAAAAACTTACCAGTAACAACAATATAATGAGACAAGCTATAAATTCAGTTAATAAATTAGCACATTAGAGTAAATCATAGTAAAATGGTTCAAAGAAGGTAAAAAGCCATTAAAGTTAGAGTTGAAAGAAGAAATCACGTAAAAAGGCAGTCGATAAAGTTAATTTAAGTGTATTTAAAAGAGTTGTGATAATACTGTTTTTCTGTAAAGGCTTATACCTTCATGTGTAAAAAACACTTTTAAATGGCTAATAATGTATTAGTATAGAATTTAGTGGCATAAATAGTGTAAAAGTAATAGGAAATAGAGACACTAGCAGGAATACAAGTACAACTATAATCAAAATATGTTCAAGGTGACAAAAATACCCTCATTATCATGACTAAGGGGAACTAAATACACATACATTATACTATAAATGAGTATATCAAATGTATTCTCCATTTTCCGATCAACCTGTTCTCGCCATCAATATTTCACCAACTAGTCTTTTCCCCGTTTATGTATTTCCTCCTTGTCGATTCTCTTCTTCCTTGTTTTTCCTCCTGTCAATAAGAGGCTGGGACTTGTGGGAATCTGGTGGATATTAAACCCCGCCCCCAAGGGTAAAGGGCTAACCAATCATTTGGACGGAGGGGCGGGAGCTTGTCCTCAACAGACCAGATTTATTTATTTAACAGACAGTTATTGCGAGAAGGATGGAAGAAATGAATCCGCATTTTAAAAATGATTTTTCTGTTCATGCCTGTGTTGCATATTGTAGAAAAGAAAAAAAGTTAAGTTTAATAATATTTATAGATTTTCATTACAGTCAATGTTTATTTTAATGAATTCATAGACATTTAATTTACAATTTGCGAGAAACATAGGTGAGTTTAAACGTCATGTATCGTTGTTTTCTTAACATTATAGTAATAGTAAATGTTGTTTACATGAGTAAAGAATGTGTGGAACTCGTTTTTTGTTATCATGAATGCAAAAAAAAATAGTGTCGCCCGTCGTCTCCTCTCTGCCGTCTGAGCGCTGTATCTCTGCCTCGGCTTTGTAATGTTCCACTCGCTGACATCAAATTCATATTCTGTCCAGCTGTTGCCGCGTTACAAGGCCTCCGGTAGATAAGAGACTGTTATCACTGTGTCCACATTGTTGCGTAGATAAGAAGAGCATTAGGCGGGTTTTTATCGGCAGTATAAAAGCACCTGAGAGAACATTGTGCGCCAACGTTCACGTGGTTTCAGGACAAAAAAACTAAACACTTGACCCATTTTGTTTTTTGTTCCAGGTGCCGAAGCCCATCGATTACTCCACCCAGCCGTGGTACGCCAAGCAAAGTCTACGAACGAAAATGGCCAAAGTTTGCGTCATTGTAAATAATACTTCTGTCTTCGGCGTGGCAGGTTCGCGGGACCCATGGAGCGGCTGCAGGCGGAGACGGAGCTGATGAACCGGGTCAACAGCACCTACCTGGTGCGACACCGCAGCAAAGAGCTCACCGAGTACGCAATCAGTATCAAGTAAGTTTGGATTTTCTAGGTTAAACGCCAACCACTAAGACCTGAATACTTCTAGACGAGCCTATTATCCTCCCGAACTCTTCAAAAACCACAGTATTGACACAAACAGCAAACTGTGGATGGAGAGAACACTTCAGCGTTAATTGCTTTTAATGTGAATCGAGCAAGAGAGCAGTTAAAACCACAGGATTTCCGAGTCGAGCAGCAGTTTGTGTTGACGACCTCGAAAGCCAAGAAGACCGCAGCGTGGTATAAACGGCGGTTTAGTGATATTATCCTCCTCAACCACAACACGTTCTTCGGCGTGTTTTAAGAGCGAGTGACCCGACCACGGATCGTCGTGCTCCTCTGTGCCGGTGATGAACGGCTTCGCTGAAGTTTGCCGTCACTGAAAAACGAGCCATTGTCTACCGCTGTCAAGTGTGTGAGCGCCATCCTTTTTCAACCACTGAGAAGCGAAAAACATTCCTTTTAACTTCATTTACCTTTTTTTAGCATCGCTTTTTTTTTTTCCCCTACTCTTGCGAACCTCAGTCCCTTCAAGTTCTGCTGCGCTGGAGTCTTAATTGCCTGTGCAAACGCCGACACGCTGCTCTGAGCATCGCTGAGAAGGACCGGTCAAGGTTGTGGAAACAAAAACATCGAAGCCAGAAGTTGTTTTTTTTTACACTGCTGCACAGTTGTGAGGATAACATGGTACAGTAGTTAGCTCATCTTAAAACAGTTGAATAATTCAAAGTAGATGATTTTTGTTATTTAAACCCCTGATTTGAAAGGCTACTAAAACATTGTTTTTTGTTGCCTTCCTGACTGAAAATACTTTTTTTTACCTTTTAAACATTATTGTCTGCACTGCTGGGAAATTTTAAATGCAGCAAGAATGAGAATTGAAATTTTCGTTTTTCTAAGGTCTAATTGCTGTATCAATTTATGAGATTAATTTATTCCACTCATAATTCATCATTATTTCTTTTTAATGCATTCATCTTTTTTTTATATTGCAAACAGTTTTCAAAAATCTATTTTTTTGGGTTCTTCTACTTGTGTCACCATCTAAAGTGGATGTAGATTAATCTGGTAATTTATATTATTTATTTATTTTTTTCAAGTTTTACAATACACCACTTCATATACTGTAGCTCGGGTTGTTTACTTTGGATTTTCTAATTATTTAAGGTCTCAGGCAACACTTGAGTCTCAAATACAGCAAAATGAAAATGACTAAAACTGTTCAAATCTTTTCACAATAATTCATTACTTCATGAAGACTTTTTTTCTTAAATTTACATTTTTTTGATCTGCCACAAATATGAATAAAAAACTTGATTATCATATATTTTTAAGGGAGATTCTAAATGAACCGATTACTTACAGATGATGATTAATTAATTCATGTTTTTTTTACTCGTAAAAGCTCTTTTTATGAAAGTATATAGTCAAGACTCAATTTAAAAAAGCATAGAACAGAATCATTATTTAGCCTGAAAGACACTTATACATGTTTTTCAACGTCCAAGATGGTCAATCTTGAAGAACAAATTAAAAAAAGTCTAACATGGAAAATTTGAACATAAATATATATTTTTTATGTGCTAAGTTGACATTTCTGCCAGTAAATCCCACAAAATAATCCACTGTGTAAACATATTGTAATGTAAAAACATAAATAGAAATAGAGATTGAGATATACGTATAAAAATAGATAAATAATATATATTAAATATAATTATCACTCTTCTATGTGTAATTATAGCAACATGCTAGTTAGTAAAATGGTTAAATAACACTCTGTAGATGAGGAACACATCAATATTAGATCATATTAATGTGTACAGTGTGTTTAACAAATGATTTGTATTCATGTGAAACAACAGTGAGGTGTGTGTGTCATGGCAGTAGAGGCAGCTCACATATCCTCCCAAACAGCCATCACTCAAGCGCCTCAAACCTGTAGGACTCCATGCATTAAAGCAGCAGCCGTGCTCTCCGCAGGGGCCAGGGGGGCCAGTCACCGATCGATGGCGGTGATCAGAGAGGGAAATTACACTCATAACTTATTCAATGGCCCACAGGTACAACAACGACGTGAAGCACATAAAGATCCTGACCAAAGAGGGCTGCTTCCACATCGCCGAAAACAAGAAGTTCCGGAGCCTGTTTGTGAGTCATTTTTCCAGGCTGTTTTTCTTTTCCCACCACTGCAATTCATAAATAAATCATTGTGTCTGCTTAATGAAGTGTCAGAGCCCGAATTTCACTTCAGCTGCACAAAAACACCCGTGATTAGAGATGAGTTTATGTGGGGGCTCGAGAGTTATAGAAAACCCCGGCAGGTATTGCAGTTTTTTTCTTTTTTTTTCAAAATCCGAAAATATATTCTGATAATTTAACTTTGGATCAATATCCAAGCTAATTTAATAGCTTCTTTACACAACACAATTTAAATTGGAAAATATGTTTCTGAACAAGCATCAAAGATACACTCATGGTGTGTTTTCAGGTTTTTTTTTTTTTAATGTTGGCATAAAAAAATTAATTAATTACTAAAGTGCTTCCAAGTTCTTATAAGAAGCTACAAACTTTACCTAGCAACCCTAAAACAACGAGACACCATCTTGTCACTACAGTTATGAAAAAATGGACTTATCTTAAAATGATTTTGGATTGTTTATGAATTAAAGTTGTTAACATTTGAAAATATTGGCCCTAATAGCTAAAACTAGTTTCTCTGGAAGATGTTATTCTTTAACCCTTTTGTACTCTCAAGGTCAAGGTGACCAGAAGGCCCGAAATGTGTTTGTAGTATCCCTTGTGTTGTCTCTGGGGCAATACATATGCAGTGGCCCAGAGACAACACAAGGGATACCTCAAAGAAGTTTGTTTTCGGGGCTTTGGGTCACCTTGACCCTGAGATAAGACAACTGTTAAGGGAGGACCAAAGTGACCACACAGGGTTTCGATCTTCTTAGGCTCTCTGAAACCTCTGAAATGACAAGTGTGTGTTTTTTCAGGACCTGATTGAATACTACAAACAGAATTCTCTACGAGAAGGCTTTCGCTGTCTGGACACCACCCTGCAGTTTCCATACCGGGAAGGTGAGACGGCGACGATGCTTCGGATCAACCGCTCAGGAGGCAACTGTGAGTAACTCTGCAGAGATTCATCCCGTTAAACAACATGTTGCGATCGGCAAAAAATCAAATTGAGATTGTGATTCTATTCCATTTCAAATGTATTATAGAGATTGGTGATCGAACTGGTGATTGAATAGCAAACAGTTTTGATGGTCAGGATTTTAAAAAATGATGGAAGGGTGAACTGAACTGGTCAACTACTGGAGGCATGAACACAAACATATGATGACAATTTGCATCTATTAAAGGTCAAAAATGATCTCAGAAACAGGTATTCTGACTTAGATTTTAACTTTGTGATTGTTTCAAACTATATTTTGGCAGGTGATATACAGTACAATCATGTATTTTATTTATTTCCACATGTGCAAAACAACAAAGAGCAACCATATCCTTAACACCGAGTGCAGATGAGTTCTAAAGTTTTATGAAAGCATCACTCATGCAACATCAAAACCACTGGAAAGCCAGCAGAAATGAACAAAAGCCAAAGTTGAGCTGTCAGCTTTCATCTTCCAAAACAGCACATTAGACTTCACAGACACGACGGTGAGATGTTGCTGAACTTTGCTGTTGTGCTGAGCTGTCAGGCAGGTGCCAGAGCGAAAGTTCCACCCGTATATTATTCTACCTTTAAGAGAAATTGACGTCTACTCTGTCATGAGCAAAGCTGTGCGAAGAGCATCTCGATTCTACGAGTTTGTCAGGTATAACCTGCTGTGACCTCATTGCGCGCCGGTGTTTCGAGTTTTTTAATTCAGCCCCACAGAACATCCAAACATTCAAGCTTATGTTTTACACTCATAACTAATAAAATATTCATATTAATTCAGCATTAGAACTTGTTTTTCAGTGTAGAAGTTTGCACTTGCAGATGAAAAACACTTTCTTGTTGGCTGATGATTATTAGTCAAATAAGTTATTACGTTAATTTTATATTAACCCTTGTGTTATCTCTGGGTAAAGGTGACCCAAAGGCAAGAAATGTATCTGTAGTACATTGACACAAAGACAACACAAGGGATACCACAAACAGATTTGTTTTCGGACCTTCGGGTCACCTTGACCCTGATATAACAAAAGGGTTACCACTTCCTGTGCCACATCAGACACTTGAGTTCGGATTACTTCAGAAAATTCAGTGTCAACAGAAGGTCAATATAAAATAGTCCAAGATTATATTCCATTTTCAAGCTTACAAAATAATAGTTAGATGTTTTTTCCCCCAAAAAACAAATACTGAGTATCTGCTAGTCTTGAGAGCCTTTCAAAGATTGGATTATGATTATTTTCATTGTTTGTTTTGTTTTCAAGCAGGAAAAACAAAGTAGTTTTATTGACTGCAAAAGCAATAAAGAACAAAATCTTTTCTTTTTTTTTTTACAACTATTGAGGCAGATATCAAACCAGGAAACAAACTGTAATTCAAATTATTTTCGACAGAGAGTAGATTCTCAGAGACCTGGTAAAACCTTTCCGATTGGTGTGAACTGTAATAGCACATGATGTTCACCTCGGCTGTTGAATTGTCAGGTGTCAGTGTAGCAATCTCAATAAAAATCTGTATGAAAAAATCATTTCTTTAACTAAGATTAGGATAAATAGAATATTGTGAATTATTTCCAAACTATACAGCTAGAAATTAATTTACTTTACAAACATTTTTCTCATAATTATGCACATTTTTCCATTTCTTATTTTAAATGTGTTATATTTTCTGCTATGTGTCTTTAACAAAGTTTTCAAAAATATGTTAATGATACTAATGGAGGGAGGGTTTAATAAATAGATTCTTTCTTTTTCAAATTTTGTTTTAATAACATGTTTGTAAATAAATGCATTTCGTTTTTTTAAAGCAACTCTACGTCAATTCTTAAATGTTGTTTCTGGCTCCCCCGTGTGTCAGAAATCTATAAGTGCAATGTACAAACTCCTTTGTTTTCACAGACCACTTTTTTTTTAAATCAAAAATATAATAACTCCTATATTTAGTCCATTTCTACAGCTTTCAGGACCATTTTTGTGTATCACATGCAACATTGCCGGCAGATAAATAGAGGTCATATTGTACAGAATTTCATTGTAAATGACTCTTAGAAATGTTCTAATTATGATTGACAAATTGAAGCTACGTGACTCACAAGAAAACACAATATTCAGTTGAGAAAACAGAAAAGCAAAGCTGTGATGCTGTGAGAGCCTCAGACGCCGGGGTCCGGCGGTGAAGACATTTCAAATCAATCGACAGTGCATCTAACACACAAACGTCGCCGTTCGCCCCTCACAATTTAACATGTGCCGAAGGAAGAAATCGTCCCCAGCGTGAAGCAGCCGAGGAAAGCTCGGCCCATCTGCCGGTTAATGGAAAAAATGAATGTTAAGACGAGATTTCATTTGAACGCCATGTGCTCCCACACGCGGAAGACAAAATAATAATCCAGAGCGTGCTGACAATCGCTTCCGAAGGAGGAGAAAAACGGGAAAGGATTGCTGCGTTGTTGAGGGAAACGAGTCCAGACAAGTCCAATCCAAATAGTTCTGTTTGCTTTGTTGTCCTGCGTCTAATATTTAAACCCTCCTGTCGAGAAGACATTCCTTCATTTCCTGAGCTCAACATCAACTTTCCTCCAGCTCTGCATGAAGACTTTAATTAAAGATCAAGCTGTTTTTTCGACTAATGGAAAACAAACTCAGTAATTAATGGATTGTTACAGAACCAAAGTCTCAATTACAGTGTTGATTTAAATACTCAACGATATTATTACCTCACTATGTTATTGCTTTTGTTCACATCACTGATTCTCAGTCTGTAGGTTGCTTCATGTTGTTGATAAAGCTTTATGGAGAAGTGTCCAATTTTTTCTTTCAAAGCTCAGAACTCTCATTTTAAAATCGAGTTTGTCTTGAGAAAATATATTTTCTCTGAAGTATCATTAGCGTATGACTCTTGACACGTTAAGATGCTCGTATCAGTCAAGTTTACTCGTAAATTAAACCTGTTAACTATTAGAAAAATGTTTTCATATGGTCGGTCTGTGAATATAGTGCCTACATTAAACCGGTCTGCTGTGCAAAAAAATGGTTGGGGACCCCTGATCTGTCTGAGATTGTTTTATATAACTTCGTTTGTCAATCACTTGTCGCCAGTTGACCCATGTGACAAACATACATTTATAAATAATACAATTATAAGTTGAGTTTGTAGGTATCAAGACTATGTATCCCAGCATGCATTCCACTAAACTAAATACCAATTTGTGTTCCTGTTGTATCTGTTATCTTGTTTAGAGGGTGTGATGGTGAACCCTGATAATATGTTTAGTCTTAGTGACAATTCTAGCTTTTTTGGGGAGAGTTTAGCTCCACAAGTGAAAGCGTCAGTTCTCTAGATAGACTCCCATTACAGTCAAATGGTTTTGTTTAGTCGGCCTTTGCTGGTATTGTTTCTAGTGTTGCTCCATGACCAATTACTGGATGATATATAAGTGACCTTTATTTTTATTTGACCATATTTTTGTATTTTTTGTAATGAACAACTTTTTTTTTTTGTTCCCAAAGACCTGGAAAGTATATTACATTCACATACAACCTATTTTTCCTCTTTAGATCATCATTAACATCAAACATGTCTGTATGTGTATCTATGTGTAACTTTAACAATGCCCAGGGGGAATGCTGAAGTTGTGTTGTACATGTGTGAGAATTAGTGTTGCACGATAAAAGAAAATGTGTTAACATCTTGTCTAACGTAACTTTGTTCTCCGTAAAATGAGACTCATTCTCTTGAATGTTTTACGAAAAACTCATAAGTGGTTCCTCAAGTGTAACTTCAAGACATGATGAGTAGTCGGCGTGAAATACAAACAAAAAAAACTGTCTGACACCTCAGCGAGCCTGCAGACTGTAGGGGGAACATCATATTTCTCCTGGAGTCATTTATTTGCTGTCGAGGTAATTTGTCTCCCAATTTCCTGTGGCAGACTCGTGTGATGATGAGGATGTCGACATATGGTTGAAACAACCAGACAATTTTCATTTTTAGAAAGTGTAATTCAGGGCCCACTGACAGGTTTGCAGTTAAATTCCCTCAGTTTTATTCACCATACCAAACAACTAACTTCAACCATCAACTTTTTTTTACTCTAAGTGTTTTTACTCCTACATTACACAGAAATAATATTAAATTAAGAACATAATATGTACTTATTCAGCTCCTTTAACCTTATGAAAGTGTTGTGACTTTTCTGCCCTCAGTCTGAATTGTGTTGCCATTTTTCAAATCATCAAATGTTAGTACAAATGATTTGGCCATGACTTCTCTTCACTGCCATTATTGGCTAAACAATAGAACAAAAATAAAAACTAGTAAAGTAATTATGCTATTAAAAAAATAGTGGATTCAGATGCTTCTCTCTCTGGGACGAACACGCTTCTTCAGATCAGTTCACTGAACTGGAAGTTCCAGAATTGAAAGAAGAAAATGGTTGTTGGTACATTATAGATGGATGATCGTCCAAATAAACAGAGTGTTCTTCTTGTCAACGATCTGCTTGTTCCTCTTAGTTCAATATCACAAGTGAAGCGGGCTCTGATCGATGACTCCAACCCTTTAATTGATTCATCAAATTGTGTCGTTTCGTTACATCAGATTTTTTCGTAGCTTGGAGTCAGAAGATGTCGGCAACACTTGCTAGCTGGTTTAATCATCCGCTTAACTGAAGGATTCATCGCTTTATATTTCATTAACGCTTTCTTGAGGACAATCATTTGTAATTAATGAAGCATATGACTCGCACAAGATATTTATGAGGGTTATACACAAAATAAATCAGAACTTAGGGAAATTGAGCCCCCAATTCAAGTTTGAGCTTTTGCTTTTGGCTCAGCTCTTCTTCCACACTCGAGACCAAAAATCTTTTAATCTCACACACATTTCACTCTCACCTGAGTCCAGGATACTTGAACTCCTCCAACCTGACCAATACATTTCAACCTTTTCCCAATCCAGGCGTTTGTCTGGAATACGAAGGAACACATTTTCATCTTAGCTGTTTTACATTCAACTTCTGGCATTTATAAAAAAATATTAACATGGAATGACTTCAAGTTGCTATTTTACTACTGTGTACTTAAGTAATTGTTACAAGACAAAATACTTAGTCGACATGAGTGTGAGTAGAAAATTAGTGAATTTGTATTTTTTAGGTGAACTGTCCCTTTAAGAAATACACAGTTAACTGATAATAATCATGGGTTTATCACTGTTTAAATTCTGAATTAATTTGAATACTTTCGGCGCGAATGTAGTTGGGATTTCTTTTAAACATGTTTTGTTCCTTTGCTTCTCTCTCCTTCCACCTTCCTCCTCGCTTCACTCCGCTTCCTGCCTGGCCTGCCCCGCCATAGCTCCCTTGCTCAGTGGCATCTCTTTTGTAACTCCTGCCGGCTACAGCTTTGTACCTCCTTCCTCTGCCCCCTTCTGGTCAGGTACAGGTATCACTTCTCTCCCTCTTCTCTTTTTTTGCTCGCGCCGTCTCACAACTTAATGGCCGCATCGACACCGCACCTCCCCTCCTCTGTGGCAGCGTGTCGTCCTGAAGAGTGTGTGTTAGTAATGCATGTTGTGTGTGCGAAAACTGTTTGTCCGTCAAGGCAAAGGTGAATGTGTCAGAGCTCTATTTCTGTTAGACATATTCCATCCCCTCGGCCAGATTTAAAAGGTCCGACTTTCCATTTCCACTCAGAGTAAATTGGGAGCTCGACAGGTGGTGCAGAGCCACGAGGAACTAGCAAAGTCTCCGAGTCATATTGGTTCTTGTCTTCTTGACAGGACTCTTCCCACGCAAGCGGGTGTCAAAACATTGCAGCCTGAAGTGGTGTTAACTCGAGCTATAGCCGCATGAACACACACATGTTGTCTCTGTGTTTCATTGGATGAAGCGTTTTTTTTGTGATTGTGTTTGTTATCGTAAATGTTGAACCCAGATCCTTAGGTCTGTCTTCTGTTTCTCAGTGTTTACTCCGAAAGTGATGGGTGTAGCCGTCGCACGGTACGACTTCAGCTCCCGCGACACCAGAGAGCTCTCGCTGCAGGAGGGTGACGTGGTCAAGATCTACACAAAAGCTCGAGCCAACGGATGGTGGAGGGGCGAAGTTAATGGAAGGGTGGGTCACACACTCTTTTTACTTCGGTCATTTACAAAAGAAAGATGGTTTTGAGAGGTGAGGCCTGACCTGTTCAAGATGGCAGCTTAGGCGAGGAGCTCCAAACAAGTGTGCTCTATCTCTAACAATTAACTTTCCAATATTGCTGGTCAAAATCGGTGAAACCAACACTCGGGACAAGGAAAAACGTCAGTTAACCGGCACCATCACCGTCGGTAAAAAAACAACGTTAACATGGCGGACTTGGCACAAGTTCTTGCCGAGTTGAAGTTGCCCCGGGCCAAAACTTAAGAGTATTGACCCTCAATTGACAGAGATGGTTAACAAGATGTTGATGCTGGGCCACGAAGTCGTAGACTTGAAGAATTCGTCCTACATCAAGTGTTGTATAAGAGAGATATTTTTTTTTAACACTGGCCTAGAACTTGGTTTTATCTGCATGCTAGCAAAATAGTACAAAAAAAATGTAATTAAATATTTTATCACAAGGACAGTTTCTGCCTGAGTTCTGTAGTTCCATCTGGACGAATGATGTAGAGGTTTTATAATTTAACTTGTATGGCTATTAACTGCTGCTGCTAATGTATAAGCAAAAAAAAAGAAAAAAACAACTTGTTTTTTTTCATTTGACTGCAGTGACTAAATGTTACCGTTTTTAACCCTTGTGTTATCTCGGGGTCAAGGTGACCCGGAGGTCCGAAAACAAATGTGTTTGTGGTATCCCTTGTGCTGTCTCTGGGTCAATGTGAACAACCTCGTCAACTGCATACGCATTTATGGAAGCCAGGGAGGTCGTTCTTGAAAGCGTTCACTTCCTGCTGACTCTTCAAGCTAAAATATGAGCTGCTTGGCGAAGGTCTGCGCTCTCTGATACGTTGACAGTTTTAAATGTAAGCAACTTGAAATGACACTTAGTGACAGCCAACATATAGGGAAGCACACGATTAACCAGACATGAGGTATGCATATTTTAAACTATTTGACAGGAGCATTATTAAAACATTGACGCGGAGCTATTAGCTAAGCGTGCATAGACAGGAAGTGACAGAGGCAAATGAAGAATCCGTTGGGATGGGGAAGGAATGAGGTATATTTAATTTAGTGTGTTCAAATAATAATTATTGATACTACCGATGTACTGCTTATCAAAATGTCTTAGATATAACAGTGGCGTCTTAATGAACAACATTTTATGATCCAAGCATTGAGCCCTGTTGCACGCCACACCATGTGAAAAACAAATTATTTCTTGGAAAGGAAAATAATCCTTATAAATGGGAAGCACTCGTTAAAGTTAATTTCTTTCTTCTTCAGATTGGCTGGTTCCCTTCCACCTACGTAGAGGAAGGAGAGGAGTGACTCATTGATGGAAGGAAGGAGAGAAAGTGAAAAGAAAGAGGATGTGCAGCACCTGAGCTCACCGTCCAAACAGAAGCTAATAAATAGGCCTGAGCTGCTCTGCTATCCTCCAGAGATCCGTGGCTTCGCTCTGCTCGACTAATGCCTACAACCATTCCAGAGGCCTTCGGAGAGAAAAAAGGGCTACCGACGACTGCAGTCGCCCAAATATTCCTGGTTGCCTCCGTGTGGCCAAGAGACTTGATCATCCAGCAGCTTGCCTATCAAGATTTGGGCGCCAACATTTGCCCTCTCTTCCTGCATCATCCACGTCTTTCTGCCCGATCCAGCTTCAGAACCGAGCGCCCACGCGAGTCCGCTGGCCAAGTCTGCAGGCGTCGATCCGTCAAAGGTAGACGCTCAAATGCCACTGCCGCTCATGACCTCATTCATCCAGCCACACTCCACATGGGAAGAGATTTGGAGAAGTTTGAAAGGATCGCAGTGATTCCCGACCTTGGCTGTTGGTCCACCCCCCCCCCCCCCACCAATGCAGCAGGTTATTGATAACCCTGTCCCATACATCAGACACGAGAAAGGAGATGTCATCGGAAATTGATTAACGTTGTTCCGATCTTACTTTCCTCTCCAACATTCTTTATCTTCGGCCCTCTCATGTTCGAGGTGTCTCGGCCGCCTGTGATCCTCAGTTCTTATCAGTGACAGCTTGACAGGAGCCGTTTTACTCCAGTTTTATCTTACTCCAGGTATTACAGGCTTGTCGGGAGAACAAGCCACTCGAGCAGCCAGCCACAGTTCTCACACAAGAACACCGCGATATGATTTCTTTCTTCTTTTCCATCCTTGTTTCTACTGATATTCATCACTTTAAGGTTTTGTAATGTGAGTGTTGGTGGTGCTCGTCTGACTTTCCCCTGGATACGCAATTTGTCCTTAGATGTCCTAAAAGCTTATGTATCCACTCAAAACGACAAAAAGAAAGACGTTTGTAAAGGTGTCATTTTTACTGTAGTCAACATTTGTCAAGATTCTTCCAAACGTTGCCCCTCAAAGATCGATCCATCCTTCTAGATATCAACCTCAAGGCTTTGGTCCAAGTCCAGACTGTTTTATTTGCCAAAAACTGCATGTATGGCTAAATGGAAATGAAAAGTACAGCTAGGTAACCTCCAGTGCGACACGAATACCAAACAATTATTGAAAAAAAATCTACAAATCTACAAATTTACAAGTAAAAGAAACATAAGATAATTTCATGAAATATTGTTTCCAAACTATGTATTTAGAAACGACATTCAGACATAAATTCAGACCGGCTTCTGGTTATTTGTAGTCAAGGTCACCTCAGACAAACCCCTTGACTAACCACCAAGACCGCCGCGCGTAGAGACCAAGACTGACCCAAAAAAAGTACATTTGTTGACATTGTTTTGTGCAGAAATTGATAGGAAAAAAAAAGATTTTTGCATCGGAGTAATTGGCTCGACTATTAAGTAAAAATGGTGACACCACAGACCTCAGGAAATAAAGACAAAAAAGGGATTTTTCAATCGGTCTTGATCTTAAGAACCATAAGTTTAATCAAACAGCAAAGGTGTTATTTAACGGTTTGTTCATATTTAGTCCACATATTCTGAATTAAATAGAATAAATAATTTATCCATTAGCAACTGGTTATAACAAAAGGGCTTCTTTTATATAAAAGAACAACCTTGAAAACAATTGTTTTATCACAACAGACCCACAATATGTCACAATGTTGAACCAATATGGAAGCATTAGTGTTGTAATATTAATAGTTTTCTGGATCCCTCTTAATATAATATATGTTTTTAACATCCAACTACTTCTAACCAAAGAAAAAAGATTTCAGTAAAACCCCTTCTCGTGCTTCAGAGTGTTTCTTTAATCCGCAGTTAAAAGGATTTACTCACATTTGAGGGAATAAACAGGAAAAGGAGCAGCGTGACACTTATATCATATACTCACCACAGGCGGAGTGAAAAGAGAAGAAAAAAGGACTTAAATAATCCCAAAACTGTGGAAAAGGGAACGACGAACACATGTTTGATTTCAGTTTTTAGATTTGATTCACGCCCAGCTGACCCAAAACTATTATTACAGTCGACTGAAGATGACGAGTCGCTCTGTTTGAAGTTGTTCCCTGGCTACACATGAGATGTTCCCCCTCGTGCTTAAAGCATTTTACAATCCCGCACACTCCCACTCGTGCTATTTAAAAAAAAGGTTTCCTTTTTTTTTTGACAACACAAATTGTGGTAATAAAAATGTCATGAATTGGATGCGATCCAACCGCTTAAACTCGCAAAAGGAAAACCTTTCATTCTCTGATCTTGTCGTGCATGTAGACGCCCCGAATCATTCCCGCCAATGTTCTTCTTTTTACTCTTTTATATCGTATCAGATCATATTTAAAAACCCTTTTTGGAACGTGTCAGTGGATTTTTACTTACTTTTTCACCACTTTTGATAGTTACACTTTTACAAATATTGATATTATTGGTATTGATGTCTTTTGACTTCATGACATGAGTGACAGCTCTGTCATGGCAACGGTTCAGTTATCAGTTACCAAAATGATGTGTTGTTATGACGACCAACTCAGAACTTTTTTGTGTGATTCGTCCCCACAGTGATTGAATTCATGGTTTGTAAAAAAAAAAAAGTGACCACTAGATGGAAGCATCCCAGAATCATCTCTCGATCTTGCAACCTGGTTAAAATCAGGAGATCATTCAATACCTATTTCTATCAGAGCCCGAGCGAACGAGAGCTGAGGAGGAAGTATACGGACAGATGTCATTTTCTGATCCTGGACGACTCTCGTCCACGTCACTCGACTTCTCTTTCATATCTCAGGCTCCGAGCGTCCCACGGCATCTCTAGTAAATCTCGAAGCGAAGCAATCCTCTCCTGCCATCATGGGAGAGCTGCCGAGGTGTTCTCTAATCGTGGACTCCGTTAATCCACTCTTGCACTCCTCCTCCGCCCAAATCAACTCTGACAGCGCGGCCATTTACAACCCTCGGCCTCCTCGCGCCCCACGTGTGCAGGTGTGCGGCGGGAGGAAGGCTCAAGGGTATCCGTGATCTAATCATTACACCATCTCCTCACCCCGGCGACCCCCGCGGCATCCATCTCTCCGTCGGCTCCTCTCTCGGCGTCACCTCCCTCCCCGCTCTCCCTCTTCTCCGCTTTCCTTCTCCATCCATCTTTTATCCAATCTCTGTCCTCCCGCCGTCTCTCTGTATTCCGCTGCTCACCCTCTGATGGCCGGGGCTGCATTTTCGGATTTTAATATCCAGGCTGAGACGCGGCGACTTTAAGGAGCCTGTGTTCCGCTTGTTTCTGAAATGAGCTGTTGGCTGATTCATGCCTCCATTAGACCAACGGAGATGATTCCAAGAGGAATGTGCTGCCACCACTTGATGTCCTGACCCACCACCTAGAAACTGTATTAAAGTTGTGATGCAAATGAACAAAAGTAGCTATTAAACCTGATTTTAAAAAGTTTACCGCTAATATTGTACTTGAGAATCAAATATTTTTGTATGAATTACGAACAGAAAGAAGGAGGGATGCAGCTGTGAAAGAGTGAAGAGGAATTTATTTCAAGTTATCGTCTCAGACTTTACATGTACACACATTATTCTTCAACCCTGAGATGGATAAAAAAGATTTGTGCTGCCTGTACGTGTGTCCATGCTCTGTGTCGTCCTTATAAAGCCAAAGACGTTTGCTGTTTGTACTAACTGCACACTCTACATTGCGTTTCACCACGGTACAACCGCTGTGGCCTAACTCTAAAACCGTGCAATCCTGACTGTGTAGCATTACCCCGTATTTTTGCTGTAATATACTGTAATATATGTACATAGCTCATAAATAAAAATTCTATGTTGCTTCTTTTAAAATGGTTCTGCTGGTTCTTCTTCTTAGGATTCCTGGATGAATGTATGGATATATTCCATATTTAAACAATACGTATCAGTGAAAATTAAAATATATTCTTAGATAAACTTTCATGTTGTACTTATATATCCCGCTTTTATGAAGCATCGTATTTATTCATCGTCTAAACAGGTAGTTCATCTTCCATATCAGTGAAGAAATGCAGATACATGTTGTTCCAAATACTTACTATACTACTATAGTACTGTGAATGTAAAAACATGTTCTCCTTAACACAAAATCACAATATTTTTCTTAAATAAGCTGGAGAGATTTTAACAAACTCACACTTACAACAACTACAAATACATATTTAATAAAGAAATAACTTGGTATGTTTCATTCATAAAGGCTTCAATATGAATATCATTGGTTATAAATCGAGGAAAATATAGACAGTAGATTCTTAAAAAGAAATAAAAATAAAGGGGGGAAAATAAATAAACCACTTGAAGGGAAAGTTCAACCAAAATGTTATTTCTTTTATGTTAAGTTGTTATGTTTTGATGTTTTTAAGTGTCTTATTGAAGGAAGATAAAGACAACTGAGCTCCAGTCGCTACCTTTGTAATTGAATACGTTTTTGTCTTCAACTCTATAAAGGAACACATTACCGGTACTCTGAAAATAACCCCCCTATTTCCCAAATGGTGGAAAAGGAAATAAAAATCCTAAAATATATATTTATTTAAGGGTCAAAGTGACCAGGGGCCTAAAAACAAATGTGTTTGTGGTATCCCTTGTGTTGTCTCTGAGTCAAGGTGAACGACCTCCACCACTGGGTTTGTATTTCTGGAAGCTAGGGAGGTCGTTTCTGGGTCATCTTGACCCCGAGATAATACAATGGTTAAGTCTGCACAGTGGCCTCCATGGAGATCCTTCCATCTAATTTGCGAATGTGAAGCATAAATAAAGGTTATGTGTTTGGATGGTTCAAAACGGCCAGTAAAAAGCGTCTTAACATTTCACGTCCTTAACAATAACAGTGTTTATTTTCCTTTGTAGTGCTCTTCAAATCGTTTTTTTAATTTTCCAATTTGAACAATCGAGCCTGGGTCTTGAGGCTAAAGTGGTGCTTGTTAAACATCCACTCACGACTTCTCTTTGTAGGAGTCCAAAACCCTCCTGTTGGACTCTCACTGGTTTAATGAGTAATCTTTGGAGAACAATAAAAAAATAAATACAATTCTCCACATGCAACCAACCTCTAAATGTAGCAAACAAAGGTGAAGACTTCGACGGGTAAACATGCACGTGTTCCCACCATGTTGTGCATGTGTGTGTGTGTGGGCGGTGGTCTTTCAGGCCATCTGCCGCCTGCTTACCTGCTATGGCTGAAGCAAGACTGAAGCAACAAAGGAATGTTTTCTCATGGAAGCGAGCGCCACGAGCACGGCGGGAGTGAGAGGGGACGCTGTGCTAAATGCTCAGCGAGAGGTTTTAGACTTGGCAGCAACGGTTTGGTTCATGACAGTCAAATTCCAGCCAAGAAAAGACCACCAGAGTGACAGATGGCTTGTGAGAGAATGACTTGTCAAAACTTTACCAGTGCAGTATAACAGAAGAATATGTTGTCAATGGTGGCAAAAAAATGTTTTAGGTTAACCTCTAAGTAGGAGGTAAGTAAGTAAGTAAGTAATGGTTATTTTTGTAAGCGCTTTTCTAGAAGAAAACAATACACAGTTAAAACTATATACTATAAAAGGCCAAGACACATAAGTCAAACACAGGAGTCCCGGAAATCAGGGAAAAACCTGCACAAATAAATATGTCTTGAGATGTTTCACGACAGAGCGAGAGGAAGATCGTTCCAAAGCTTAGGAGCAACATCTTGGAAAGATTTCTCTCCTCTGGTCCTAAACCCTGTTCAGGAACCATCAGTAGATTCTGATCCACAGACCTAAGAGCCCATGCTGGGGTGTAAGGCTGGATCAGATCCCTGATGTAAGGAGGAGCCTGACCATGAATAGATCTGAAAGTAAGAACCAGAATTTTAAAATTGATCCTGAAAGAAACTGGCAGCCAGTGAAGAGATTTAAGGACCGGAGTGTGTGAAATGTGAGTTATTCTACGAGAATGGGTCAGAATTCTTGCTGCAGAATTTTGTATTAACTTCAAGAGAGACAGCTACTTCTTGTTTATACATAAAAATAAACTGAGATTTCTCCAAGTTGAAGGAAAACAGTTTCTGGTCAGTTTTCTGCAGTGTTGAACTAGAGACATGTGAAATACAACACCCAGGTTTCTCAGGCTCACAAGTGTTTACACTCAGCCATTGTTTGATTTCTAGCAAACAATTGACTAAGCTGTTCAGCCTCTGGGGCTCAGTTGGATCAAAAGAACAGTAGAACTGGATGTCATCTGCAAACGTGTGGTAAGAAACATCAGGAAATCTCTGAATAATTTTACCCAGAGGAATAAATAATAGAGGACCCAGAACAGAACCTTGAGAGACTCCACACAACAGAACCGCTGATTCAGACCTCATTTGATTGGCAGATGCACTAAAACTGCGCCCAGAAAGTTATGATGAGAACCACTGTAACATAGTGCCAGACAGTCGCACGTCATCCCTCAGTCTTCTCAGCAGGATCTGGTGATCAACAGATCCAAGAGAAACAAAACACAATTTTTTGATTTTTTTTTTATGCCAGATTTAAAATGATCGTCACATATAAACCTGTAATGCTAACAATTTCCAGCTGTGGGACTTTTTCTATAAGTAACATGACAGACAGTAGATCACAAAAACACTGGCAGGAGCAGCAACATATGCAATTTATGTATTTATTAGTGGCATTCAGATAGTCCCAAAGTAAACTGTACCATCTTGTAAACCATAATAGATGTGATTTTTTTATAAACATTTTTACTGTTGTGAAAAGTGAAGAGCAATATTTTCTAAACTTAATTCTGTACTCAAAACTTAGTTAATCACAGTGTTCTTTGCAGTCATAGTATACTTTTATTTTATTTATCTTTAGATAACTTTTGATTTGAGAATTTAAATTAAATTGAATTAAAGATTTAAATCCAACGTCTTTAATTATCCAAATAAATAACAAACCTAGGGAAATTAACCATTTTAAGACGGGAAAACTCTAAAATAAAAGAAAAAATTAATTAAGTGTTCAAATTGACTGTATCTTGTATATGTATGATCTGCTTCATCAAAAAATGAAACTGGAGCCATTAAACAATTATATAAATAGATTTAGCACGTCATACGTGTCTTATCTAATGTGAATGTCTTTACAAGATTATTATTTATTTTTCTTCAAATGCAAAGTAGAATTGTCACCACTTCCATAGAAAGACCCTGAAAACGTTCCTACATCAGTGGCTGAAGGTTTCAGAGACGACCCTTCTGAGGCGGCGAAGTCATCTTTAGCGTCTTGAACACGCCTGCGCTACTTTACCTTCCTGACCAATCAGCCGGACTCGTAAAAAAAAAAAAAAAAACCTGTCATGTTTTGACTTCTGCAACAGCGCTCCATAAATTCTAGTCAATTCCTCCCTCTATCTCCCCTCGTCCCGTCTCCCGGGTTTATTGCAGTCTTTTGGGGCCATGAGGGAGTCATCATCACTGGCAGACGGCGCGGCTGATGTGAGTAAATATCAAGCAGCACTCTCACCCTGTTTTCCCCAAGACCATCTCCACTGCATAAACATGGAGGGGGCTCTACACACACACACCGGCTCATCACCATAAAGCACACACCTTCCGCTCGGCTGTGAATCTTTCCTGACAGTTCGCAGTCTTATTCAAGCATTGCCGATTATTTACAGTGTGGATATGATATAGTTTGAAGCACTTATGCATTCATGCAGGATTGATTGAAGAACACGCATGTCTCCTATAGGACCGTGCATGTCGACGAGGCTCCACATTGTCTGGGAGTGTTTATTCCTCCTCCCGCCAACATGAAATGAAGGAACACTCATGCATACAGGAGTGCACTTTCTTAAGCTGCAGGTCTGTCACTGGCTTCTTTTTCTTTTTTTTTTTTACTCACATGCACGAGTATGTGCTGCACAGACGGCAGATGGTGACTCAAACAATCACTGCTGGTTCTCAGTGTGCAAACAATGGAAATCAAGACTCATTTCCTAAACTAGTTTTTATTTAGATACATTTCTATTGCGCTGGATTCCTTGTTGTTTCCCGAACAGATGCTGAGAATCCTGCAAGTCTGCTAAGAAAGAATAAGTAAATATGAAAGAAAAACATCTTGGGAATACTGAGGTGTTTCCAAGACAACTGAATGAAATTAATTCTCCAGTGAATTCACTGCTCGCTCTGAGGGCTCGTCCAGGCCGAGCGGTCGAGTGGCTTAACAGGAGCTCCTTATGAATGATTCTCTGGTAATGATAGACAAATTTTCGAATGGAAATTAATGCTAACTTTTGATTTCTTATGAAGTTATGAAAAAAAAAACCCCATTATGAATAGAAGCAAGGCAGGAAACAGGTGTTTACGTCAGAGGCGGGGGTGAAAAAGGTAGTGAAAATGTCGTGGGAGGAATTGACCAAAAGATGAGAGGATCAACAGATTCGGAGCTTTATCGAAGAACTCTCAAAAACACAAGATCATCTGTTTATTTATCATCATTCAATTTCCATCTCCATCCAAACACCATCAAAATTACAAGAGGTTTGTCTGAATTCACATCATAGAACCATATGTTTGGAATCAACATATTGTTCCTGGTCCTCGACTTCTCGTGGGACAGGATATATCATTTTGACGTTGACCTTGAATAACAAGCTTTTTGGTGTAAATTAATTGCTACTAATGGCAGGTGATTGTGACCCAGCTAGAGATCCAATAAACATATTCCCGGACATGGCTTCCTGTGAGTTGGAATTGCTCTGTTCCCAAAAAAAACAGAGGAGTCAAGGGATCTTGGATCAGTGAGTGAGGCGAAGAAGAGAGTGCAGCCAGGGTGAAGAGAATGCAGTCAGGGTGTTTGGGAAGTGTCAGCTGTGGCAGTAGAGCGACTCAAGTGAAACCTTATGTCAACAATATCGCTTACAAATATATGCAAAGTTTAATGAAGCAGAATCTGAGTCAGCAACTTGATAACTATATAACATTATATTATACCCTCAAGAGAGTTTTTTTTTCTCACAATTTTGAAATAAAAAAGTGTTTTGTGTTTTTTGAATATGTGAATAATAATAAATCTCCATGATACATTTCTTTTTCATTTAAATACTCCATTTAATTCAATAAAATTGTATTTAAATAATAATATTTATAAAGCCCTTTTTAAACAGAAGTTACAAAGTGTTTTACATAAAAGCAACTACAGTTAAAAACAACAATACATTAAAACAGCACAGTATTAAAACAAGATAAAACAACGCGCGTTCCATTAAAGAAAAATAGTATTGAAAAAAAATGATAAAACAGTGCAAATAAAGGAGAGTAAAAGCCCATTGATGATCCCAGTTAAGGGTTAAAAAGGCCACATCACATGAAAGCCAGTCTGTAAAAGTGTGTTTTTAAAAGATCTAAAAGGGTCAAAAATCTAATTTCACCGTTTAAATAAAAAGTAAAAAAGGAGCACAGTGAATCAACAATGAGTGAATCAGTGAGACAGTAGCGAATACTTTCTTTAAACCGGCAGATACCACAAGCAGAACCAGACTCGCTGTGACTGGCGCCCTGCTGTGTCTGTTTGTTTTTTAAAGGAAATATAGCTGATTTGCGAAGTAAATTTCTCCTCATGCAGATTGATGGTTTCATTCACACATGCTAATTTGATCTTTACATCCTGTCGATGGATTATATGCTGGATTTCCTCCCCGCCGGATTCTTGAAGCAGCCCTCAGTGATCCACTGTAGTTTGGCAGAGTAGATGAAGGAAAACATTGGCCTTGATTGCAACACACTCAGTTACACTTCATTTACTTCCCTCTTTCCAACGCATTATCTCACCACGCCGCGTCTCGCTGAAGCCGAAGTAGGACGTGGAGGATTTTTTCCGGTGGCGTGAACCTTCTGTTCTATCATCTTCAACGTTACGTCATTTGGTTTGGAGGTATTTAGTTCCAGTCCCAGATAATCTAAATGAAAAAAAATCGACATTTGAGACATTTCTTTGAGGAAATCGCTGTAAGTTTGATTTGTAATGTACTCAACATCTTAAGATATTCTTATCTGTGCAGGCTTTTCCCCCCGAGTTTCTGGGACTCCTGTGTTTGTCTTATGCGTCTTGATATTTAAAGTATATTTTTTAACTGTGTATTGTTTGTGATTGTTAAAGCGCTTTGTGACCCTGGTCTAGAAAGGCACTTTACAAATAATTGGTACTTACTTACGTGTACCTCGGAAAATCTTGGTAGATGGTGTCCATGGTCAGAAAAATAAGGTGGAGCTTCTCTTGTCAACTATGGAGAGAGGGAGTGCCAAGTACGAGGTATTGTAGCGAAGAATACAAGTACAACAAGTACAACAGTAGCTCAGGCTCAGTGACCCAGGAGGAGGGGGCCTCGGGGCAGATCTAGGACACATTCGAGAAGCCATTGCTTCAAACATTTGGGAAGGTTTAGATTGTTGCACTATTTTGCCGAAAGGAAAACGTAGTGTGTTTGAAAAAAAGAACTCGGACCAAAGTATATTTAATGGAAAATCTGGTTTTACATTTGGAGCCATCTGTTGATATTTGGAGTTTTAAGTTCTGAACAAGTCAGTGTGGAGAATAGCCAACACTCATTGGCATTTGACATTGAATCTCATCCAACCCATAATCGACACCGCTCTCGTAACCTCTCGTTCGCCCAGATTTCAGACGAGGAGAACTTTATGAAGTAAAAAAAGAAGTTGAAAACATGGTCATGATGAGAGATTTAATGCATCTTGGAGAGAAAGATTCAATATTTGAAACATGTGAGTGAGTCAGGAGAGTTTTCACATTAGTTAACCTTTAAGCACTCTTGCTACTCAATAGACGAACCTTATGATAAGCAGTCTATTCCAGGACTGTATAATGTCAACAGGGTTGTAAATGTACCGACTATAATGTGGACAGGGATTTAAAAAAAAAAAAAAAAAATCATATTATACAAGATTAAGGTCAGAAAACATTTTAGTGGCCGTAATGCAAAGAACATTTCGGGGGTAACCTTTTCACCCAATATAAGTCTCCTTCTAACCCGCTCAATAGTCAGTTTTGAGAATAGAATTTTATTGTAAATCAAACTTCTCCCATAAAAGGTAGAGGACATTCCAGGCAAGATGAAAGTCAAAGTAAAGAGGTTAACATTTGCATCACATTGAAAGACAACAAGCAAGTATTTCTTTACGAAACATTGACTGTTTTATGACCTTGATTTAATGACTAGAATTTTGAATAATAGTTAATATTAATTGTACATAGTTAAAGTAACAAATATTCAATTTGATTGTAATTAACATTGTTAAAGCAAAAAATATCTATAATTAACTATAACTATTACTTTTATTTAAAAAATATTTGCTAAAAATTGTAAACCATCCTCACTCTTTCCAAAAACTCCATCTCAGTTACCAGTGAGGTACCATTACTGGCACCCAGGACACACACGCTAGTCAAACTTGAACTTGACGACCAACTGACCACCATTTTTCCCGATTCAAAGACTTGTGAAAAACACTCGTCTTCACGTTCTCAGCCGGCGAGACACTCAAGGGCGTCTCTCTTTCACCGTTCATTCCACTGAGAAATCACATCAAAGCCTGGGTAAGCTGCGTGTATTCAGATGTGTTTTACCACCTGTGCGGCGAAGATTTGATGTTTCTATTTCAAGTTCACTCGCCATTTGTTTCCCACCAACCTCTCGGAAATCGTGGCATTCACGACGTAGCCATTCCCCAGCGTCCCCTGAAGCACCTCCAGAAGTATTCAGCGCCCATTTGTCATTTCCAAGAATGTGGCAATGTCAGCAGTTACGCCGCAACCTCCACCCACAGCAACGCACTCGCTAGCGCGGAGCTGCAGCCGCGCCCGAGGTCACCCCGCTCCCTTATTACTGTATTAGATCTGCTACGTGATGGATAATGATGCCGCCGCTGCCCTATTTAGTCCGTGTTCGCACATCACGCCCGTGTTTGGCTGCCGTGGTTTGATTCTCTTGAGCAACATGCAAGAATAAAGTTATGGATGCTCGTTCACTCCGATAGGTACGGTTGCTTTGGCGTTTCATCATGCGTCAGATTTCAGATCATTTTTATTTTAAGATGTTTTTTATTCTTCAGAAACGAGTTTAACCGCGTACAAAGATTTTTCTGTGTCGTCCAAAGGAAATATATTTTAATAATTTAGTTTTTAATAGTCACGACTTCATCCCAAAACACACCTGGCGCCCTTAAGAACTCTGATGACTCTGCTCTGTCACTCTCGCTGCACCGGCGCAGCACATATGGTTTGTTTTATTGTTATTCCGACGGTGATTATCCTCCATGATCTCTGGCCTGCCTGCACCACTGACACATTGGGGACAAACAAGCACCTCCTGCACCATTTGTCCCTCACTTGAGCCTCACTTTGAAGACAAATATTATCCAAGATCTCACAGAAAAAACTGGAGGATTGAAGGAACATCACCTACATATATGATCTATTTGACTGAACATTCTACCAACTGGATTTAAGTAAGTTAGACAGTGACTTTGTTTTCAGTGAGATCCTGGCTATGCACAGTCAGCACTAACTTACATTTCTTCAGAGTACCAAACAGTGATTAATACTAGGAACTTCATCTTGGTGATGTAAAACTACCTCTTCAGGAAGTGCAAAAGGTTCACTCGGTTGTACGAAAATATATCAAAATGTTATGCAAGTAAACTCAAGTTGTGAATAACAATAGGAACATTTCCATGTCATTGTTAATATACCATTGTTTTATATACACATCTGGTATATTTCCACCATCAGTTCACATATTCATTCTTATTGTACCAGCAAAAGTTACATTGATTTCAATACAGATTCCCTTGATACTTTACCATTATAACAAGTCTATTTTATCTAATTATAGAACACAATTTCTGCTCTTTTAGTCATCTCAAAGGTAGTGGGGTTTATGTTAAGTGACAGGATTCATTTAAGGGTCTGAAAGTTGCAGAACATTTGCTTCAAACTAAATTGACAATATTCCTTTCACTTATAATGTAAAGCTCATTTAAAATATGAACTTACTTTATTCAATTTAGACAGTGATACAGTGATAACCGCTTACATATACACACATTATATATATATATATATATATATATAAATAAAAGTGCAGTTGGAACCCAAGTGCGTGTGCTAGAAAATGAAAACCATCTGCAAACAAATGTGAAGTGAAAGGAAACACTTTATTATATAAACACAACAAGAATCCAAAATGACAATCACCAGAGTACATTATCTCAAAAGTCCACAAACAAAACGACACGAACAGGGAAACCAGAAACAGAACAGAAACCACAAAAAGACTTGCAAACAGTAATAAACTTACTCAAGCGTTCCAGCAAAGGAACCATAAAAAGGCAAAAATAGTGACAAGACTTGAAGAAACTACATCTCTAATGCAGGAATTGCATTTATCTGAGACACATGTCTGGACTCAGGTGCTCAAAGAAAGTATCAGGTCTTGATTGCAGATAACTTCCAGCTGAGTGTCATAAGTCAAGATCAAGGGAATGAACAAGGAGAGACAGGAAGTGGAAGAACAAAATAAAAACAAAATAAAAGTGGCTCATCACATATATGCACTTTTTTTTTGTTTAATTCCAGATATTGATTTTCTTTTGTTATTAATTTAAATATTTTTGTAGTAAATCAATACATTTAATTTCATTAAATCTAGAATTAAAGGTTTAATTTCCGTTGTTTTTAATAGTAAAAAATAATAATTCCCAAATACATTTTTACCATTATTATTGATATTATCTATCAGCTATATTTATTATATAGTTTAATATTCTTATTCCAATATTTAGAATTACATTTTCAAGCAAACTTTTTTGAATATGTAGCCTTTAAAATCAAACATAAAATGTTTTTATTGTTTAATTGTTAAAGGCTACGGATATCATCAAAATTACAGTTTTTTCCACTTAGATCTGATACTTAATTTTAAATTGAGAATCTTTTTTTTTTTTTTTTTAATTTTGGAAACATTTTCTTTAAAAAAAACAACAAACAAATTACTCAATAACAACCAAATTCAATATTAAAAAAAAAAGTATGAATTAAATTATTTGAAAAAGGTATTAAATGCTTAATAAATAACAATGATTCAAAGTTTCAACTAAATATTTAATTCATCCATTTAATATTCTAATGGCACTGATATACCTCAATAGATCCAACAACAGAGCTGACGTCCATGAGGTAAAGGTGTTCAGTTCATGTGCAGTTTGAGTTCAAATGAACATTATCGCTATAAAAGTGCACAAGCAAGATTAATAATAAATAGACATTGAGATTTTGTTTCCCACCATTTCTTGTGTGTTGTTCTTGAAACAATACATTCCTGAGAAAAGGGTTTCGAAACATCGTAATCAAGACACAAAAAAGGTGAAGGAAATTGTTGCGTGGAATAATGTTCTCTGACATGTTGACAGCAAACACTGATGAATTCAATTCATTATCATGTTTAGCATAAATCGGTGAGAATGACAAAGGTCTCCGTTCATGGACGTGTGCGCCACAACAATTATTCATTTCCAAGAGCGGCGCTTATAAATGAGGCAATTAACACGAGGGGGAAAAAGAGGCGTATTCACTTAATTCCCGTTTGTTAAATGAGTGCTGGGTTCAGAGGCTGGTGTCAGGTTTGTCAGATAAGTGGAGGAGAGGGTCCGCTGGAGGGGGGCTCGCATGACAGTCGCACCTCTTCACAATACAGCGGCCGCACTGAAGAGAAGATGGAGGAATCCTCCCGGTGTAGGTTAGCCTGGTTTAATCCAGACACAAGACAAACACGGCAGCGAGTGGAGTCCCCGGGAGAGATGCTGAGCCGCGGAGAGGAGGAACACATTAGCCTAATAAGAGCCATCTGGTGGCCATTCATTAACTTGACCATCCTTGAAGTCCTGGGCCCAAAATGTCATTTTTCACTTTGCACAGGAAGCCATTAGGTGACAAGATGAACTTCTGCCAAACCTGCCAGAGACGGAAACACTGAGAGGACGGAGACGGGCGAGAGAAGGTTGGGGAGACTGGACGTGTGACCCCGGATCTGTTAACAGATGGATGGCGACGAAAAGATTCTCCTTCTAATCAGACTGGGATTATAATCCGGAGCTAACACACTCCAAAACAAAAGGGAATACAAATCACATGTCATGGTTTAGATGTCACGAAGACACAGATGTGAAAGATACTCATCATGAGTTAAGAGAAACTCATTTGTCATGATAAGTGCTTAGTGAACGAGAACACACACACACCTACACACACCGTTTTAATCAGGTGGTCTGATTAGATGTCGGCGAGGACAAGAGCTCTACTGCCGTCGCGCAAACACTCCACAAGGTTATATGCAAATCCCGCTATTATTTCCCGCCATCTTGAATTCTGCGGAGTGACAATGTGACTGAATCTTCTCTTTGCTCCGCTTCATTCTTTGTATTCGCAGGCGATTGGTGGCACGATTGTGTTTTTTATGTCTCCCGGCTCAAGGTGAGCGCGAGAGAAGTTCGACACGTTTGATGGCGAGTGATATAAGGCCTCATTAAACACGCACAATATTCATATCCACAGATGAAGATATTCTTCAGGGAGTGATGCGATTCTAAATGTGGACAATGAGCAGCATTCTGCCCTCGTTGTGAGTTCCTATCGTAACGTGTCGCTCATTCAGCTTCAAGTCTTTGTACTCTACGCTACAATAATGACCAACAGTGAAAGCAACAGACTTGAGAAAAGTGACCCCTTATCTGTGTTTGTCGCGCCTCAAAACTATTCTTGTAACTTTAACGTTTATGTTCAAACAGCTCTTTAATAACTTCCAGTTCATGTTAGTTTATTTATTTTTCTTTTGCCCAGATAGATTCTGGTCAAAGCACAATAAAAAAAAAGTACAAAGTAAAAGTACCTCAAGTTAAAACGTTTGATCAATTTTCACAAAAATATTTTGACCATGATTTTGGTAATTATCTCCTTTCCTCTGTGAATTAAAGTCATAATTCAACCGAAATACACATTACCAACAAGGGTTGGGGTTATTTTCAGGAAAATCTGTTTCTTTTCAGAGTTATAGAAAAAAATGTTTGTTCATTTTAATGTAGCGACTAATGTCTTTATCTTTGTACACAATTACACTTAAAAACATCCAAATACCTCAGTGGTGCTCGTGTGTAACGTCCATCTTGTATTTAAGCCTCAACGTTAGTAAATGTTCCGGAAAACTTAAATTTGAAAATATTTTAAGTTAGTTTTTTTGCGGAGCTGCAGCAGTTTCCTCATTAAAAGCCATTGCTGTCCTCTATGAACTAGTTGGATTAACTTTTGGTCACTATAATTTAAGAAAAATGTAATCTTGTGAAAATAAACTATTTTAGTGGCAAAAATTGCAACAGATGTATGAGACAAACAAATTGGTCAATTGTCTCAAATACATTACATAACCTTGATTTAGTGAAACCTCTATGTTATATAATTCACACACAGAGACACAGATTTTACTGGTTATTTATGAAAGTATGAAAGTAGAAATACATTCACTGCCATCATGCCTGCTCTTAAAGTGTAATTCAAATATCCAAAAGTGAAAAAAAAGCAATATTGCTTAAGTTCTGTTTGCTTGAACAGTCTTTTCTTTGTATTTTGGTGGCTCATTGTGGTAATCTGAGCTCTTATATAACTATGATGAATAAAAACGTAGATAATCCTTTTTCTTGTTACATCAATTCTTAAACCATCACCGGTCTACTTTGTAAATCGTCACTTCCTACTACAAACTTAACGAGCGCTGCTTGGATCTCTTCTGTTGCAGATAATTTCATTAGTTGACGAAAATGTCAATGCACCTTTTCATTGTCTCAGTCCTTGTGAATGAATATTCATTTAGTTTTTTTCTCGTTATACTCGGAAAAAATGACATTTCCATAAATATGAAGAACATTTTCCAATTTTCCATGGAACAAATGAACACTGGTATGAACGGAAGACACAACAGAAGGTCTTATAGATTAAAAAGATCAGGAAAAAGTAATTTAACAAACGCAGGGAAAACAGTAAAATAGGCAAAAGAAAATCCAACAAAGAATCCAGCATGACTGACAACAACAAGAAGAAAAGTCCATGGAACAAGTGAACGCACCTTCAGCTAAAGGCTGAGACGATCTGACATCTGTAGTCCAGACATCTTAAAAAGCAAGCAGCTGAGTGATCAGAAATGATCTTCAGCTGCCACTCGGGTAAGCCTTGGGTCCAGCTCAGGAAACTGGTTTAAAACAGGAAGTACCATGACAAAATAAAAGCGTACCGGGTGTGCATATTTTTCATCCTTTTGCCAAACTACCACATATAATGGAAAACATCAGATGAATCTAGAATTGGAGTTAAAAGAAAAGGTTTCTACTTTTCTATGGATAGGTTCAATGTTTACCTTTCAGATGTTTTTGTTGTAGTTGTAACACATAAATATGGATATTTTCTTCAAAAACTATCAGTACTTAAAGTGTGATAATAGTGAGATGAACACGAGCAAATTAAAGCAAATAAAGAAAACACTGAAACAATTCTTCCGTAGAACAAAAAGGGAGATTATAGAAGAACATAGAACACACAATTATAAACACTAAAAGTGCATTGGCAGAGGCAGAGGTTCACAAACTCTGTTTATATTCTTTACAGCTGTATTATTAGACCTTTAACCTAAAACAGTCACAGCAACTTATGTAAATCTATTTTAGATTCACACTCGCATGTGTTTATTTCTGAAGTTGCAGAAATGCAGGAGACAAAGTGTGAATGAGCCGTGAATTAATATTTTCCTCACGCACCTGTTTGTATCCTCGGGGAAAAACCGAGGCGAATAAAAGATAAATAAATAAAATAAATTTCTGCTCTTCAGTGGAAACTTAATGAAGCTCTTCCTAGGCAACAAACTAGGTTACTGACTGCATTTGCTCATCATCACTAACAAGACAAAGGGAAATACTCGGTTGCAGGCAGATGGTTCTCTGGTCTTCTTTCTTTTTTCTTTACCGTGGCAACCAGGTGTGGGAAGTCTCAGTGAAGATGTACATCTATGTCACTCACTTGAAAAACATGTTGTGATTCTAAATCTCATGTTAACGGTTGACTTCTTCTGTTTCTGCTCCATTACTTTACACGTCAAAGTAGCAAAACAGTGCTTTTACAATCAAAACATATTGAATCCTCATCTTGTTTACTGTCAAAAAAACTTGAACTGTTTGAATGACCTGAAGTATGTTGCATCTCAGCACTTCTTCTTTACCATCAAGACGTAAAAATATTTGATGCTGCCTTCTTGCACAATTTATTTAAGTTGTTCTTCCTGTTTTGTCTGTTTCAGGTTTTTTACCTCAGTTTTCACCATGTGATGACTTTCATTACTCCTTCCATTCATGTCCTGATGCGTTTTGTTGGTTTTGTGTTAAATAAATTATAAAAACGTGCAGAAAAGTTCTGGCCGATAGGAGCAAAATACTTGGCATGTTAAGCCAGTTTAAACTTGAATTTATTTCAAACTAAAAAGTATTCAGAGAGCGCAGACCACTGGCAAGGATTTAATTTCCACCCAAAATTGTACAAGTGTAATTCTGATGCAAAGCAATGCTGAGTGGTAAACAATAGTATTATTTTGCAACACAGACACGTAGAAGTTACTTTATTGGTTTGATTGTATGATAATATATCAACTTTTATGACATGGTTGAGGTAAAACAATTCAGTCTTTTGAAAGGTGAATGAAACCAATTTATAATTGGGTGCAACACCAAAAATAAGGTTATTTGTCCCATTATAACATTTTCTTTAACCCTTATCTCAGGGTCAAAGTGACCCAAAGCCTTGAAAACAATGGTAATTGAAACAATAACCTCTGTTTTGGGAATTCGTGTAACCCGAGATAACACAAGATTGAACATTATTATTAATTTTTTTTTAGCAGAGATCAAAGTTTTTGTGGTTTTCTTTTAATACTGCCACTTTTAATAAATCAACTTACTCTTGGTGTAAATCCATCCTTTTGTTAGATTATTACGGGTTATTATAACGAAGATTTTCAGTTCCCATCATCCCCACCTATGCAACCAAGTCCATCACATCAGAAGACAGCGGTCTCACCATCTAGTGACCTGATCCATGAGACTCTTTGATCCTCTTGAGTTCTATCAATTTCAATAGTCATAAAACAGTGGTGAGTTTGCGTCAGAGTCAACATCACGGTGACCAGGCTCTGGAGGTTGCCCCGGCTCTCAAGATATCACCACAGGAACGTCGCTATTTCCTTTTTTTCCCCTGTTTAATAGATAGTTTGATTTGTTGCCAGAGCCTTTGCTGAAGAATTCCCATTAGCGAGGCTGGATCTGAACACGGCTGATTATCTCGACTTATTAGAGCTGCTGGGATGCCAGCGGAGACGGATTAACAGAGCCACAGCTGCTTCTCTTCTCCCAATAAAGGCAAGAGGATTGTATGGAAATGCTGGAGATGATCAGGTCGCCCATTATTGTCCGTCTCCCAAGTGATATGGCGGGCCAGTTTTTCAAAGAAAGAGAATTAAACCGAAGCTTAGGAGAGAGAACGAGACAACGTTGGTCGTCAGATGCTTTTGCTGTGAAGACAGGTTTCCACCCTGTTGTTGGACGGAACAAAAACAACATTACTGGGATCTTACCGTTAAGACTTTTGGTTTGTTTCTCTTAAGATGTATTTGGTGATGATGTAGGCTGGAGGACATTGTCACTCTTCTTGAAAGTGAAAGATGAAGTGTCAGAGAAGCAGGTTCTTCCATTTTACAAATAAACACATTTTTTCCATTTAAAATTATTGACTTTGTTCAAACAGTTTGTTTGTGTAAAAGGAACCATAAAATATCTGTGTTGCTCCTCAGGATTGGCATTAAGTTTTGAAAAACTATCTACAAATTGGAAGACTAGTCAAACTTATAATAGTTTTCATGTGAAACAACACCATGGATTAAAGCCAAAAAGCCGCAACAGAACAATTGCCAAATGAAAAAAAAGGACGATGACATTATTTAGGAGAGATTTGAGGTTTTTGTGTGATTGTCAATGTTTTCTTGCTCTGCAGTGACATAGTGAGAACACTGTATTCAAACTCATTAAACTCATTAAGTACTGACCTTAGTGAAAACCCAGTTTTAAATAAGAGTTAAATGAGTCTTAAATGACCCCAAAAATCTGAGAAAAACCTTCAGTCCAATTTATCCTGGTGAAACATTCAGTACTTCAGGAGATCTCTGCATCCCAAACAATCATGCTACATTTCAGATCAGACTCAGATGCCTAATGGTTATCGATATATACACAAGCATAGCTGATGGATTATAAACGAATCAGTATAAAAAAATTGTAAATTGTCCTTCATTTGACCTTCATGTATGTAGCACGCCTCTCTCATGTGTGTTCCAGCACATCAGGTGTTCAGCCTCGAGCGACCCTCGCTTCTCATTCTGATGTGGCAGCTGCCGCTGGTCTTATTATTGCCACACAAGACTATAAGCAGTTATTGAAATGGCCTTGAGATGTGAGAAACAAATACTTTGCTGAGGAAAGGTATTCATGAGTGACAACAAAACATCTTCAACACTGCTTCACAACCATCTTTCCTATTTCTTTTCTATAAATGCATCACAGATAACATTGTTAGATTATTATTATTATCAGTATTGTATTGTTAGCCTGAAGATGTTTTTACTACAGTTTAATAACTGTTTCAAGGTGGCTGCTGCAGACTTTTGAAACAAATTCAAAATTTCTCAAACGCATAAATAAATGTTAAATAATAAATACATAAAACAGTCTATTAAATACAGGGTCAAGCTATTAAAAGAAGTAACACAAATCTTGAAGCAAATTAAAAATCTTCAAAACAAACTCACAAACTACTGAAACACATTTCAAACACTGATCTAACTTTTTTTCCCCCAGAATATGTGTTTTTGATTTAATATTTTGTGAGTCCACTTTTAATGGGACATGTTATAACATGTTGGTGTTTTTTACGATTTCTAACCAAATCAGGTATTTTTTTATTCAATCAGAGAATTAAAAAAAACACATTTTTTTTACTATAATAAAAATGTAAAACACACTTTTATATGGCAGAGTCATCAATAAAAAACAAACCAAAAAAACAACAGAATAAACTAAAGTAAAGCAGCTCATTCTTCTTCTCGTGTCAAATTTGTTCAAATTGACCTGAAAATGTTCGGGCTCCTCTGATCATAAAAGCTTCACCACGGCTACGGATATCTTTACTGTACTTTCGCTCATGTTTCCCGTTAGATTTATCTTTGCTTTGTGAGTGACTGTCAATTATAATTTTTCAACTCCTAATAAGGTGTGATTTTGTGGTTACATTCTTTTACGGTATTTTTTTCGACCTGTTTATAGGTAATTGTGTTTCTGTTTTTTATCATGTTGATTGTTGTTGTTGTTTGATTTGTGACTTTTATTTGACCTTGCATTGGTGGAGTCCATCAGCGCTTCACAAAGCTAATGCTGTGTTTGAGAACTCTGTTTGTTCACTGTACACACGCCGTCTGTGGAAAACAGCCAGTGTAGACTCAGATTGTGAAACACACACACACACACACACACACACACACACACACACACACACACACACACACACACACACACACACACACACACACACACACACACACACACACACACACACACACACAAACACACACTCATTTCTGCCTGAGTATAATCACAATTTTGGTGAAAAATCCTTCCAACATTACAGTCCTGATTTACAATTAGGGGTCAAAAGTATTTATCTAACAAATTGGCTTTTATTTTGAAGGTGATGATAATATTGTGTAGCAGATAGTGATCTATTGATTTAACAAAAGTCTTTAAACAAATTAAAAAATCTTAAAAAAAAAAGAAGTCTTCTTTTGCAACAATTTGTTTCATTTTTTGGGCATAACGAAACCCTGTCAGCATACACGATAGTACAGTTGCTTCATATTGTACGCCACTTGTTTTTTTGGCCACCAGGGGGACCTTGAGCCAGAGACAAAACACGTGTAATTATTTTAAAACATGTTCACAAAGTGTCATCAAATCTCAAGTTTCAGAGAAGTATTAAATAGTTATCCTTTCTTTCTGCGCTGCAACAATTAAAGCTTTATAGTATTTGACGTTATAATACAGACTATTCGAATGAGTACTATTTGACTCAGGCTGTTTTTCTCTCAAGTTTTGGAAGTTTCTGCTAATAACAAGGGTATTATTATAGAATTAGTGTGATGTTTCTTATCAATTTTTAAATCGAATCAAGTATTCACAATAAATGGTACGTCAGAAAAAAACATGAATATAATGTCAGAATGTTATTTAAATCTTCATATACAGTCCAACGAGCATTCTCTGTAAAACAGAAGGTGACGTTATATTACTTGATCCTTTAGATCAACTATTTAAGGTCTTTGATGTAATTTTACGCCTCTAAATCCACAGAAAAATGAAACCGGTGGTGTCAACAATTTTTGCATCCCACGCAATGAAAAAAGCAAGTAACTGTTATCTATTGCAATAATGTTTTAGTTCAACTGTGCTGGGATACAACAGTAAGGAAAACTGTTCAAATCCTCTAAACCTACTGATGCCAACTATACCTGACAGCAGCAACAAAAACGTTTACCTATTTAATCCATGAAATCTTTAATACCTTTATCTAACCCGTGTGCAACCATGTGGTTTCTCAAGGTCCAATTCCACGCTTTGGCTTTGTGTTGGTCCTTTTATAATGTACCGACCATCATGTTCGCCACTGTCAAAAGAAAGCTGTAACACTACAACCTGTTGCGGCGTTGAACTACAGGCCAGAATCAAAGACACATCAGCTGTGTTTAACTCTGGATGAAATCACAATAATCCAGCTCACGTTGACGGTTTCGCTCCGAGGTTTCTCTCAGACGGTTCATGCCTTGGTCAGCCGACAGCTGCGGGAGGTGAGATATCTAGGATGAAGTCTTCTCCCTGAACGCCATCAACTCTATTTTAATTCTCCACGCAGCACGGCGCATCGACACCTGGGCTGAACACATGGTTAACATTAGGGATACTGCAGGGGACCTTGACGAACAAGTGACTTTGGCAGAATTTGTCAGGCTGTCCTGGGAGTCACATGGAACAACCTTGCAGGAAGAAAAACAGGTTATAGTTCATTTCTGCATGTTGAATTTTGATCCGGTTGCTACATCTCATAGTTAATAATAAATAATAAAACACAGTTTATTAATAATTAAAAAAAAACAAAACAACAATTGAGATTTTTTACAATAGCTCCAATTGTTCTGTTTACTTTAACTAATGCTTTCTCTCTAAATATCTGGATCCAAGCAACTTTTGGATCTCCAGGAGTCAAATCCCTTTGTATATGTTCTCTGCACAAAAGGGGAAACATATAATCAATATTTTAACATTATATAGCTAACAGGTTGATTAGAAACATCATAATAATCCATATATTTATACCTGGATATTAAACAGAAATGGTCAAAACGTAAAATACATTAATTTCCTGTCTTGTGTCTTAATCTTATTTATTATTGAAATAAATAAATAAATAATAATAATAATAAATACATTTTTTGTTGTTGCCAAGAATCACTGAAGGAAATAACGAAATATTTCCACTTTCTTATCCTCTTCAGGCTCCAGCT
Organism: Callionymus lyra; assembly: GCF_982586985.1. NCBI lineage: Eukaryota > Metazoa > Chordata > Actinopteri > Syngnathiformes > Callionymidae > Callionymus > Callionymus lyra. Next base: position 14,900,767 of record NC_141821.1, on the reverse strand, counting down.
ATATGAGCCCGGAATGAATCTTTTGTAAAAAAAAAACAAAAGCAGATTGTTGAGCCAGCACTTTGGTTTGAATATTTCAGATTATAGATAAACTGTCGAGTGTCCAGAAAGGGCCGCTATATAAACTTTGAAAGCGGCCGCTCCGGGTGACATCAATAGTTGTAAATATTTAATTCAGTTTCTCTGACAAGGCATGACACTGAAACAAATCTTTACCAGATTGAATTCAAGATAAATGGCACGGAAATATCACCACAGCTGATACACATTATTTAGTCGGTGTCTGGCTTATTGGGGTTTGGTTCCATGGATCCCATATTACTTTTCTGAGGCATCAGCACTTTGTGAGCCACTCTAGAAATGTTTGTCACATATTGTATTTGCAGTTCTAAATCCAGTCATGATGCAGTGGCTGTTTCCTTTTATTATCAATGGGAAAAGTACCAAGTTGGCAAATAAATAAATACAAAGTAAAACAGAGTTTTAGCTTCACTTTCCACGACAATAAACGGCTAAATGTATAATAGGTCTAGCATTCTTTAACCACGCTTGATAGATAGATAGATAGATAGATAGATAGATAGATAGATAGATAGATAGATAGATAGATAGATAGATAGATAGATAGATAGATAGATAGATAGATAGATAGATAGATAGATAGATAGATAGATAGATAGATAGATAGATAGATAGATAGATAGATAGATAGATAGCTAGATAGCTAGATAGCTGGATGGATGGATGGATGGATGGATGGATGGATGGATGGATGGATGGATGGATGGATGGATGGATAGGTAGAAAGGTAGAAAGGTAGATAGATAGATAGATAGATAGATAGATAGATTGACTTTACATGTAACATTTCTCTCAACAAGTTTGGTGGGGTTCCTCAAGGGTAAGTACTTGGTAGCTTTGCAGGTTAATTGTTACATGTGTGTGATTTATACATGTAAAAATAAGCAGGATCCAGTTATGGCAGATGGATTAAAGAGATCGCTCCATCATCTTCCAAACCACTAAAGAGGAGTTGTACGGGCAATATTGTTTCAGTCTGTTTTAGCTCTTAACTGCTATATATATTTGACAAGAATCCATGAAGAGCATTCAGGAAAAATTATTGTAATAAATCAGTCTTGATGTGTAGGTGCCGTAACTTAATCCCCCCCATTTCCATTCTTCGTAGACCTAGGAATAGTTTGTGTTGGCCAACACAACATGGCGCCCTTTACTTTGGAGAAATACTGTTCAGGTATGGCTTTGTGGTTCACCATCATTTTGACACATTTTTGAGCCGCGCACCTCATAAAATGGATTCTAGGCGAGTACGTACTACCAGAGTTGACGCATCATTTGCACCAAGTTACGAAGAACATAGTCGATTTTGGGGAAAGTTTAAGGTTTCAAGTGAAAGCAGTCCTTAACGTAAACATCATTGAAGTTTATGGTTTCATTTTAATAAGCAAGTTTTACATGTTTTATTAAACAAAACATGTATACATTGTTTGGATATATTTCGAGGATATAAGAACATACATACAACACCGTTCCTAACAAATTTCCTGCCTTTAAACTTTTCACTTTATTTATCTCAGATCTCTTCTTCTTTAGCTGCAAATGCAACAAATTGGAAAACAATAACTTGTAACTTAATAGTAACTTACCCAATGGTTTCAAGTGAAATCCTCCAGTGGGCGAGACAACTTGAAGACAATTTCATATTTATTGAACTGGAAATGAGAGTTTACACATTGCAGGACTCAGAAGGTGAGCTTAGCATAGCACATCTTACGATACAAAATTGACCTTCATCTGATTTCATATGGGACAAGAGATCCAACCTACAAATAAGTCAGTCTTAAGTTTCATTCTTTTAACTTTTATTCACTTAAATTTCCAAATAATAAAGCATAGAAACATTTAGAATGTCCTTTGGTGGGATTTTATTACACTTCAATAACACTGTATTCGTAAACTGATCCTCGATGCCAGCACATTGTCATTACAACGGAAAAATGACCTGCACGACTGAAAGTCATTAAAATGAACAAATGCAATGAAAAAAAAGAAACGAAAAAAACAAAACTGAAATGAAGATGTCTATGATGTCAGTCATAGATACATTTAAGGTTGCCTTTTTTAGATCACAGTTCAGCAAAGATACAAAAGGAGTAAATGACTTTCCTTCGTTTCGCGCTGTTGATTAAATAACTTGCAAACACACTGAAGGTTTTTTTTCCAAGCGCTTCCCTTGGGTGAAAACAATCCTCTCGCCCAGATTTAGAGGAGCCGCGAAGGTGCGAAAATTATTAGACAGCTTCATCTGAGAATTCTGTCAGGGGGGAGGAGGGGAAGGGAAAAAGGTAGGGCGGGGACTTCGTACACATGTGCATCACTAACATCGGACAAAAAGAAATCTTCCATCCAACAAGGGTTTACAGAGTAACGTTCACGAAAGCACAGGTCAGTGGCAGCATGGCGAGGAGGCGGGGGGGCGGGGGGGGGACTTGTTGAAAAGACAAGCTGAATCAAGGTTTTTTGTGACATAAAGCTGCGATCCAGACATTTTTTTCCTTCCGCACACAATGCACTGACAGAAAGATTTTTTTTTTTTTGTGTGTGTGTCTCCTTCATGTTCGTCTCAGGCTGGAAGGAGAGTGTTCAGCCGGTCGTCAAGGCTGCTCACCTTAAGGTGGGGTCACGTTGAGCATCCCAGGGGGTCGAGGGGGGAGATCGGGGGGGGCGTCGGCTACGGCTGGCTCGTGCAAGAGCTGATTGGTCACAGCTGTAGTTGCTGTGGCGATGGGAGGGTGCACCAGTCAGTCTGCTGGATCGAAACCCTTCATTTGGTGATGAATGGATGGATGTTCAAATGTTCTCTCAACAGGCAAACGTTCATTTCTTCTTTTTTTTAAATAAGATCTGCTATTTTTTTCCTTTCTTCGATATTGTTCTTTATTTATATGATATATCTTTTGAAATTAAATAAAAAAAATCTATGCTCTTCTCTGTCCGGCACATTCCCTTTAACATGTCCATCACATCTGGCGGAAGCTTGAACTGCACAGTCCAGAAAAGCTCGTAATGGTCGTTGATTCATCGAAAGAGAGATGGGGTTAGGGCGAGTGATGGGGGGGTGGGGGGGGCGGTGGACTTTTGAGGCGTGAGGTTCCTCTCTTCCACCGGGTCAAAGGTCCATTTAAAGCACCGCCGGCCGACACGAGGTGTCTCTCAGGAGTGTCCAGCCTAGCAGGAGGAGGACGAGAAGCCGCGGCGAGGCCGGAGACGTCCGAGGAGCTTGACCAGAACTGGCTCCGGCGCATCCGCCGAGCTCCGTCTCGCAGCGGGACTTCTCGCACAGCAGGCCGGTGAAGGCGGCGGGACAGTTGCAGCGGACGCTGTTGACGCACACCCCGCCGTTCTGGCAGCGGAGGAGCTCGTTGTCACAGACCCGGGCTGCAGCGGAAGCAAGACGAGAGACAGCGAGGAGTGAGAATCACGCAGCCGTCAGCTCGGCATCAAACGTCAGGAAGTTACACAGATTCGTACGGTTTCATTACACTTAGACGTCCCACTGGTGCGAGATGAATAATCGCTGCAGGGACGAGCCGGATGAACGTCGACTCTCATTTAGAATCCTTTAATTGTGAGAGACACTTTTCTTCAAGTGTCAACACATTGTAATACAAAACGTGAAATGATGGTATTACATTCCTCTACCTTGTCTCGATGCCCTCACCTTCATATCCACTAAGGGTTGGGATTATTTTCAGAATAAAACAATGTATAAGTTCACGACTCTGATGACGTGGGAGCTTCTTTACAAACTAGCTTCAAAATACTAATAAAGAAATGATTTGGAACCATTTTTCATGTCAGGGCTGCAACAAATAGGGTTATTACGGATGGATTTTTTGACAAAGAAAAGTGAGATGCTGTCATGCATTTCTGCCTATAACTATAAAAAGGAATGAATTACTCTGGAAATTCTCAGAATCTTTAGTCGAGAAATAAATTGGAATTTCGCGTGAACTATCACTTTTGGAACTCTACACTCAATGTTATACTTGTTAGCCTAGTTAGTCTTATATGATGCTAGTTGTGGTCGATCTACCAACACCTTGAATTCTTGTATATTTCAAAGGTCAAAACAATTTTGTAAATCTCCAATTAAACAACAAACCTAAAAGAAAATACTTTAAGAACATTTTTAAGACAAGAATAACAATAAATGCTTCAAAAAAAAAAAAGATCTCTTGAATTGAGGACATCTTTTCTGTTACAGGGCTCAGAGAAATATCTCAGCTCTTTGAAAAGATTGAGAAATATACATTTTCTTGCATAGATGTCTTGACTTTACTTTAAGAACCACATCTACTTTAATTATTTGGATTGTTTGCTCATAAACTTTGTTTGTTGACAAATATTCACGTTCAAGTTTAACAAATATTTAATCTTATGGTGAAGGTGGGAAAGAAGGTTTTGCAAGTTATATATATATTTTTTAAAAAGCTTGATTTTTGTTTTTATCTGTAAATCTACTTCGGTTTTCGCAGAAAAAGTAATTACACTGTTGTTTATAGTGTTTAACAGAGCAGAATTTGTTGACACAACACAACAGTGAATCTGGGATATATTTGGGAACATAAGTGGACATAAAAAGAGCATTCCAGCATTTTATTTCCACAAATAAAGTCAAACAAGCAGCGCACAGAAATCAAAGAGCAGTAAAATAGAAGAAAGCCCACCCAGGCAGTTTAATGATAAGGCTGATTAAAGTTGAGACTACAACGGCGCAGAAGAAAACAGCTTCTTCACAGCCGGCGAGGCTTTCCCCCCAGACAGCAGTGACTTTAAGACAAACTAAACGTCAAGTGAAAATTGGTGTATATTTAGAGCTGGGACAGCGAGGCCACTCTATTCCCACCGGAGGCAAGCTGTCAAGCAAGCTGGAGGCAAACAAAGCTGCGCAGCACAAACTGATAAACCAATAGAGACAAATAAACAGTGATAAACACAGCGGCCACTTTTGGCCATTTCACTTCTTTATAGGCGTGGGGGTAAATCTAGTGAGCAATTTATGGACTCCATGGGACACAAACATCATGATAACAAATATCCTCAGCTCTCTTGTAATAGTCTGCATTGGAAGCATGTCGTCCCCCGGGAGAAGTCAAATAGAAGTTTGATGGGAGCCTTGTTAGGAAGCATCGACTGCGAAAGCCATTTGTTCTTTGTCTGGTTTGTCGCTGTAAATGGAGCAGCTGTTTGGATCACTGAGTTTTGCTGCGGGCTTCGGCTCACTAATAAACAAACACGAGTAGATCCAAATAGAACATCTGAGCGCTGTTTTGTCCTTTTTTATCCAGGTGACACATCCATTTCATGACTAATGAATCTGCCCGACAGAACCTAATACATGAGTCAGTGACTCAAAGAAGAGAACCTGCCAGCTGTCAAACCCCGTTAAGGATGAGAAGACTCAATAAAAAATATGTATGGATCAAGACTTACAGAGTCATTCGCCTCTTCATCAGGGAACTTAATTAAACACATTATATCCAACATTATTAAGCTTTTATTAGAGATTATAGGACTATTTTAGATGTTAATTTTGTCTTTGTGTGGCAGATATCTCCTGAACAGTAAATAACAGGTCTTGAAATTGTTGTTTATTTGAAAGTTAAATTTATATTCACCATTGTATGTGAGTCAAATATATTAAAACATGTTTTTAAACTATCTTTTTGCTCTAAGGACAACGTTTGTGTTTTTTGGTGGATTAGATTGTAATTTATTGCAAATTTGGAACTATCCTCACATCTTCAGCAAACTATCCATTATCCTTCTGTATCTGTTTCTTTCCTAATAAATAAAGAAACAGTCACTCTTTTCATTTGTGAAGGAACATGTCTGACCTTGTGTGTTATGAAATCTGATCAACAGATATTTAACTGTTAATCATTGCTTGTGTTTTAAAGCATCGCTTGGTTTAAGTACTGAGTGAGTTGGAATGTCCCAAAAATACACAATTATTAAACATCCGTATTTCATTCTAGTCTGTATTTTATCGGTTGTGATCTTTGTTCTTTCCGATAATCAATAAGTTAAAATGGAGCATAAAGCTGCAATCAGAACAGTTGGAACTTGAGAGTAAAATGGGACATTCGATGAGAAGGTTCTGTATTAAACTCTCCTAGTTACGAGTACAATTACTGTGACTTTGAATCAGTTCTGATCTCTAGTGTCTCTCACAGTTCACAGACTAAAGTCAGTTTCCTAACCTGACAGTTTGATAGTTACAGAGTCCCTTAACAAGCTCATTGAAGGATGATGTAATGCTGCAATTATTTATGAAACTTTTTTGGGACCAGTCTAGATTCAAGTTAATGATTGCACTAGATTTATGTACATTTAGTCAGGAATCATTTTAAAGGACATGATTATATACACAAAACTGACAGAAGTTTTATTTTACAGATATTCTGCCATCAAATTATAATATACGTGTGATATACTTAATATTTTCACAAAATATTGTGGTACAATTTAGATAATAAATAAAACTGAAAGTATATATAAATATATTTTTACATCAATTGTCTAAATGTGATGTGAATGTAAGAATTTCCTCGAAGCTACTACTTTTAGGGAATTGTTTTGACAGTATTATCTGATGAGTTGGAGTTTTCATTCATGAAAAAAACAAAATAAAAACCGTCCAACTGTAAATCTGGAGACAAATATCACACAAAAAGTTACAGCATAACTGTTTTGCGTCTCTATTATTAAACATATTAATCGCTGGCACACCAACTTCATCTTCGAGGATCGACTCAATGAATATGTTTATTAACTGCTGGGTTTTTAATCTGGGAAATTAAACCAATAATCCCTCTTCTGACGCCATCTGTGAGTCTGTTTTTTTCTGGAAAACAATCTTATCCTGTTTAATTCTGGTTATTTGTCTGCAAATCATTCTCCACAGATCAGCTATGTATATAAGATCCACCCACTGTGTGATAATCAATTTTGTTCTTCCTAAATAGTTTCTCAGATTGGTCGTCTTTATAAATTGGTTAAAGGAATCAGGGGTTAACAAAGTACGTGAGTATGTCGGAGCTGCCACTTGTTTGAAAACATGTAAAAATGTACTTACTATCTTGTAAGTGATCTTTGTCTACAATATTGATCAATATAAATGTAGTTGATCTGATTATTGGTAATTGATATACAGAAAAACGTATTGGACAACTAATAAATATGTATTATTTCAGAGTCAAACATTTTTTAAATGGTTGTAAACCATTATCTATGCACGGATATTATGATTTTACAGTTTGAGATTCATTCAAATCAACACAGTGCGTTTTAATGTGAAATCATTGACTGTGTTAAAAAAATAAAAATCCAGGTTTTGTTTCACCTGGATGCATAAATAAACGGCCGGTCTGTTGGTGACCTCGCAAAGGAATGTTTCTGGAGGACATTACGATGCTGTGAACTGGCCAATGGCTGGTCAAACACTCTATATTGACTCAGTCATCGTGTCTGTTGGTGCGCCATGTTGTTGGAAAGCCCAAATACTGCAGGGTGCATCTCTGCATGCTACCGCTATTTTTAGTCAGCTTGAGCCAGATGTAGCACCTGCTTCGATAAATGATGCAGGAGTCGCTGAGACCCTTTATTAGAAGATCTTCATAGGTAAGGAACATTTTTATCAGCTCTCACTCAGAGATGCAGAAGTAGAATTAATCGTTTTCTCCTGCCATCATTATTTGATCTTCTTTTCCTATTTAAAAAGTCCACATTAAGATAGTTTTTTAATTATTTGGCATGATGGCCCCTCACAGGTCAGATAACCTGTCATTCCTCTTCCTCCCTGTCTACACTCTCTTCTTCACCTCCCTTCACATCTTGGTGTGTAATTGGGATTGAATGACCTCAGATCATATCATTACTAATTCATCTTCAACAATCCCGATATAATCAGCAAACAAAATGTTCCATTAAACCTGTCAGCCAGTGAAGTAAAGTCACTTCTATTACACACCTCAGTGTCTGTCGGTCCTTATGTATGCCTGATACACAGCTGGTCATCAGTAAAAATAAAATAGCAATAATATTTTTAATAATATAATAATAATATTTTGCATCTAACTTGGTACAGAACAACTTCCACCAAAAAAAGTTAAAATAAATGTATTTTTGTCATTTGTTTGGTTTCAGCAACAACAATATCTGTCTTGGTTTTAGCTCAATACAAATCTGCTTTACCAGATGTTGTTGTGCGAAGCCCACTCATCGAGACAAAACTTGGATTGTTAATGACTGCAGTACTTGCTTTTATGCACTTTTCTTCCCAGGCTTATAAGAAAGCTTGTTTTCCTTAGCAAAATTATAGGTTTGATCGTTCATGTTTAAAACAAAGCCTGAACAAATATAATGGACTCTTTTGTCTATTAATTTACTCTTTTGTCTATTCATTTATGTGTTTGACGTCATCATCCTTCAGTAAGTTGGCCTTAAATAATTTCCAAGCACTTTCTGAATTGTTTGCGCTTTGTGACCCTGGTCTAGAAAGACGCTTTTCAAATGACTTTTTCTTACTTACTGAATACTTACCATAGTTACGGACTAATTATTAAAGCTAACAAATTAATTAATGTAAAAAGCGAGTGAACATGAAACTATGAATGATAATAATTTGACTTTTTTTTGTTGTTGATTATGTACACTTGAAGGCAGTGATGGTCTGATGAAGCTTCATGAAGCAGTGTCATTATTTTCAAAATCCACTAGATGGCGGTCTATTTTTCTTTGTTTTGAAGAACTGTTCTGATGAAACGTCACATCATTTTTAAACTGATGGCGCCTCCAACTGACCTCTAAACAACATGACACTGCCTCATGAAGCTTCATCAGAGAACCGCTACTTGAAGGTAGAAAAGGTATCTGGATTTATTTTAAGTTAATAATACTGGACAGTTGGGATCAATCAGTGCGGCTAATGTTGTGTGACATCATTAACTGTACTAAGATGTTATTGGTTAACCCTGTGCAGGCAGAACTATCATATAAGCTCAGTCCACTCGAGGGTTGTTAATGCCAAACTTTGTCTTGGTCTTTATCTGCGTCTGCAAAGCCAGCTGGTCAGTTCAGTACAGCACATTATTGCAGCCAAGCTCAGAAATCAGCAAGAGGGGGAGTCAGAAAGAAACCGAGGGAGAGAGATAGAGAGAGCAGTCGGGCCGGTGGGAGGAAGGTTTCGGTTTTACTTACATTTGCAGCCATCGTCCCACAAATAGCCGGGTAGACACTCTTGACACTTGGACCCTGTAGTACCCTCCTTACATATACAAAATCCCGTGCCATTACAGCGATCAGAGACTGAGCCAAATGGATTACAATTACACTCTGGAAAGAAACAAGACACATACACACAAGCTGGATACAAGGTGGTGGTTTGACTTGCGAGAACACTTTCACCTAATCCTAAAGCGTTTGCTCAAACTATCATTTTACTTGCAAAGAATACAAAACTGAATACATAATGCAACCATTTCAAATGTAACAATGATAGTGACAAGGAAATGAAACTAGCTGTAAAATGTGAGAGCACTTTACTTTAAGCATATTTGGATTACTCAGTTGACACACTGTGTGCTTTGAGCAAATATGCAGTTTTACCATTAGCTGTTTCAGATGAGCTATTCAGCACATGCTCAGTAAATCTCGTACATTCACACAGATTGAGACAGAAAACCACGACAGTAGGAGGTAACATTGATAAGGATGACTCTGATGGAAGGTGGAATGAAACAAAGATAACAAAATCAACGTAGGAATGGAAGAGGGTGTACATTGAAAAGGGCATTTTCGTAAAATATTCCATATCTCTACCTGTCCGTCCAAGTCACAGACGAGAGTCGCTATGAAGCAATAGATCACTTATTACCCCCTGAATAAGACCTACTCTGATTGAAAAACCTCTACCTGTCACGCCCTCCCCGCAGTGACCTCGCAAGCTACCCACTGTAACCGGGGCACCGTGAAGTCAAAGTAACACCTATTTTGACAGTCCCTGACCGGCCCATTGCACCGTCTGTGGCTGAGCCGGCTGCACGTGGCTGCGCCGGAGTGACACCCAGGGGTCAAGCAGGAGGGAAGAGGTGACAGCTAGTGACAACCGGGGCGGAGGTGGAGGGGTTCGGAAATAGATAAGGGGGTGACACAGAGTTTGGAACCTGGTAACGCCTCAGTGAATCTTAACACCTTGTGATGGGATTCAGCTGCTACTCCTGGGGCCATTTCATGTATATGACATATGCACTCGCTGGCACCTCTGACTGGCGGTGTGACTTGCCAGTGACAGAACTGTTGTTGCCTGTCAGGAGCCCCCCTCAGGACCCACAAATGCACCTGGCACTAAGAACTGCGATCTCACCCTCCACATCCTAGGAATCCAAGAGGGATCCAAACTGTTGCCGGAGGAACTATGCAAAATTAAATTTTCACACGTTATCCCTTATGAGAAGAAAAGCTACAGCACTGACTTCCTTTGTCGAAGGTCATAAGATATAATAGAAAATAACATGAGCAAAGATTAAAATAATATTAGCCAAGCCTAAATGGTTTACTGATTATATGATTTTGTGTGATCAACATGTACAATGATGGATCTGATGTTGTGTTTAAAATATATTTGGGTTGTTGTATTTTTCATCGTCTGACGTTAGTCCAAAGACAGGATTTTTTTCTCTTGAGATCCAATGAGTTTCAAGAGTGAGCACACTTTTTTAAACTGAGAATGATTTTAGCGCTTTCAATGGAACATTGACCTCGGGACCTTCTTCAAATATGAACAAGGCTCACAAATGGCCCCCTGGTCTGATTTGGAACATCTTTGTCGTAGGGTGTGAGTGTCTGTGGCTTCTTATCGATCGAGGCGGGAGAGGTTTAACTCAAAAACATTTAAAAGGTGGTTTCAGTTTAGCTGGTCATCCTGAATTTACTTTCATTAAATAATCAAATGCATATTTTTGGGTCATTAGATCGACTGACACAGACAGAGTTAAAAATTGAAGTCACAGTAGCCGACGACTAAAGGGAACTAATGTGTGTGATTATGTCATAATGGACTCTGCTCTTGTAACCTCTCATTCGCCAAGATTTCAGTAGGGGGAGAACTTATATAATCATAAAGTACTAACTTGAAAATATCCTTAATAGATAAATAGTTAGTAGCTCCACAGGGAGAAGGTTCATATTTTTTTCCTAACATGAATGAAATGCGACGTATTTAAACCTAACCTTTCAGTGAGCTCTAATCAGGATGACAGTAGGAAACCTTATTATTGTGCGTTCATCCCAAATGTCTTGGAAACATCGACACGTACATGAGCAGTCGTAGGTTTTGTTTGACGAAGCAACTTCCTGTCTCTCAAGTTATATTTAAAATAATCTTCTAAGGAATGGGTCTAAAGTTAGTAGGAAGTCCAAAAGGACGGAGACATACTTGTGGCCATTCTTGAAATATGATGAAGGCAATTCCTCGTCTCCGAGTCAACCAGGTCCTTTTCATTTTACTTGTTTTACATCTTCTTTTTTGACATACTATTCCTCTCTTCATATATAAACTCTAAGGTGGTTGATACACCACGGCTTGTCCCCGAGGTCCACATTTGCGTTTTGATACCACAGATGTCGCCTGAAAACATGACACTCCAGATGCATTGCTGTGATCCTGTCATCGGTGTGTTATACCCACTGATCCCACAGCAGTTTGCATTTAACTTGCGGTTAAGTTAAGGTTTGGTTCAAACGCACAAAAGATGATTTACTTAAAATGGCAACTCAGCCTAAATTGTATGAATCTTTATTTTAGATATAATTGGGCTACTTTACATAAGGCACAACTACATTTTTTTTATACATAATGATCCTAATCTGTAGAAATATATCGTCATATCATCCCAGACGCAGACCATAAAGTCAGATGAGTTTAATCAGATGAGTGGAAGCAGCAGTAACAGTGGAAATATGGCAACAGAGGCAGTGGGAGATGAAAGGTGAGAACTTTTCCATGACAACACAGGTGACGAGATGAGGAGTTCGAATGAAAGCTGAGTGGCGGTGAAGAGGGTGGGCGACTAACCTATGCACACATTTTCATCGTCCAGTTCTGCAGAGGCATTGCGGTAGTAGCCCAGCTTGCATAGCTGGCAGTGCTGCCCCCTAGTGTTGTGCTTACAGCTCACGCAAATGACGGTGTTTAGCAGCTCGATGTAGCTGCATCGGTTGGAGTGGCCGAAGCATTCGCAGTCTTGCAGAGTGAGAGGATGTGCAAAAGAAGGAGGAGAAAGAAAGAGACCCGAGAGAGGGAGAGAGTGTTGGTTTTTTTTGCTGAAAATGCTACGGCGGGTGAGAGCCAGCGAGGCGTCACAGCATGCAAGGGTAACAATGTCGAGACGTGACTAAGAGGATACTGTGGAGCTGATGAGAGGAAGGACATGATTAGTCAGGAATGACCACAGCCAGAGTTAGATCGGACCACTACATCAAGAAGCATTAGAAGAACGCGGCCCCATCACATCACTTCAAGCACAACACAACAGGAGGCGGAAGAGTCTCAGTAATGATGGCACACAGATGCTGTCACACAGGAAACACCACACAGCCAGAGGCAGCTCACAACATGACTGCTGGTGAAATTTAACCAGGAGTATGAGGTGGCAGGATTAGCAGTATCGTTGAGAAGTGGAATGTCATGAGTGTTGTCTTTCGAAGGTGCAGGCAAACTTGTAATGACTTCTAAGAGCTTTTGAGAAACGACTCACATGTTTGACTAGTCAACCTCCAGTACCATAAACAACCGCCTGATTTAGTCTTCTTACCTTCACTCACAAAAATATTTACATTAGAAAATGATCTTAAGCCCCGCCCATTGAAAACGAGATGAAATGTTGTTTACCATAACCACTACCACTCTGCTGTGATTGGTCAGGCATCGATGTTTGTCACTGCTGATCATTAAGCCCGAAAGTCTCAAACACCTCGTAACCTCTTGTTTGTCGGGATTTCAGACGGGGGTGAACTTAATAAAGTAATAAGTTCATAACGTGGTCATGATGAGAGACTTGGAGATAAAGACTTCATCATTTGAAACATGTGAGTGAGTCAGGAGAGTTGGGTTTTCACACGAGTTACCACTGAGTCCTGTTGACCTGATACTAATAAACTAAATAAAATCATTTTGCAAGTAAACCCCACTTTCTATGTCTATTAAAGAATGGCAGTCGATTTCAATTATTTTAAACTGTAAATTGCACGGGTGACATTTGTATTATTATTATTCCACGAACATGATAAGGTTGTGAAGCGGTTCTTAAGGAACATTGTAATAAACGATCTAGGAAAACCTTGTAACTTCTTCTAACCTACCTTTAAACATGGAGTAGTCCGACTCTACGTGTTTGAAAACAGACCGACACAACCTCAATCTTTCACCTAATTTAGCTGAAAAGGTCTCACAAGACAACAACATTTTTAAAATGTTTTTTCTCCAAAAACGTTTCACTTTTGAACGTGTGTTCACAAAATTTGTCAACCACATTTTGGTTATTACCATTTAAGTCATAACTTGTGGTATTGTTGGTATTGGTACTCCTGGAATTACTATCATAACTTTTGAGATTAAATAATAATTAAATAGAATGTATAATTTTATGTATCGGTATTATTATGCAAAGAAAGTATCTCAAAATATCATCAAATATTTTTAACAACATGTTAAAGTATAAGTGGCTGATCAAATGTGTTAATCAAGTTGAGTCAGAGGAGTCCTAGCAGGCCTGAAACCCTCATCCTTCAGTCTAAGATGCTCACTGGCAGCTCTGCCCTGTGGAGTGCAGGACGAAAGGGTCGCAGCTCCAGCTCAGCTCAGAATCAGTCCTCCACGCTGACTTACCACTGACAGCACGTGTCACAGCAGAAACAGATGTGACCCTTAAGCCTCACGGACAACCACTTGGACAGGGAAAAAAATCCCAGATCGAGGGAGGAGGAGGGTTGTGTATGGGGCTTTTGTCTAAGACATTGTGGCTATTAAGGCTCTGAATCGAGGTCAGGTGTGTCGGTCCAGTCACTAGCAACTCGTCACGATTTAGAATTGAAGCAGAAGCTGTCTGGCTTTTTTTTCAACCTCACTTGAAAACATTCGTCTTAGAGTTAAATTCAAACTGCAGGGTTCCCGGATTTCAACTGACTAGACAAATAATCATTCCTCTCCGAAATGGGCTAAAATGATTAATTACTGAGTGACTTAAAAAAAATCTTCAGTATCTGTGTTAGCCACAAATAGCAGTTCCACCACTTACTCTGCACTTATTTTGCTCTGTGTTTGAAAGAAGCTCCACATATTCAATATCTCATATTCTAGATTCACATAGTTTCTCCACTGCCAACTAATTAAAAACCGAATATGGAATAGGAAAACAAATATTTTCTGTAGAGAGACATGAAAGTGTTGATATAAATTATATATTTATTGAGTTCGATCATATGTTGTTGTGTTTCGTAAGACTTTATTTTTGAAAAGACAAAGTTACATTCAAAGGAAAGTAAAAAAGTCTTCAGCAAGCTTTTTGTTTTGACTTTCCTTTAGGTGTCGCATAATATATAATACATTATTAATATTTTTATTAAATGATATCTTGTATTTTACAGTGTTTTGATGAATTATATTTCGAGAATCCATGTCAAACTTAACGGGCTAAAGTGAAGATAGAAATAGTTGAATCTCTCTAAGGCTTACACCAAAAAAACTCACCTCTTACTAGCAATCCTTTCTATGAAGTATTTGACCGGTAACATTTAGTGATTTTTAGGGGGTTGATGTATGAATTCCAGTTCCTACCTCGCTTCCTGTTTGCAACGTTGACAGTAGGGGCAGTGGTCATTGCAACTTGAGGAGCTACTAGACAAATTAAAAGAAAGAAGCAAAAATAAAATAAAAAAAACTCACAATGCAGCAAATACAATATATAACACATGTTTAAGAAGAAACATGAATAAATAAAAAACATGAAACCTGTGCATGATGGATGATGGCACTGGGAAACAAGAAGTGATTTTGCCAAGCTAAGTTGGCTGCATGTAGAGGCGGGATATTACAAATGCCTTCAGCGCTGAACAATTCAAATATTTTGCTCCTTCTCTTTACGCCTCATTTCATTAACGAGTGCTTTGTATAATTCAAAGGCTTCTGTGTGTTTGTTTTTCTCAGACAGAAACCATCCCCTGAAAAAACTACTCCACACCTCAGTGGAGGCCTGCCAAGAAATGTTTCTTCATATACGTTTTCTCACGAGGCTGTGGGAAGAAAGGCGGCAACAACTGGGCACATCAATCCCTCCATTCAGTCATGAGGCCAAACTCTGCCAATCAAGACCTGACTTCTGGGTCAATCCAACAATGGTGCGGTGGACGCGGTAGTTCCGGGCTTAGTGCACATCACATCTGTAACCACTGATTTAACCACCAACACGATCATCGGAATTCCAACAAAACAACAGCCTTTTTTATTTTGTCTTTGCAAGCACTGAAACAAACTCATCAAATATTAAATACTTGACCACTGGACAAAATGTCACAGGGAAAAAAAAGTATCATCCATAGATTATTCTGGAGTCAGTTATTAATAGAGGTTTAGACCGAACACTCCCGCAGTTGTATCGAGGATAAGGTTCTGGAAGTGTGGAGCAAAGTGCACATTTGAGCTGTTGACATTGAAATGGTTTCAGGTTTATTAGACATCATTAGAACGTCTGCCTTGGAGCTTGGTAGTGTTTTTCTATTGCTTATTGTGTGTTATCTTATTTCATTTTTTTTATTCTGTACTGAAAAGCCCAAAAAAGGCTCATGTCTTTGAACTTACTACTGCAAAGTAATTTAATGTTTTAGTTGATGTTACCTTTAACATTTTTCTAATATAGTGAATGATACGGTATTTGTTAAAAATAAGCTATGACTTACGAGCTATGATCTATTATTGCTATTTCTACGTGTTCATTTAGTCGTGTTTTTGAACTCATCCTTTTCATTGTGAATTGGTATAATTAAAGAAATGCAATCATTTGTTTGTTGTTGGGTTTTGATGGGTAAATGAATGCACATGAAGCTGTGTTCTCATCTTCCAATGTCAGTCATTTTTCAAAGTGGCGCCTCTTGCTAGCAAAAAGTTTTCTGAGCTTTTGTTAATTTTTTTTTTGTTATAAAATAAAGAATTCCTCAGAAAATGAAGCTTCATGAAGCTCAGCCAGAGCATCCCAAGTGATAGATCCTTGTTTGTATCTATTTCGGTAAGTTCAAGTATATATTTATCGTCATTTTGGTCTTGTGTATGACATTGAATAAGACTTTATTTTCTCCAAATTAAGTGTTGAACAGAGAC
Source organism: Callionymus lyra (assembly GCF_982586985.1). Taxonomy (NCBI): domain Eukaryota; kingdom Metazoa; phylum Chordata; class Actinopteri; order Syngnathiformes; family Callionymidae; genus Callionymus; species Callionymus lyra. Next base: position 14,884,311 of record NC_141821.1, on the reverse strand, counting down.
GTTGGTTCAGGGATCAATTGCAAAATGTATTGATTTCTAAGAAGCTGTCAAGAAAGGTTTCCAAAAATATTTTTTTTACGGTGGACAAACTTGTCATTAAATTAATCTTTTTCATGAAAACCATTTAATGATAATAATTGGTGTTCTGAATAAAAAACATTATTCTTTTCTTTTTTTCATCACTTCTCCAGTTACTACCTAATTTTTGCTTTCGGTGCAATGATCTCTTTCTCTCTCGTTGATTTTAACAATAGCAGCAGAAATTAGTAGATATATGATGGTACGTATCAAATATCATTCATTTAGTATAAAGATTTCTAATAAACTTTTTAGTTTTCAAGTTTAAAATCTTTTCATCCATCACTCTTGATTATTCTGACGCTCCAAACTAAAGTAAAGCCCCGCGTCAAAATCACATTTAAGCTTATGAAAGTGGCCCAAGATTGAAGTGGGATTGAGTGGTCACCTACATCCACACTACTGATCTGAAACTTACTTTAATTTGACTCACCGATTATTATTCTGAAAACGAGAAAAAAGGACATCGCTACAAGAAACAGTTGTAGAGATTTACGAAAAAACTCATCAATTAATGATCATGTAGAGTGGACGTAGTGTTTCTCTACCGACTGCTATGAGTAGATCTGAAAAAGAAAACAGTTGTTGCATCATCTAAATTTTTGGTTTGCCTACCTTCTTTTCGATTAGCGACACCTAGAGATGAGACATTCGGCCGAACTGCGTGCAATTGAGAGAAACCAGGCGTTATTCACGTGCATATGTGTGATGCACTTGACGGATATAATCTAGGGGTAGGGGAGGAGAAGGGGTGGGAGTAGGGCTATGTGGTGGACACACACAACTGGAGACATGAACATGTCCAGCATGACTCAAGTCAGTATAGGAGTAGACACCAAATACAATGAGGCATAGCTGACATGACCAACAAAAGGGAGAAGCATCCAAAGACCCGCTGAGGACATTGTAAAGGCATTGTATGTAATCCTGTCACGTCCCTGAACCTTCCGTGTGCACTCGTGGAAATGGAAATGAATGAAAAAGTCGAGGGAAAAAAAAAAAGAAGAAAAAAAACAGCCCTTGAATCTATCATTTATGTCGTCGTCTCTGCAAGCAAATCCAAGCAATGGGTAGCAAAGTAAGACATTGGGGGGCATTTTGTTTAATTCATCACATTGACTTTGTAATCAATATCTAATTACTGTGTATTTCTGGTGGAGGAATAACAATGAATAAATAATGGCAGGAGTCGTGCCTTGGAATGACGGACTGCTGTGGGAAGCATAACCTCATAATTACATACAAGTTGGTATTTCCGTGTCAGGGAAATACTTTGCGGTTGGAAATGGAGAAGACTCGGGCAGCGCTACGGCTAAGTTTCCTCGTCACGTCCCTTCATCTTCTCACTTGATCCTTCTGCCCTTTCGCTATAGACACCATAAATCATCTAATCTCGGATAATTAGCATCCTGAAGAGTCTTGGCAGGAAGCTAAGCTGTGTTAGCGGCGAATCAATCTGCAGCTCATTAAAAAAAAAAAATTCATCGCTCGATGTTTTTTCAACGTTTGTTTGTATAGTTCAGACGTCAGAATCGACCGATTCATCCGCGGCTGTCGAGTCTCTGAGTGTGAACAAGTTCAATGAACAGCATCCGGTCCTGTTTATCGGCTTATGATAGAGTATGACCTTCTATTAGGTTTACGAAGCACATTCTGTGGAGCCTATTGAAAGTTTACGTGAACACGGACGATCAATACAAGCATCAATCTGTAGCATGCTTCCCTTCTTGAATAACACGAGTGCCAAGTTTCATGAAACCAGCTGAAATCTAGTTGAGCACCAATAAATGAAACCCATGGCATTCATGGTTGAGTAGATTGTATTTGGGATTTCAAATCTTCAAATTGCTTCAATCCTCCAATCAGGTTCAAGTCCTGTCACACTCAAGAAGATACAAATGAACAGAAACTGCAGTTCTTGAAGGAACATCTCGAACATGCTACTTTTCTCCATATGTACGTCATATGTTTGATTCCCTCGAGAACACATCAGAAGCCTTCAACTCCGACAACTCAACCAGTAACAAATACAACAACGAAGATCTTAAAAGAGACACACTGACCATCACTGAGCTTTCTTTTCTACCTCTTCTGCAGGAAACAATCGTCATCATAATTTAATCATAATTTAATAAACATAATCATATTCCACTTCCATGAGAAGCAAATCAGTCTGGCTTGGAGACCAAGACCCAGTAGGGTTTTTCTAAGAAATCATTTGTGTTTGCAAATGATCAAAATATCTAAATATAAATGAGGACCTTTTTTTTAAACACTTTTTTTTTTAATCAAGTTCCAAACAACAGGATTCCAACCATATTTGTATTCATTGTATTAACAAAATGATGCTCTTTATACTATACTGTTAATTTATTTTAGGTATTTTTAAGTGTTAAATACAACTTCATGAGGCTAGAAATGTATGTCTAGTCCAAAGAGACAAACAGACAACAGATGAAATCACTACTCAAACCCTTTCTCGAGCAGGCAAGCTAACGCATGAGTTAATATGGTGTTTTTTTCTGGTAGGAAAACTGTTTAAATGCTAATTCATATACTGTAAAGTGAAGGACTTAATGAACTGAGCGGTATACTTGCTATCTTAGCTGGTTGAAAGTGCTACCTGCTGTCAACCATGAAGAAGATTATAATTCTGTAAACTACTATTCGGCTTAAAAGTATAGAAAAAAGGCAACCAAAGAGTCTTTTTTGTAGGAAATGTGTTAAATAAATATCTTGTTTTAAGCATTATTTACTATTCAGGTAAGTAAAGCTAATTGACGGTTTGAATCAATGCCACGGTTATAATGAAAACCAATCTTGCAGAGCCAAGATTGTTTTTTTAAATATTAATTTCACTTTAATGGCTCGCATTATGCAATTCTGCTCGGTTTAATAAACTCCAAATAGATCTGAGAAAAGTCAATAAGAAATTCGATTACCTTCAAACACCAACAATGTAAAGTGCAGCTTCCGTTTCTCCTTTTTCTTCCTCACAACAGCTTGACTTGAACTTTGTCTAACCTCCGGGACGTTTATTTTTCCTTTTATCCTGCCATCGATTCATTACTCAAACATGAACTCGTGTTTGCACTCATCCTCATGTGAAGATAAAATAATTAGTTTTGTAGTGTTTGTGCTGGGATGTAAAAGATGTCGTATCAAGTTACCAACAGACTGCAGTCCCTGCAGTTCAATCCAAAGGGAAAGAAGTGTTCTTGTTAACCCCCCCTTTCCTAATACACTCCCGTGTACACAACCACACATTCATAGCATGCACACACTTCCTGTCCAGCGACAGCCTTTGGACATGGTCTGGCCTGGATCTTGGATGGGACAGAGAGGACTGATGCCGCCGTGAATATCTACTGTAGATTCAGTATATTCAGCAAGTGCATGCTCAAGAAAACACACACATACGAGGCAAACGCACACATCGTCCCTCTCGCACACACTCCTACACACTTAGCTTGAGACAGGCCGTGCATGGAGTGAAGAGTGTGAAGGTGGTGAGGGGAGTCGTATGGCGGGAAGTTGGAAGGGAAAACGTCCATTTCTGATTCAGCAAATTACAATCAGGAGCCGAGGTTCATCCGCTTAATCCAGATTTAAAACTGCCGGAGACAATCTGGTGCGGCTCTCGTCAAGTTTTTGGGGAAGTGCCCAAAAGACGGCTTATCTTGTAATGTGGGGGGAAGCCAGCGAAGCGGCAGGTATTTCAGCCAGAAATCTCTGATGAAAATAATAATAATAATAATAATACATTAGGTAAGTAATAAGAAAAGTAAAAAAAAGGATTTTTTTGTTAAATTTGAATATATGCTTTAATAGGAAATGCTTACATTTATATTACATTATATCAAAAAATACATTTCTGAAGGGAGGAACTTTGCTCTGTCATTATTATAATGTCATATCTTTTAATTTTTTTCACATACTGTAGAGTGATAAATAACAACTATTTATTGTTTGTTTATTTATTTACAATTGTTTATTTACACTTCCATCGGCTAACGTTTAATTTAAAAAGGTGAGCGAGTAAAAGAACAAAACCAATATATTTTCTAAAGAAATTACATTTTATAATTAGTTATTAAAAAAAAAGGGAAAAAGTATCTTTTAAAGACGAAAAGCTTCTATATCAAATTGCATAGACCGCTCGTATTGTATTTTATTCTGCTGTGGCCCTCTTCTTCATGTGGGGTGTGCATGTTTGATCATCAATCCTTTGCCTCGGGTCCCGTGGATACTCAATATCAGCAAGGAAAGAAATATTGCTAAGAACTGAGTCTGGGTGTGAATGCACTCGGACCCGCCTAATACCGTCCGATGGCTCCGGCGTCTCGGAGCCTTCCAGGCAGCGGTAACGTGAGACGTGGCACCTCTCCGCCTCCTGAGGGCTTACTGTTTGACGAAGATAATAGCAGCTCTGGCCCATGTGGCTCATATTAAAACGACCTCTGTGACATTATACTGCAGGAAAGGTCATAGGACTTTAATAAAGTTGAGATGTTTTTATATTTATAACGCATAGGAGCCCAGCCAATGATATTTTTTGGATTCAAGAATGAATCCTAAAATACTAAATAAATAATTTCTAGATGATAATGTTGCTGCTGTTGTTAATTTCTATTCCATCCTTACATCAAGCAGTCAAATTCCATTAAGCCATGATTGGGTAAACAATTGAGAGGAATCAGAAATGAACATTTTGCACCTCGTGGACATTCACGGATGATGTGGTTGAGGGGAGGAGGCAGGCAGAGCGAAGCGTCAGGCACACATATCGATCTGTTGGGACTGTTTACTTACTAACTGGACCAATGTTGTTAGGAATGCCTGAAAGAGAAGGAAAAAAAGAAATCAGCATTGTGAGAACAACACAGCATTTACACTGCATCGAAATGTGTTTCAGGATTTACATAATTCATTAAAGTAGCAACCAAATGAAGTCAGCTAAAAATAATGGCTTTGACACACATTTTTCAAGTGGGTACTAGGAGTGGGTCTTATCTGATACCGGTTACACATCTTTAGTTTTCTGTCGCATTTCGATACAGGAGCCAATACAGATACCTATTCTTCCATACTGCTTTCAAAAATATATAAAAACAATAAATCTTTTCTTTGTGAATGAAACTCAATATACTAAGTTCCTGATGTTTCGCGCATCAGACATACTTGGTGCTAAACAAGAATTATTGACGGTACCATGAAAAAAACAAACAAGGTTCGGTAGCCATCCCTATACAGAGTATTGGTAACCATCCCTACAGTTACCCTTAATCAAAGCCTACTGCAGATCAAGTGTATTTGCCATCATTGGGTCAACCAGTCAGAAGATAGATTTGACTGATTCAGTTAAAAATATCTATAGCTATATATTAGAGTTCCCCTTTAAACTATAAGCAATTTATTTTGTTCAAACAAATCATGGCAGCCCAGGGATGTCCAAGTGAGCCATGAACGCAAATCCTCCACTGTGACAACGACTATCATCTGATTTAGTAAAACAATTGTAAAACTATCTGCCATTTCTATGCTTGCGGTCAAGGTCACACAAGGGTAGGAAGTGCTTAAAAGTCTATGGAATCACAATTGTACTGACCAACAAATTCATCTGAAAGATTCATGCTATTTTTTTAAAACCACAGTTGAGTTGCTTAAAAGTTGAGCTACCCCTAGAATCAACACTATTTCAGGCCCAACACGATGACAGCAAGATGAAAAAGTTCAACTCCAAGAAGAAGGACGTGTTTTATCTTGCGATTTTCCTTTTCCATCTCCTCGGCGAGCAATCCCTCGTGCCAGGCAGCAACTGAGCAGATAATGCAGTCCGACTCATCCCCATGGCGACCAGATCTCCCTCTCAAAGAATGTTGGCCTTCTTTGAGTCCGAGGACATGGAGACATTCATGAGAACCCGACAACATCTCAGACGACCACTGGCATCTTGATAGGCGTGAAAATGTAAAATCTAATTTGAGGACAAAAAAAAAACACTTCTGATGTTTCTTAGTTTTTTTTGTAATCATGTGGACAAAAACAATTATTTTCTCTCAGATATTTGCCTGCCAGACACTTTTAGGAGCCAAAACTGTGACCTGTCAGGGACACGGAGCTCCAGGAAGCTATGATGACATGTGAGGCAGAGCGTGATGGACGTCGGACCTCAAGGGTAAAGGAGGACGAGTGCAGGAATGGCAGGAATAACAATCATGTTAATCATCAGCAGTTTGATTTAGCAGAACAAACAAGCAATCAAAATAAACACTATAAGTATTTCTCTTCATTCAATCCAATTATTGTTTAATTGATCATTGTTATCGAGGCTCAGTAATAATGGTACGTAACGCTTCATTCTTTAAAAGCTGTAAGAATCTCTGAAGTTCACAATGGGTACGTGTCCTTACACCAGTTATGTGGTGTGATTCTGACTTGGAACAATGATCTCAGTTATTTTCCTCAACAACATGTTATCTGGGAAAAGACCCTGGAAGTGCTTCTGAAGAGATAAAATAAATCTGAGGTTCAACAACAAGATTTCAGACCCGTTTTTGCTCTTTTTCTTCTTAGCCATTGCATACATTTGGCAAAAATCAGAGTTATAATATGTTTCAAACATCATTGGAGAAGATAAAAAACAGTTAAAGTCAACAGTATTAACCTGTGACAACTGAAAGGCGTCTAGTTTCACTGCCTCATTTGTTTAAAAAAATAGAGACATACTTATGTTCCTATTCCTAGAAACCTTCAAAAATACAAAAGTCTAAAAGTTAAAAGTCACTTGTTAATACATGACAGAAACGAACGCAACCGTCATCTGGGACTTACAGTCATAAAAGCACTTTGGTTGTCATTTGGATGGAAACAATGCCAGGAGGCTCACCCAGGGCATCATGACTATATATATATAGAGTATAATATATATTTAAAACATGAATGAATGAATTAATGGATGAATGAATGAATGAATTAATATTGTTTATTTCGGGGATGTCAGTTTAAATAATGAACATCACACTTTACTGATCAATGGTTGAATTTTTAAACTTTTTCTTGAAGACATTAAGTGTTGCTGTATGTTTGACATCCTTTTCGAGTACATTCTAACACCTGTGACCGATATGGAAAATGATTTTATGGTAGTCCGTATCCTCTTTTGTCTGAAATTCATATTTCCTCTAAGATTCTGTTTATTTTCTCTGTCATAAAGTCTCATACTTGATGGTATTGTGGATGAATAGGGCCACTCCTCCTCCACATCCCCCCCCCCCCTGTTAACACATACAAGATTATGTCCCTATGTTTCTGACACCGCAATTATACTGAAGGGTCTTTTTTAAGTGATTTAGGTATTCCTTAATGTGGCTGAAGTTGTTGAGACTCCTGCTATTAAAGTGAATTAAAGATAGTTTCCCATCCATGTCAATGTTGGCGTTCAATTGTTCTTCAGTGTAGTAGTGGCATTTCTCAGACTTGTTATTATAGATTTAATTACCTGGGTCAATTCTTTCATTCGAGTCAAATAAGGTATGTTCCACGTATTGATTTGTAATCAGCTCCACACTATTCTTCTTAGCAATCCTTTCAGATGGACCCATCATTGTTCTTTGCTGTGCTGTAGTTATGGAGGGTTCGCATGCCATAACTTAGTCATTGTATTTGTCCAAATCTTCCTCATTCCTGATCTGGATTATTTTGATTATTATTACTTCTTCTGCTGATGCTACATTCGTTTTGATGTAGATCCTGCAGGTTTGCCGTCCAGGTGCGTTGTTTCTTGCCTCCCTTTTTGCAGTTGGTGAGCTTTCCCGGCAATGTCTGTGTTTTTCTTGGTCAGGTTCTCATTGATAAAACATCAGATCCTTTCCTGCTTAAGCAGTACAGACTTGTATTTTCTGTTGGTGAATCTCAGCACAACAGCTCGGGTACCAGATTCTTTTATTCTGGGTAAGAGGAAACATACTTCAACGTTGTTGTAATCCAGATCGATGCTTCTGCCATTCAGGAACTCGGACACCAGCATCTCCACAGATCTGATCTCAGAGTCATCAGGCTCTGTGGCGGCGGCTGCGACTGCAGCTCTTGCATAACTTGGAGGCCGGATTTTTAGTCCAGTCACAATTACTTTGTTGATTTTGCCCTGCTGGTCCGATTCCTCGATTCTGTTCCTCAAAGTTTTATAAGCAGATCTTTCTTTGCGTTGTCCTCCCGGAGCTGTTTGATTTCAAACCATCGCCTTTTGAAGAGGCTCTTTCACTTCTTTGAGTTTGTTTTTCATTGACTTCATTTCTTCTTTCATTGCCATCAGGGTTTCGTTCAATAATTCCCAATTTGACTCACTGTCAGAGCTCTCCTGTCTTTGGCTGGATTAAGATTTAACCATTTTTTCTCACAAGGTGCAATCACTCTAGTCTCAGATAAGCTGCAGCAGAAAGCAAATCTAATGTGTTTTGCATTGTTTTCATTATATGATGTATGTGTTTGTCACCAGCATGACAGACAGGATTATTGGGCAAGAAAAAAAATGTTGGTGGCACTCTGGAGTCATATCTGGTTTTATGTATGTAAGGCTAGTAACTGCTACTGCTCATGTGCTTCTTTCCAGTTTTCATTTTCCAGCCTGATTTATCTTTGTTTCTTGAAGTTACAGTGGTCACTGGTTTCTCTAGATTTAGATGATTGGTTCTTGTCATCGTCCAATAAGACTGTTGACTGTGTGTCAACCTAAATTCTGCACAACACAACTGATGAACTCCATTAAAAAGCCTAGACATTACACAAAATAACCCAGACAAGACACACATGTGACATGAAAACCATGTCAGGTGAAAACCTCTTGAATTCATCAAGAACAAGATAAAAGCATGGAAAGCAGTCATTAGAAAAAAGGTGGCTACTTTCAAGAAACTAGACTATGTCATGTTTTCAGTTGTTTCAAATGTCTTTGTTGATATTTTCACATGTATTCATTCAAAGTTTTGAAGAATTACTGATGCCTTGGAATATCCATCTTCATTCATTAATTAGCAGAATAACTTCTCACCTTCACCACAGACTGTCGAAAAAAAACAACATATTTTTAAGAGAAAGTCACAAACTGTGTCACGCAGACATTTATCTCTTACGGTCTATAGACTAACATGAAAACAAGTGGGGTCAGTCCTGTCGATTCGTCTAGTTCTCACCAAAACATCCTTCTCTTCCAGGTCATCACCTGAACAACTTATGGTCTGTCAGCACAATTATTGGCTCCTCTGTGAACAACCTGTGGGGTTTCAGCAGATGTCTGTGATCTCTTGTGCAGGTCATTCGATTCATTTTCCATCACCGTCATTTCCAATCCTCCTCACCTGTCTGGTCGTGCCATTATGCCTGCAATCTAATTTTGTCCTTATCACACAGGAAGAGCATTAGCTGCTGCTTATGTTGACGGTTGTGCTCCATCGATTTCTATGAGGGCGCAGGGATCACGGTTGCGATTCACTGGGCAGCGAACATGATCTCCCAACGATGTGTGAGTCACCGAAAATGATCTGTGTGGATATGGGGGTCAGCCCACACGAAAGCAAATACACACAAAGTCAAGACAATGCAGCAGAGACCCAGAGTTACAGCGATAAATCTCACTACACGAGCTGTGTGGTTACAAGCCTCGGTGCTTGATCCTCATCCCTGACTGGCCCGTATCAATTTGCCTCACATCCATCCCAACGTCTATCACCGTGACCTTGTTAATGGATTATATGGTGGCTCCAGTAAACAAATCATTTATTTTAGATCTATGGACAGGCACACTTTAAGCACGCTTGCTGAGCACTAATGTCAGCAAATAATGTTTCAGCAATTGCAAAAACATTTTGTAATTTGCCATATAGCAAGAGCAAAATATTCAAGTATACATCAAAATCAAAGGATATACTCAGGGATAGGCTCAGATAATATTTAATTTCTCGCTTAATGTGATTTTTTTTTTCTAAAGAATGAAAACATCTATTTTTCTGACATCACATAATTTAAAAATGCTAAAATACAAATAGATTTATTTCTGAAACATTAATGTGTAATATTTGCCTGACTGACTATCACATTAATGAAAGTTGATAAGTACTACTTATAAAAGAATAACAAAGAAGGCAAAGGAGCGATAATATAATCTCAATTACCAGCATAAAGATTTGTTTGTTATTTTGGTTAAATACTACACTTATATAGAGGTGAAAATGATGTTGAGTTATTGGTGTGAAAAAAACAAAAAACAGTTGTAGATATAGTTACTGCAGTTAATCACTGTAACTATTATTTCATCTGTAATGCTGGTTCAAAATGTAATAAATATATGAAACAGTGGAGGCAAATTGAGATGAAAAATTTGAACAACAGCAAATTTACATTACTGATCTTTTATTATTAAGTTTTTTCTGCCAGTATAAAAGTGTAAAGGAGTGTTGTAAGACTGAACAGTCGGCATACTTCTGCAGCATGGTTTGGTAAAGCAACAGGTTTTAACTAGACGCTACCTAATAAAATAACTTTCTGAATATCTTCCTAAAGAAACTGTCTCTAACACTGCTCTCCCTCTCACTCGCTCTCATTGAAATCATGGCTGCAGTGGTAGGTGTGAAAGAAATCCATTATTCATAAAGAAAACTTTAGAAAAGTATAGTTTTTTCATGTTTTTCTTAGAAGTTATTATACTGAGAAGTCCACGTAACTATTGATGCTTGTTCATATGAATGTGCTCTGTTTGGGATTTGACCCTCGCACGTCTGCTTTGAGATTAGTTGAAAATACATTAAGTGTAAAAAGTCTGTGTTCCAAGTCCACACTCTGACGCCATCACCCTCATCATCACCTGGCGCGACTCACCTGAGGGTTGAAGGCCTGTAACGGTTGGTCAAGGAGTCAAATCCTGAAGTGAACGTCTTCAAGTTCGGCTCTTTGTGCAAGAACCTTTGATTACTTGTGTTCTCTGCTGTTCAGTATCACCAGCCTACCTGCATTACCTGTCTGAACCTAGTTATTGATTCAATTTAATATTATGTTTTTCCCTTATGAGAAATAATGCCCTTTCAAAAGGCAAAAGAAAAGATACCACTCGTCTTCAAATGGGCTTTTCGTCAACGTAGTAATTCAGCGCTAACAAACATCTAAATGTTAAGAAACATCTTAAGACGTTTCTATTTGTTCAGGCTTTTCCTTGATTTTCTGGAACTCCTGTGTTCTTCTCGGTATTATCTTGATCTTTAAAGTATATATATTTTTTGAGTGTTGTTTTGATTGTTTAAGCGCTTTGTGACCCTGGTCTGGAAAAGCGCTATATAATTAAAAATTACTTACTTACTTACTTACTAACAAGAGTTCTTATGTCCTGATTTCTTCACCTAGTCGAAGTTGTTAATACGATTTTTCTGGCTGCCATCATTTCAACCCTCCAGCTCCATCTCCAAGTCTTCAAACTCACTAGTGTCAAGGCATGGCGGCTGGCAAACAGCGCGTCTGCCAAAACATAAACACGTCGCAAGGATTTCGAAAAACAAATTCCTTAAGAGAAAATTCAAGTGATGCCCTGCTTAAGTGCCTGACTCACTCTCTGACTCAGCTCAATATGTAGATTTGAATTGATGGTGGGAACTATTTTAGTCCTCGGAGGCCAAGTTTGGGCGCTTAAGATTTCTGGGATGGAATGAGATTGGCGTTGCTTGCAGATGCATTAGACAAGAGGAACGGAGAGAGAGAGAGAGAGAGAGAGAGAGAGAGAGAGAGAGAGAGAGAGAGAGAGAGAGAGAGAGAGAAAGTAAAGAAAGAGAGGTAGGATGGAAGAAACAAATATTTGAAAGAAAGATTACCGTCACAGCTGCATGGCAGGGAGATGTGGAAAAGAGTAAACAAGCCTGGTCTCTAGGGTAGATTGCGGTGTTGTGGAAAGAGAGAGAATGCAGTCATGAAACAAAAACAGAGAACACGCAGGGGCAAAGAAGAAAAAGGAGGCAGTTGTAGTGGAGAGGAAGAGCAGATGGAGTGACAGAATGAGAAGATGCGGCACGACAGGCGATAATATTTGCAAAGCAAACATACCTGTAGTGGTGCAAAAATAATAATTCTCATAGCAGAGGGAAGAATTGGATGGAAAGAGAGGGGGAAGGTGCATTGCAATTTCATACGGAGCCGTGAATATTTAACAGTAAAGTGTTATAAACCTGCTACCTCAGACCTGATAAACTAGTCTGGAACATCCCCGCAGTCGCCGCTGCAGCGTTCTGGAGTGACCCAGATGCTGAGAGTCTGAAAATGTTTTATCATGGCATGCATAGCGTGACTCCTTCAGCAACCGGGTCAAGTAGAAAGTTCTTGTAACCTCTGGACAGAAAGTTTTTAAATTCTATTTTATTTTATTTTAATTATTTTTAATTAAAAAAAAAAATCCATGTGTGGTTTAGACATATAATATATATTTCTATTATTATCATTATTTAATTATTTAATTTATATTGTTCAATTTATGCACATTTTAATTATATTACTATATTAACTATAACTACTTTTTAACATAGAGGTATATTCCAGTTACAAACCCAAGAGAGAACTGCAGTGTTGATTTATTAATTATTAGTATTTTTAAACTATTGAAATCTATATTAAGATTAATCAGGGTGCTATAAATATATTACAATCAAAATGAAATGTTATTCATCTTAAATCTGTTTTAATGGATTGATCATAAGGATTAAGAGTTTCTAAACATTTAGTTTTTTGTCTTTATCTATTATAACAAAAAAAATTACTTTCAAATCATGAGCGATGTTCAATGACGACCTATCCCAGCTAGTAACAGATTGTATATATATATATATATATATATATATATTTGAACACAAATTAGAATTTTAGATTTTTAACTAATTTGTGTTCAATTTTTTCTTGTAATGTTAATTTAGAAATAAATGGCCCCAGCCATACAGGTAGTTTGTGCTCTACTTGCTTTCCTCTGGGCAAAATAGATGCTTTTGTATCGACTGTGGAGAAAAGCCCATTCTAAATGATTTACTGTTGGAAATATTAATAAAAGTAATAACTACATACTACAAAAGGATTACTTTGTCAGCCCTAATATATATAAAATCAAGAAAGATCACTAAAAAGTAATTACAAGGTTTATGCATTTTCATTTACAATTTATTCATGAATGTTTTTTGTTAAGATGGACAATAGCTGGTACTAGGTCTGTCCAGGGGTCTCCACCTAAGTTAGTATCAGCTGATATTTGTATTTCTATGAGTTTAATAAACGTAGATATTCAACTTGATGCACACAGAACCAGCTCGTCTCTCTCTTTTGCTATACTTGTATTTACGTCATATCACCAACAAACATGTAAACATTTGAAGAAAACACCCTTTTTATGTGTTCTTATAGCTCATGAGAGCAACACAGTCTGGTTATTAATCTTATCTCTGTTAAAAATACATGATCTTCATTGCTCAAGGGGTTCAGCACTTCCCAATCAAAGCTACAACAACGCATGTTGTTTTTGTTCGCTGACAAAGAAATGAGATTCATTCTGCCGCAGTTTTATCATCTCCTGTGGGATAAACTCTTCCTGCTACTTTCTGTGTTCACCAGAGATGAATCGGTGTGTATCAGTGTGTCGCGTAAACGTGTACATGTGTGTAGGTTCTAGTCAATCATGAGCTAAGCATTATGTTGAGCCATCATTTAAATCAACTAATAATATGTCATTACGTATATAATTTGTCACCAGCAACCACAAAACACCGAATCAAATGATCACAATTGTTGTCAGAGCGTCTTCAAGATCATTTATATTCCTCTCGCCCTGTCAGTCAAATCAGTGCATCTAGTTAGAGCTTCAGTCGGCTCCACACCAGAGACAAATCATTACACTGAAATCCACTTCATGTGTCGGTGTATTTCGGCTTTGATCAGATGGGATCCATAAACTCCGAAGCTCGTGTCCACTAAGCCTGAGCAAGTGTCTCTTAATCCTTCACTGACAGGGAAATCTACTCTTTTATCAAGCCGCTCAATGAATAAATGAAGCCAATTTGCCCACATTCCCACCACAATGTCAGCTAAATTCATTTTCACCGAATCAAATTGACAATTAATTAGACCACCAGCGACGCACAGAGAGGCCATAACCTTCCAAAGCTGTGATTGAATTGTGAAATCTAATATGATGTCTGAAGATCCGTTTTAATTCTAGCCGTCTCTTGTCAGTCAATTCTTTTTTTTATTTTTTTTTATGTATCTGCTTTTCACTTCAACCTCTGGAGTCCTGAACTTTTGTCCGGTCATTGTTTTCATATCCATGTGCATTTAAACCATTTTTATAAAAGAACCAAATATGTACGAAAGTAAAAACTTGATTTACTTTGGAGATTTTAGAGGTCTAAAAAGGAGCAGAGAAACTTTTAATTTATAAATATTACAAAACTATTACATTTGACACAACAAAAAAATGGTTTGTTTCCTGTTGATGTTAATGTTATTAACTGTGTTGATGTTTTTGTTTTTGTTAGTATTTTCTTTTCCTGTGATTATAATTGTTTATTCCTCACTATTGCTAAATAACTTCACAGAGTCTTAAAGACAGATAGTTTGGGCATTACCAAAATAACAAAACAAAAATATTAATACTGTTACCATGATCCACCATTGGTGTATTTACAATTTGAATACAAATGGGATAAGACTTAATTGCATATACATAATTTGGAGAAAACGCAATTTGGTCTAATGTTTTAATATCACAAAAAAAACAAAGGTTTACTTTGATATCTTCAGTCATGAGACATTTCTCATTGATTGTACCAATATAGTAACATTCCAAACATAATAACTAAGATTGCATTTGTCAAAAGAAACAAACAAGTTGTAGGAATATGAAACTGGGAGGTTTATTTGATTAAAGATCAATGTCTGCTTAATAACGTTGCTTATGAGTTCTTGCTACTAATATCAAGTTTGAAAAACTTCACATCTCCCTTCCTTCTACTTCGGCACCCTTTACCTAGCAGTGAGATGAACTGCCACGGTTAATTCTCAAACACATTCCTCTCCCCCTGAGTTGAAGAGAGGAAGCGAGAATGAGTGGAGCTGAGAGTCGGGGGTGTTTGTAAGAGACAGAGATGGAGAGCAGGTAAGCAAGAGCGACAGACCACCCTAGTGGGCTGAGCTACCAGTGACAAAGAGTGATGCCACCCTAGATTTCCTCTATCTCAGCCGCACTTTTACACACACTCTCTCTGCCCTCCATGGCCAATGTGCTACTGAATTTCTCTGTTTGAAGCAACAACTTTTAATCACCTTCCTGTCTCACTGATGACAATCATATGAACATCATACGGGCATTGCTCACTCTTACTATTTAAAGAGGCTTTTCATCCCAAAAATGTGGATTATTAGTTGCAAACACTTCTTACAAACGGATTGACATGAGTATTCAGACTGTGTGATGTAATGATGCAGTTTATCCATCAACACAAATCTTGAACACTGACTGACATATATAACTAAATTGCCTCAAATGCAAAACTGAACGACACTTGAAATAATTTTTACCTCGAACAATCAACCTGTGCAATGTGTCACCCTTACCCGCCTGGGGCTCTTTATATTTAACAATAAAATCAGTAAAGTTATTTATCTGCAAAATAACATTTGTGCAGTTACACTGAAATGCACATACAGATATATACAGTATACAGGTATATCAACAATATATTAGGTTAGCGAGTACGATCTTTTGGGAGTAAGACAGACATACAGTTTACTCTGCAGGTAACTCTAGACAGTACCTCATGTGTAGTCAATACACAAATACAGCATCAGGGAAAAATATTGGTGGACTGAAACCTAAATATAAAATTGCAATTTTAAGTTGCTTTCATTTTTCATCATTAATATTTTACTTAAACTAATTTAGGCCATATTTTTTTTAATCAATAAAACACAGGTTCTATGATAATTAAACCATATTGTTACTACATATACGGGTGCCTCGTGTGAGGTCTGGGTTGGAAGTTAACACCACACAAGGATTCCAGGAAGTGGAACTGGTGTAAAGTAGTCATAATCCGATTGTGTCATATCAAGGCAATTGGGGAGAAAGGGCAAAGAGACACATATGTTCTGACAAATGTTGACTCAAAGACCCCAAAACAAATGTGTTTGTTTAACCCAGAGGCAACACATGGGATACCAAAAACACATTTGTTTTTGGGGCCTCTGGGTCACCTTTACCCTGAGATAGCATAAGGATTAATTGGAGGGGCGGATACAATACTAAATATGGGAATACACACTCATGGTCTCAGTGATAATTTTTACTTCAATCAGACAGCGATGCAGGAACAAGTAGTTGAAAGTACTTTTGTCCGCTGACTTGACTTTTTATCCAGCAGGGAGAACATGGCATTCTTATGGATTTTTTTCACAACGTTATTACAGTATGGATTTTTGCTCCTCCAAGACAAAGTGTAATAATGCGTCTCATACAAAGACAGCTTTTCATCACTTTAAGGAGAAAGGAAAGATTCGTGTCCTACTGTCGAAGCTCTGCTGGAACATTTGTGTGACTGCCGGAGTTGCAGACCTTTAAACCCCACTGTGCATCAGCGCCACGTTTTTTTTTATTTTTAATAACGTCCTGTCAATCGAAGTTCCAAGAACAGCCATCTCACTAACCCTGCCTAAGTCTCATAACACAATTCCTCGGTGAGGGAGTCATCAGCCAGTGACCGGGATTCTTGGTGGAATAATCAGATTGGCAATGAAGGTGTGCGATGAATGAAAAGACAAAGCCCGATGAGTCTCAGACTCATCATATCGTTTCATATCTGCACGCTCGCTTGTTTATTGCACTCGGTTGAAATGGCTTTGTGATAGGAACCATCCTGGAGGCTTTTATGAGGCGACTACGTACATCTTTTCTCAAAATCCTATTAAGACGATGTCTTAATGATTAATCAAAAACTTTTCATTATCAGTCTTATTAAATAATATTTAAACGATCATGCCACTATAAAAAAAGGCATTGAACCAAGATATGAAACACACAATAAATAAATTCGAGCCTACACTCAAGATATCTTCTAAAATTCTAAATTCTAAAAAATACATAAATAAACTAAACATGCAACAAAGTTTTTTTAAAGATTGATCGTTGATGTACAGTAATCCTGGGTTACATAAATTTAATTTTGACGAGGGAAAATTAAAAATAGAACTACATACATAAAAATACAAACTTATTAATGTATATATTTATTTTATAAATTATATGATGCTTAATGTGGCGTTTTTACAGTACCCTACGGAGTGAAATGTTTCATTATTGTGTTAAAATAACTGGCTAATATCAGGATTTCAAGCTGATTTTAACCTTTGTTATCTCATGATCAAGGTGACCTAAAGGTTGTGAAAAACATGTTATTGTTCTAATTGTGTATCTTCTCTGTTGCTTTTGGGTCAAGATAAACAACCATCACTGCATATGTATTTCTGTAAGGCAGAAGGTATTAAACATTTGTTTTCGAGCCCTCAGGTCACCTTGACACTGAGATAACGCAAGGGTTAAGCATATTAGTGAAGAATTCCTTAGCGGAACAACCTCCTCCACTTTGTTCAGGTTTGATTGGTAATCACATGTAAAAATAAATGTTTGGATCAATAGAGATTATAAACCTCTATTAATTACGCCAACAACAAATGCTTGTTTATTTAAACGCACATGATCTCAGCAACTCTGACCAACAATATGTTATCATTGACCATATAAAAAAAAAAAACAGGACAAACATTTGCTAGATGGTAGTGAATAAAATAGTTGTTTTTTTACTTACAGATATTTGCAGTGCCCTTCGGGATAGGTAGGTAGGAACCAGCGCTCCATGCTCGACCCTGGTAGTTCCTCTTACAGCGGCCGCAGTCTGGCCCAGTGGTGTTGTGTTCACACTCGCAGCTCAACTTCTCTTTGTCATAAACACAGCTGTTGGCATGAAGGTTGCACTTGCACCTGTCACACAGAGAAGGGGTGGGATGAAAAAGAAGGAGAGTCGTGTCAGTGTGAAAGAGGATTTTCAGAAAGGCAACACAGGGTGTATTTTATTGGACCATGTTCACGAAACGGCGTCCTTGACAAGAGGTGGAGCTGGAACAGAGGATAACGACGCTGCTTCCCGGGACTTCAAGAAGAAGTATTTCAAAGACGACAGGTGATTCCACCAGCAAGTCTGGCATCGTTAGTTTGTTTCTGTGCTCCTCTCGCGGGAGAGAAGCTTAGTTTTAATTGTCCCACTGGAGGATGTGTAATTGTTGTAAGGTTACATTTGATGAGCGGGTGAAGATCTGAAAGAGCAGGAAAGATAAAAGGATGAGCCAAAGGAATCCTTTTTCCATATCGAGTGAAGCACCAGGAAAGTGAAGCGGAGCATGAAAGTCTGTAAATTGATGAAGAGCTGAGTTAGCCAGAGGGAGACGTGCGGCGGTGGCATCACGATGTTCTCCATGACGAATTAACGCGCGATGAGATCTCTGAAGCATATTTTCAGTGTGAAAGTGGAACCCCCTTAAGCTCCACTAAATCCTGCTCACAAGAACATTTTACAATATAACTCCTCAAATTCATTTTTTTCTGCTTTGGCTAGAAGAATAAAGAGAAGATATCCCTCCGTTAAATTAATTTATGATCTTCAGTGATCGCCTCATCAAGTCTTCAGAAGAGTAAGGAGAACTGTCCTAGTCAGTTTGAATGTCTTCTGGGTTGAAAACTTTTTTTTTTATTCGATTTTTTGTTTTAATTCAAAAAAAGAAAATCAAGAACATAAATTAAGACTTTCTATGGTTGATTTTTCCAGAGCTAACTTTTTGATACACTTCTTGAAAAAGTAAAGCCCAAAATGTCAACCAACCACCGCCTCTCGATAAATAATTCAAACGATTGTGGAAAAAGAAGTTTAAAAGATGAATCAAATCGTTCTCTCAGTCCATTGGTCACCTAGACGCCTCATAAGGTTGAAGCCCGAGAAACTCAATTGAAAAAATGTCATCTTCTCAACTTGTTACCTTTTCATTTCCTAGTGATCGGAACCAAATTCTCCGGGCTAAATCCGGGCAGATTACAACATTTCTCAATTTTAGAGTAAATTTCATCTAAAGGTACATGAAATACACCATGAAGTAAATGTTTCTTTTTAAACAAGAAGGGTGTGGTGGTGGATTTAAAAAGAATACTCAATAAATCTCTAATGAAAACAAGATACGTTTTCTCATTACAGGATAAACAATATTAGTTGTTATAATTCTTTGGCCAAATCATGGCATTAATAAGTATAAACATTTGAACCCGAAGTGGCTGTAAAATGGATCGAGTCACTGAAATAAATCTTAAAGGGCAACTAATGTGTTGATTTAAGTGAGTCTTAAATAGATCTTGGACTCTATTGTATCATCAGTATGTGTCTGTTTCTACAAACTTTTAAAAAATTTAAATATTTCTTTAGAAAATGGGTTTAAGCCCCGCCCACTGGACACACTATTTATCTGGAGATTAAATCTAATTTACTATAACCACACCCACTCTGCTGTAAATTATCAAGCATCAAGGTTTGTCACACAGTTTTATCAATCCTGATAGTCTCCACTTACAAAGGACTCGTTGTATAAACAAAGAGTGGTCTAATTACAGCTGGCTGGTGGAGGAGTGAAGATTATTATCACGTCATAATGGACTTTGCTCTTGTAACCTCTTGTTCGTCGTGATTACTGACAGGGTAGATGAAGGGTGTGTGTGTAAGTGAGTCAGAAAGTTGGGTTTTTACTTGAGCCATTTAAATATCATCAATATTCAAGTATTCTTTGTTATATTTATTATTATTAATTATATATATTATTATTTATAATAAGGACTGTGCTTAAAAATCAACTACAGATCTTTCTATTGTGTGCTTTAACCTGTGAATTATTATTGTATTTCATTTAACTGAAGAGTAACACCTCCTGTTTTGAGTTGTTATTTGGCTGCCAGATAAATAAGATGCCAATCTAAAGCAAATCAATACATTTTCATCACATTTCCAGGGTATTTATCGTATTCAGTGTTAGAATAAAACTTTGAATGCAAGATTAACCAACCTTAAAACAAGAAAAGTTCCTAGAAAGTATTACTTCTTAAAATATCCAATAAGTCACACAATTCCAAAAAAATAACATTTCTTTTTTTCCAAACAGGCGCAGTACAGGTGTTTCTTGAACTACTGGGTTAAAGTTGATTTCTCCACAGCTTGAGCTGATCTTCATGCCTGGATGGAAGTCGTCTTTTGTTTCCGACTGTGTTCATGAATAATGAGTGTTAAAAGGATTTGATGTGGAATGACTTCTTTCAGTCCTTGGTGGGATAACCTTCAGCTTCTTTTAATATCACCAACATTTTAATCAGCGTCCAGAAATGATAGCACCGTCTGCATACTGACGGAGACCGCCAATGAGGCCCGCAGGGTATCACACCCACCAGCGTTGTTGTGCTGCCAATTAGAGGTGGTTTCAGAAGGTAGATATCGGGGGACGCGTCTCGCCGCTGCAGCTACTTTAGTGAAGTCAGCGTGTGTGTCTTACAGCATTTTAATAGCACATTTTCTCCAGGGTTATCTAACGACGCAATGTTTTGTCTGCTTTTGCTTTTGAAAGACACGCGTCTCCTCCCAACTCTCCTTTTTTTGTCTTCAACTCAATCTCCTCCTCTCTCTTCTCCATCCACGTATTAGTCTGTCATTTTTAACTCCTCTCCATCTTAGGTTAATAAATATTCATGGAGCCAAAGAATCTTTGTTTTCGTGTGGTGTTCTGAAAGTGATATTGCTCGAGGCATTATTGAGCCAGCCAGCTACCGCCTGTGAGCTAAAGGTCCTGATATGCATTCATAAAACAACCCCCGAAGCTCCAGACCGAGTGCTATGTCGGCGGAAAAAAAGTGATAAAGAATCAGATTCATGCTATGATTTGATATAGACAGTTTTTATCAACACGTCGTCATGTTTGAATGATTCCAGTCAAACTGCAGCTAAAAGTTATATCCAAATACAGTTAGCAAGGCAGTCAAATGACAGTTCACTTTTATACTTTTGACTTGTTGAATAGGTTTCACAAGCACAAAAATATAAATCTAAATAAACACAGTAAAAAAAAGTGCAAGGATAAACCTGTGTTTTGAAAAGTCCCAGAAAACAAAAGGCTTTGTGATATTTCAATATGAAATAAAATCACAAAATCGCAATTAAAACACACATTTTACAATGTGTCACATTACCACTTGATCACTGTGTGATCGGCAAGGACAGAATAAACTCTTTTCAGTGTCATATTTGAGAACAGACTAATGTTGTCTTGGTACCACCAAAACTACCTTTTCCCTAAAAGTTACACTGTAAATAAATGTAAATATCACTTTCATTTTGTAACCACCTGTTGTGGAAACACACCCACACATCTAAAGCAATGGAAACGTTAAACTATCTCTATGTCGTATCACAAAAGCTGTGTTTTCAGATTCATAGTTACATCGTTTTACTTCTACTACAGTGAAAGTAGGGTGAGTAAAATATACTACTAATCACCATCATGATATGGCCGAAATATCTGAAGCTATATCCCTACATACATTTCTTTAACTACGTGAAATTCAAGAGATCCAGACTTTTCTCTCTATAGAAACCTCCTACAGCTCTTTTAGGAGAATACTGTGGCGTTTCCCAGACCAAATGGTCGCTAAAGTTCTCAATTGGCCCCTTTGCTGGACTTTGCACATACTGTCATTATTGACCATGGAAATCCGGAAATGCAATTGACTCTACTATGAAACTGTGCTTCCACACCAACAGCTTCATTCCAGGTTGTAAAACAGGTTATTTCTGTTGTGAACAAAAAAAAATTGAATCACTGAAATAGTTTGTTCTCTAAAGGCATGTGAAATAATCTACTTGGTGGAGGTATTCGTTGCCTCTGCGCGATTCTATAAATGCGCTTGAATTAGTTTTGACATCAGAAGCAACCAGTCATTAGCACGACTAAGCTTCAGAGGATCCAGCTACCAACGAATGTCTCAATCAACCCAGTTACAAAAGAAACGTACAGATCTGTGATTACTAAACCATCCGCATAATGTGATCACGCAACCTGTCTCCATTACATTAATCGCAGCTTTGAAGCCAGAAACCACAGCCACAAATTAATAGCAATTGCAGGCAAGAAAACTCCCAAAGCACTGAGCTGCTGAAACCAACAGATCGAGCCGACAAAACTCTACATGGTCCTTAAGTGGGTTAACTAAGTGAAGCAATTAAATTTCAATCAAATGCCCAGGTGTTTTCAATCGCACGCCAACTGGGTCGAATGGTTGGAAGAGACTCTCTTTTGCACAAGTCAGCAATCTAGAACAAAAAAAAAGAAGCGGCAAGAAATGTGGACTCTGCAAAGTAAGAGCATTATGATCTTGACAATGAGGCTCAGGTGGTTCGTCTGACATTTTAAAATATTTAAAGACGGCAGAAGTTTACACAGTTGTCACAGTCGGATTTCCCTGAAGGGCTGACTTCTTGGATGTATAGGACAAGGCATCCCTGTTGACTTTTCGCTTGCAGCTGTGCTCGGCTCCATGTGTTACCTGCTAATTGTGTCTTTTCCTTCTTTCCCCTTGGCCTGAGGTGCATTGTGGGAAAGAGAAGGAGTAAGATCTCAGTATCAGCTCCCCTGGGATGGACACCAACCCCAAAACTCCCCATAATTGCATCCTGCTACCCCTCAGAAATAATTGAAAGAAAAAAAAAGCGTGGAAAGAATCTAGAGGAGAAAATAGCGATAGAAACAATTGTCAATATCCTGTAAATCCTACTTTTTTATGTGGATTAAAACTAGAAGATTTATGATCACATTTAAGTAAGAATTACACAAATTCTGACTCAAATACTTTAACATAGAACATATCCACTATATTGGTCATTAAATAAAACCATGTTCACATCCAAGACCATCTTTTGGAAACATGTTTGAGAATATGACCCTCATATAGATGTAATAGAGAACCTTAATATGAAGATCTCAATAAAGAAGAAGAGAATGCAGGCGTTGCTGTATATTTGACTGAACAGTTGAGAGAGACACAATGAAACTAATCATGTTTAAATATCTTCTTTCAATGATATATATGAAGTAATATTGAATTCTATTCTAATTTAGTGCACACAAAATGCAACAATAAACTAAATAAATGATAATAATAGTTACTCATTTTTATGTTTCACCATATTTAGTTACACTTTTTTCACCTCACGTCTTGCACTTCTAAATAATTGTTCATCCTAGATAAAAAATAAAATTAATTTTAAAACTGTATAGGAAAACCAGTTAACATATAAATATATTATATTAATATATACATGTAAAATGAATATATAATGTGTATGTTGTAAAAATAATTTAATTGTTGTCATCAATACATGCATTTCAAATTATCTGAGTGTTGAATTTTGTGCCAAAAACAATCATCAAGTGCAGGTTTTTTCTTTTTGGGCCGTACATTCGTAGTTTGTATTTTCCTCTTGATGACATCAAACTGGCCTATAACTCACTTCTGAAACATCCTCCTCCCACCTGAGTTATTTATTTTGGCTGCCAGAAAGCAGAGAAAAAGGAAGAGGATGATTCAATAGCACAGAGGAAAAAGACAGATAGTTGTTGTGTTTTTAGAAACAAATTGGTTTACCATGGGTCAGTTTTTATCTGGACAAGCTTCTGCTGTAAACTGCTCCTTCCGACATGAGTGGATTTATCACACCTGTTGTTCTCGGTGTTGTCTTGATCTTTGAAGTATGTACTGTTTTGAGTATTGTTTTGATTGTTAAAGCGCTTTGTGAACCTGGTCTCGAAAAGCGCTCTATAAATAAATATTACTTACTTACTTACTTACACCGTTTGTAATTATTTGGTTCAAAGTAAAAGTTTCACTCAACACTTCGGTTCATTTTTATTCTCGGCATCAAGTGCCAGCATCGATCACTCAGAGCCATCCATCTATCGAGTCCCCAGCATTACTTATGTATGCAGTCGGACATGTTATCCAAGTTGGAGTCAATCAGGAGGTCTTTACCGCTTGTGACATGCCAAGTCGGCTCGATAGAATCGACACGCCGGGGCCTGACTGTACACTCCAGTGAAGACTTGTGACCGGTGACAGAAACTGCCGTGGAGTCTTCATCACAGGGAGATTCAAGGTGAAAGAAGGTGCAGACGTTAAAAAAAAATCTTGTCGTTTCATAGGCGGCTCCAGTGAATTGAGCTGGAACAGGCGAGTCAATCCCTGCGACGGCTGGACTATTGATCACTTTGGGTCATGCGCTAACCTGCAAACCATGTGTGGTGGGGCTGACTGCAATGTTTGTGCGTGTTCTCCAGCTAGATATAAAAGGTTATAACAAAGCTGTGAAACCTTCAATAGATCAGCCAATCAACTTGTTTCTGTCATTGGTCTCACGAGTCAACATAAAAGTAAAAACAACATGATTATGGTGGAAGAGGACATTCGAAATGCAGCATGGATTAAGAAACAAAAACATTTTCCTTCCCAGTTCTGAATGACGGGTCACGATGAAAAGAACAAGGTGAAGATTCAAGTGGGTCTTCTTTCAGTGTGTTGCTCGAAGACAAGGAGAGGCAGATGGATTCTCTCAAGAGCATGTGGCTAGAAAGACTAAGGGATGACTAAGGCAGAGTATACCAGGTTTACAAGTGACTGATATTGAGCTTAGAAAAGGCATTGAGATAATTCATTAACCTAAATAGACAAGAAAACATAGCACACATTTTTTTAAGGCATCTTAAAATAATATTAAATGTACATGTAATTGGATTGTTACATTTTTTAACCAATCACACATGGAATATTTTTAGTATTAGCATGAAGTCTGAAGTAAAGAATTCAGAATCTGTGCCAGTTCTTCACAGCGTTAAGAGGAAGTGTATGAGGGAACCTTTCATAATTCCATATGAAACTAAACTAGTCGAACCACTTTCTCCCTAATCATGGAGCTCCTTGTTAGAGGTATTTGTTTCTAAAATGTAATAAAGATAATTCAGGTAAATTCTGTATAAAGGAGCAATGGATGGCATTCCTTATTTCTAATCAAATAGTCTATGGTCAAGTCTGAATTTATGTTTGGTTGTTTAATGCTTTACGGATTTATGTGTAACTTGGTTTAATGTTATTTTATCTGGGCTCATTTTTTTGGAATTTTTCTCTCTGACTGATCTTATTTATGTAATGGTGGCAACTAATTTATTTACACTTAGCTGATTGTTTCATTCCATAAAATGTATGAGAATATTGTCTATTATAGGACTTATGCCATCTCCGCACAACTCCTGGTTCCAACGCCATTAATAAGGCAAACAAAGAAATCCACCAAGTTACCCTAAAATGACACACCTGTGACATTAAAACCTGTGGATAATCATGGAAAAGTATGGAATCCCAGACAAGATAATCAGAATGGTCAGAACATTTTATGAAGACTTCCAGTGTGCAGTAGAAGATCAGGAAGAAATATGTGATTGGTTTGATATTAAAACCGATGTCAAACAAGATTGCAATATGTCGGGATTCTTCTTCTTGATTGTGATGGATTGGATCATGAGAAGAACAGTTAGATGGAAGCTTCCTCTTGTTATTTATGTAAATATGATTGTGTAAATATTATATAGCGCAGATTTATCTTTTATTCCATTTAGATTTTATTTCTCGTTTTTATTTCT
Source organism: Callionymus lyra (assembly GCF_982586985.1). Classification (NCBI taxonomy): domain Eukaryota; kingdom Metazoa; phylum Chordata; class Actinopteri; order Syngnathiformes; family Callionymidae; genus Callionymus; species Callionymus lyra. The sequence continues at coordinate 14,858,406 of NC_141821.1, read as the reverse complement.
GGGTGTTTTCATTTCTCTTGCTGCTGTTAAACCGAATTTCCCCTCGCGGGACTAATAAAGGTTTTCTGATTCTGATTTTCTGATTCTGAAGCTAACTCAAAAACTGGACGACTTGGACTTCGCAGATGACATAGTGTTAATCTCCTCTACAAAACAATAACTTCAGAACAAAACAACAAGGATGGACGAAGAAGCCAGAGGAGCAGGACTTAAAATCAACACAAAAAAAACAAAAACAATGAGGATTAACGCAACAAACCAGGAAAGAATTCATATCAGTGGCCAAGACATCGAAGAGGTAGAGCAGTTCCTTAACCTGGGAGCAACAGTTTGTAAAGAGGGAGACGGAATGAAGCACCTGAAGAATAGACCTTCAAAATCAAGAGGTGCCTTCATCAGACTCAAGAAGATATGGAGCTCCAACAGCATCACAAGACTACAAAATGCTAGTGGTGCCAGTCTTGTTATACGGATGTGAAAATAAAAAAAGGGACAACAAAGCAGTTGATGTATTCCATAATAAATGTCTACGAATACTGGGTATACATTGGCAAGGTCAGGTCAGAACTGAAGACCTGCTAGAAAGAGCCAAGATGAAGCCACTGAGTGAAGAAATGAAGCTGCGTGGATGGAAAATGATTGGACACATACTGCGGCAGGACCACGACAATGACCGCAATATAGTAATGACATGGGCATCAGAAGAGAAGAGAAGAAAGGGCAGACCAGAGACCACCTGGAGGCGTACTGTCGAGAAAGAAAGAAAGGAAGCAAGTTGGACATCATGGTCTGAAGTGAGGACTGCAGGAGCTTAATGGGAGAAGTGGAAGCGCTCTGTGAAGGCCTTCTGTGCCAGAAGGCACCAAGTGGATAGGTAACAGGTAACAGGTGAAGTAAAAACTATTTCAGGTGAACATATTTTGAAGGTCATCAAAATAATTCCAAAAGTCTACATAGCAGTCATTAAATAAAAAGGTGGTTACTTTGAAGAAACTAGAATTTAAGACAAGTTTTCAGTCACTTTTTTTGTCAAGTACAAAATTCAGCACATGTTCATTCATAGTTTTGATGCCTTCAGTGATAATATGTTAGGTAAATAATCATATAAACAAAGAAAAAGCATTGAATTAGAAGGTGTGTCCAAACCTTTGGCCATATAAATGATAACATTTGAAGTGATGAACTTCTTCCTCGACGATCTGACATTGAACAAAAATGAAGTCCCGTGTCATGTTATGTTGTACATAGCAGCCGCAGGCTACAACTTTGAGGCCATGGGTCTATAGAAAGTCTCGGGTTCTCTCTGTTTTGCCTCTTCCCAGGCCGACCGATTTGTGTTAACAACATTGTTCTCTTTGTCTTGATCTTGTCTGGTATCTAAGCGGCCTTGATAGTTTCTTGGTTGCAGCTGAGGAGGTAAGTAAGTAAGTAAGTAAGTAATATTTATTTGTATAGCGCTTTTCCAGACCAGGGTCACAAAGCGCTTTAACAATCAAAACAATACTAAAAAAAGTATATACTTTAAAGATCAAGATAATACTGAGAACAACACAGGAGTTCCAGAAAATCAAGGAAAAGCCTGAACAAATAGAAACGTCTTAAGATGTTTCTTAAAGGAGTCAGTAGACTCCATCAAGCGCAAAGAGAGAGGAAGATTGTTCCAAAGCTTAGGAACTTAGGTCCTGACTTAAGGTCAACTCACATATACAGTATGTACCACACAAACTAATACACTTTTACGAAAATTGGCAGTGAATTTGAGTTTAACATATGAATCAAGCATCTAAACACCTCCAAGGCTGTAAAGTCTGAGGACATGTTCAGCTGAAAACCAAGATACTGCGTCATCGTGCTCCAGTAAGTATAACATCGCCTTGCTATAGGAGCAAAGGTCTGGAAAATTCAATGCAGCACTTTTCTTTGTTTGATTGTTATTCGACTTCTCTTTGTGAGCTGCAGCCTTATTGTACATTCCTTCCCTGCTTGAAGGCAGAAGCGGCGTCGAATGGCCATACATAATGAGTGTCTACATTCATTGGAAGTGCGAAAGATAACTCGCTCGGAATCGCTTTCATGACTCAATGATCCCATTATCGAGCAGTTTCTATTCATCACTCTGTGTCATCTCAAGATCAGAATCAAATATATCACTTGGGGAGGTTTTTAGGATCTTACCATGTCTGTGTTGTCACACTGTGTGTTTGTAGGACCCACAAAGTGGTGTACACAAACAGGGGCGCTCTGATGACGCTGTCAACAACCATCAGTTTGTTTGTATCTAGATCAGTATGTGAGAGGAAATTATGCCACATGGTGTGTTCTTCACTCACAGCACTCCCTTCTCAAGACACTGAGAGTTGTGTTGCTCAGATAACGGAGAGGATGGGGATGGGAACTGCCTTTTTGTGATCCTCATTAGAGTTTAAAGACAACACTTACGTTACGTGCTTCTTTTGGGTTGTTGAAATGCAAGAAGACAAAAAAGTGTAGGAGTTTTAAAAATATGTCCATGCATATTCATGGGCTTTCTTGGACACACTGTACATACCGCCATCTTTTCTTTTCTTGCCAACTCTGAAGAGATCCAATTAAAACAACAGCGATCATTAACAGACTGAAGAAAAATGTTGAAGGAAAGTTGGTGAAGGAAGATTGCTAATCATCAGCTGACTGTTGGAATACTATAACTATTTATCTAAAAAAAAAAAAAAAAATGTTGAAAGCCAGCTACTAATTATCGCTGAATGGATGTTTTGGAAAGAACTTTGTCAAATGAGAAACAACACTTTAAGAGCCGCTTAAACTCAAGTGGAAGTCCCCAACGTGAGGCTTACAGTTATATTTTCGGATTTTCTCTCACCCACTTTATTATCCAACTGTGCATATATTATCATCAAATCTGTATTTATGCTTCACGTGCAGTATCTGAAAAAATGCTGTTGGCAGCCAACTTATTTCATCCAACATTACATTAGGATTGTGCTAGAAGACAGTTCACTATAAAATTAGTCTAAACTAACTACATTTATTTACCTTTTGTATGTTGTGCTAATCAAAATTGACCATTCATTTTATTAATTTGCAAAAAAAAAGGGCGTCACATATTAGCTGCAGTAGGCTAAATTCAATGGCCGCCGTTTTGTCGCATCATAATTCTACCAGCTCAAACTCCGCCTCATGTTCCGGTAAAACTGGAAAACTTTACAAGATGGCAACGGCCGTAGAAGGAGGTAAAGATTCTTCTTTTCCGTTTGTTTCTAGGCTTCAAACCAGAACAACCTCTAAAACCTAGAGTTCACTGTAAATGCAAAATATATTTTATTAATCGATGTTATTTTAGGCATTTGTGATGCAAGTTCAGTAGATAGCAACCTACCTTTATTACAATAAAATGGACAAGTCTACACAATCTTACTGCTCCTTGTAGATCTTGTTTAATGTTAAGTAAAGTATAATGTTAAGTTAAAATATGATCTATCATTAAAATAAATTGTTCTTTGTTCACAAAAGAAATTCCAAACCAAGCTTCATTAACACAATCACAATCACAATACAGAAACCAATTCAGATGCAGTTCTACATAAAAAAAAATCCATTTCCCATTCAAGCATTGTCAGCATTCCCAGCACCTTCCACCAGTTACCGAATCGTGTATTCCGATTGGGAGCTGGTGAAGGGGGGGGGGGGGGGGGGGCTGCTGTAAAGGAGAGGTCAATGAAGAGATTAGTCAAGAATCCCTGACAGCGAGGCCATTATGAGGATGGCTGCGACCGACAGAGATGGGAAAGAAACATGCCGAAAAAGGGCCCTGCATTAATGAAATGGGTCCCCGCACGAAAGTTCGAGGGTGTTCTGTCAGTGACACCTTGCTAACATTTAAACCCTCTGTTTTTTAGACAATCCACAAAATCTTAAGATTGGAATTGATGCTGATGCCATGGTACATTTAGATACAGTCATCCTGGTTGACACACACACTCACACTCATATTGATTTATTCTTATATATGTGGAGATTTTCAACGCTCACACAAAGGAGGTTTGAATAATGCAAGCAGAAATATTGGACGCAGTTATTGTTTGGAGGATGTTGCTGAGCTGCTGGACACACATGCCAATGAAACGTGAGCAGACTTTTCATCTGCACATTTCGTTCAAGTCATCAATTTGAATTCTCCACTTGCCGGGTGATTAAAGACTGAGATAAAAAGATCAATACAATGCCGGGGATCGACTTTTATTTGCAGATGAGCAAACAAACAGTAAAAGGTGAGGATGAAGAGTGAACAATGTCATCCGGAGTGGAAAACAAATGTTGGGGATTTGTTGAGGATTTGCACCTCTTGTCCTCTGCTCTGCTCGTGAAACCTTGACGTAGCTTTGCTTGTCATATCTCTTCAATCCGTCCATCTCTATTGCAGCAGATATATAGAAAAGAATCAGCAGCTTTTGTCAAGCCAATGTCAATTGCATAACATCAGAAATGGTAAGCAATGGTTTCATCAAGAAACAAGTTTAGGTTCATTTGGTTGGTCACAAAATCAAGTTATTGTTGGTGGGTCGCCTGATTCCAAGAAACCATCTCCATGACCTTGTTTTAAATAAACAGTTCCTGCAAAGACTTGTCCTAATGCGTCTTTGATATTGTGCTTCAGTTGCAAATATCAATCAGCAGCTCGCGTAAGAAAACACATGAATATTAAAGAAGAGAAATATCAAGGGTCTTATGATAGTACAGTACAATAGGTTTAAGCTGGATTGTGTGGAGGAAAAAAAAAGAGGCAACTCAGCAAACAGAGACTAAGCAGAAGAAATCCATCCTTCTTTTATCCCACCATTGGTATGTGAGAGAGCTAAGCAGCAGAGGAGGAAGAATGTTTGAAAATCTGTTCAAAGAAAAAGGCTTTTTTCTTTTTTTTGTGGACACATTACGATCCACCCTCAGTTCACATTCCCACATCGTCTTGAAAGAAGAATTAATAATTATTCTGAACCAATCATGTTATTCTTTAATGAAGAAATCAAGTGTTTCAGTCAAATAATAACATTTTTACTCTTGAATAAAAGATTATTTTAAGCAATCTGCTTTGATTTTCTGCTAGTAGTTGATTTCATTGATCAGTACTCAACAGTCACCTTCAAGTTTGGAATACAGGAACTAAGAATGATCAAAATATAAATGTCCTTTGAGGTGCTTACCTTTGGTGATGCTTCTTTTTAACGCAAGACATTTATAAATTACTATAAAAAAAATCTTGTACTTTTGGGATTCAGTCGTCCAGAGCAACAGAGATAAATCGAGGGAGGTAAAGGAGAGTTCAGACTGGTCAAAATGGGAAGAGGCTATTGTCACTGATCTTAAGGGTTTAAGATGGTTAAAGAAGAGCTTTATTGGACAGTACGGCAAGTTCATTCGATAAAGGCTTCAGAGATAGAATTGGGGTTAGAAGAGTCAGAGTTAGAGAGGTTTCCATTAGGAGTGACTAGAAAGATCGGGTAAAAGAGGATGACCCATGAGGTGGTACAGGAAGACATGGAAAGAGCAGGCGTGACAAAATAGGTTTAGGTAAAGGAGGAAAAGTGGATAGTAAAACAGATCTACTACAAACTCATATCACTTCCTAAATCCTAATGTTAATTTACAATTTTGTCTAAGGCTTGGGATCAATACATTATTGAGCATATTATTAATACCAATTTTCCAAGATAATACCAAGATACCAAGATAAGTTATATTAAGGAAAATCACATTACACAAAGTACAAATCTTGAGTTAAATGTTTCAGCTTTTGTCAATTCCAAATACATCGTTGAAAACAAATGAATCTGATGTTCACTGTTTTTGTCATTTTTTAGTTATTCTTCAGAAAAATCCACACCTTAACAAGTTTTGATCACACGTGGGTAGCATATTTCTACACTTGGTTCTACCAAAGCATTTCAGCCGGTGCCAGAAAAGAACCGAAGAGTCGATCAACAGCTTTAATATAAGGAAATTTTCAATCGGAAAGCTACACTGAGAAAATGCAGATTTATCAGAAATAATTTAACTTAGACTTGTAAAAGAAAAGAAACAAAATATAACTCATTCTTTTTTTTACCCACAGTGGTGACCAGAATAAACATAAATATGCAGGTGGTTATTGACAAGACATGGATCTCCATAACCGGACAAAACAGACTAATGAGCCGTCAACAATCTTCTGATATGGCCAGCAGCCTCATGCAGATGCACCTCTGCCCTCTAGATGCAGCTCAACAACCACCACTGCATTTTAACACCATCCATCGACTGATCTATTTTTTACCTTCACGCTTCAACAGCAGAGGTACAGTTTGTATCTCCTGCAAGAGAGATAGAAGCCTCGCCGCAGCGAGTCACAAAAAGACTCATTAGACTGGAATTGTTTCATTGCGGAAATACTATCAGGCAATGACATTTATATTTGCGGCGAGCTGACGTGCTGCTTCTTTGCAGATGTCACGCCGTATGCATAATTCCATTTCACTACATCTTGATCAAGGGAGCGGTCTCACAGCAGGTGAACAAACAGTGAATGGAATGTATCTGCCTCGACTGATAAAAGGGAAAAAAAAAAACCCTTTCAGGCCTGTCTGCCAGACCCAGGCCGGGGAGGTATCGGCCACCGGCTCTGTGAGGCCAGAGGATCAAAGGTAGGAAGGAGGAGAAAATAGTCTGGACTGAAGTCGGGAGCAACAGGTTATGTAGGCAATGATTGAAGTAGGAAAAAGGAGACAAGAGCAATGAAAAAGCAGCCTTCTGCAAAGTCTAAGGCAACAAATTGACTTCTTTCTGCCCATTCGGGTTTCGGTTATTTGTTCTTTAGCAAACGTCTACAGGAATTCAAGGGCGAGTGTGTAATCCTCCTGATAGGAGCAACTGGACAGTTTTAAAGAACTCTAAGAGGTCTTTCTGTTTAAGACGAATTGAAATTTGAACTTTTGTATTTTGTTGATCTCTAGCTGATTAGCCGCCTGTCATTGTGTTGACTGCGTTGACCAGAAATACCCTAATCTTCTATTTTTGTCGCTGACCTCTCTGCAACACCATCTGTCCAGAGCAGAGAAGATCAGTCAGGCATGAAGTCACAAAAATTGTGTTTTGTTAAAACAGTTTTTAAGCTGAAATGAACGTCACGTCACATCTGGATTGACATGATTATCAGTGTCAAAGAAGATAACAATTTGACGCAGAAATGTGAGAAAGACCTCACGAGGAGTGGGCAGGACCGGACTGGTCGATAGGACTGCTGTTACTTGATTTTGTGTGTGTTATTTTAACCTCCTTCTTCACTTGCAGTTGCATTTATTGATCTTATTTTCTATTGTGATTTGGATGCTGTTACTACTGATTGTTACTGCTGGACAACATAAGCATCAATAAAGTATCCATCTATCCATCCATCTATCTTCTTCATTTTCAGTTTTTGAGGCTACTTTTATCTCAATAATATCTGTGTTTTTACCCCTTTAACTAAGTCATTCATAATCTGTCTCCTATCTCACGTAACAAAATCAACATGGAAAATAGAATACTTTGGGTCAATCATCTTCTGCATGCTTGTGTTTTTGTTTTCTTCAATAACTGTTATTATCCATTTATCTTAAGTTTAAGTAGAACAAAAAGGCATTTTTAGGTAAAAAGTAAATGGATCAGATGGAAACCAACAGATAGATAGACAGACTATTAAAACAACTGATGTAGAATTAACTTAAAGTATCAATTACATTCTTATCTGGACTTACCTCACAGAGAGAATTAAATATTTGAGGATTGTACCCAAGACAAGTCTCAGAAGTGTTACATCTGAATTTGAAACTTCAAGTATTGGACTACATGTTTAAATGTTTGAACAACAAACACAAGAAGAGAGGTAATGATTCTGCCTCTCAACAACCACATAATCATTCTCTCTTACAGCAAGTGACAGTAAAGTTGCTGTCACCTCCTTGCACAAAACACATCCAACAAAAGAAGAAAGTGCTACAGCTCTCTTTCCACAGAGAGCAAAGAATCCTTTTCAAAAATATGAATTCAGACGTTATTTATTACATCGTCAACATTGAATCTAAAGACGTTTTATCCTTTATATCCTACATAACGGTTCAAGCATCAACACAGGTTAATAATGAACCATATTTTAGAATAAATCATGTTCTCTGCTTCTGGTAATGAAAGAGAGATTTCAAAGAAAATAACCACTCGATGAGGATTAAGAAATTTGACTGTAGTCAGACAGTGGTGTAGTGTTTGAACACCCAGCGGGACTGATCAGATAAAAGCAGCTTTGTTTGTTACTCTGCTTCGCTTTCTTTTAATTGTGTTTGTCGGTCTTTGTAGAAGAGTGACAAAATGTCAAGGCTTTCTCTCTCTTTTATTCCTTTTTAATGAATCTGATTTGATCTACTTAAGTACAGGAAAGAGATCATTTACTGAAGTTTGCTCATATGATGTTAAATTGAATTCCATTGAAAGCATTAAGTCACGACAGAGTAATCTCAAGACACTTTACAGTTTAAATAACATTTAAGAGATGAAATAATAGCGACAGTAGTGAGAAAAAAAACCCAATCTTTTAACAGGCAGAAACCTTGAGCAGAACCAGACTTTGCTATGACTGGGAAGGAGGGAAAGGAGACACAGGGAGAGAAGAGGGAACAGATATATCGGCCCCTTAAAACTGGCAAAGTGGTCCATTACAGTCATTTTACGGCTACATTGTGATTATTAAAGCACCATTAATGGGTCGTGTTGATCTTGATGTGGCAGATGGTTCATTAAAGAGAACCATCTGGGGAAGTGTCTTTGCAAACTCTTTGAAAAAGGGCAGACACTCAAAAGACAACTGGCAGGTGACTGGACAAACCATCTGTCCATCACTGTATGATGTCATAAAAGTTACCTTGGATGCACTTTTTTATTTTATTTTCATTAAATGCATCTGGTGATAATTTCTGGCTCCAATTGAAGAAGCTCTGCGATCATGAAGTGTCGAGATCAGACTGAGTTCAGCACCGGTTTTGTTGGAATCTACAAATCAAAGAAACTGATTGCGGAACAAAACCTTCATTTGAAGTCATCCCGAGTTTTGAAGTTTAATTCTAAACGGCACATAAAGCATCCGCTCCGAGGCTTTGTAGGCAACTATCTGTCAAGTGTACTTAGAATGTTTTTGTGATTCTATTTTTGTAAAGCCGTAATATCTACTCATCTGTTCTTTAGCCTTTTTGTTTTTGAAACCTTATCAATTCAAATCTAAAAATATATTGTTCTAAAGAGCCACAAAAGTATTTTCCCATTAATTACCTGCAAATGTAACAACGTCTGCTGAGGAGGTTCTTGAAAATATGAAGGAGGAACATTTGAAAAATATATACTTATTGAAAATGGGAGAAAATCATTACATTTTGTGGTGTTTTAAATTACCATCTATATAACTGTCTTAAGCTTTTCCAGCTCTCGCATGCATCATGCAGTAACACCATTGGGCTAAATGATATTTTCTAATTGAATATGAATATCACCATAGATTCAATGTATTAAACAAATGTCTGTCTTGTTTGTAAGGAAAATTAATCATAGCAGAGTAAAAATTAATCCACATGTTTGTTCTTTTCGCCTTGTGGTCTGTGAAAGGTACAAATCAAGCTTGTAAAATTAATTTCTTATCTCAATCCTATATATCCTGTAAATCTCTATGAGTGGCGAGATACAGTCGTGAAGTTTAATTCTCACTTCTGTGAGACCAGAACATTTTTAACTGAAATTTTGAGTTACAATAAAATGAAATAAAGAAATAAAAATAAAATAAAAAAAAAGTTTATCTAACTAGATAATTGAACTGATTAGGTCCATTATGTTTTTAATAAAGGCTGCACTTCCTTCTCTCATTCATCCTTCTTCATCTGTCCATCCATTTGGATACAGTTAAGACGATTGGTCTTTGTCCGTTTCAATCGTAGTTCAGCACATTTGTGTGTTGAATACTGATGTTTCAACCACAGATCAGCAATTTGGTGAGTGATGACTCTATCGGATCTCTCCGGAGGGAGACGCAAACAAGGAGTCAATCTTGCTTTTTTTTTTTTCTCCTCCGTCTCCCCCCTTCCCTCCCTCCTCCTCTACAGTGCTTGGCTTGCTCTCAGCCCTTCCTGTAGTGGACAGATAATCTATTTGTGCTAATTTCATGTTCCTCCCTGCTCACTTCCCTCTTGAATAAGTCATTCCACTTGTCTGCCCTCCTTAGTCTCGCCTTCCTTCCCTCTTTCTGCTACCATAGGCATCTATTTACAATGAGATGCGTTCTGCATTTTGACTTTGACGGGATCAGCGGTCCGCATTCGTGCTTGTCTTGAAGAGTGAGGCAACGCTCCGTCAGGACCTGTGGTTCAACTTCAGATTCAGTCCAACTCACAAAGCTGAGGAGAGTCGAATTTCACTAAAAAGAAATACTACTATAATTACTACACATTATAATACTACTACTACTACTATATAATATACATTCTTACAAACAGCAAATCAAATGACTCTCAGAGAGTCGATTGATCCTAGTCTAAATATGTTTCTACATTTTTTTTAAATGAGCTACACAATTTTCTTCTCCACCCGAGTTTTCAGTGGAGCGGAAGAGAAGCATTTTATTAACTTGTGACCTCCAGTTTGCAAACGTCATTACTTATTAAAGAAGCAATTTCAAAACGACAAATATTGTGTATTGCTAAACAGATCGACAATAAAACAGCATCCGCTTTCATGACGGACCATAACCAGCCCTTTCTTATCGTCCAAAGAAAGCCGGTTGAGGGATGACTCAACATTTTTGGAAGGCTAAAGAATAAGTTAAATAAGGGCCAAAATGTACACTTTAAATTTTTAGTCGTCAAACTCCATCGTGTAATTTAGATTTATTTTATTCATTAATGATTACACATTTTAGCAAACCAGATGTTACACGACAGATACAAAATACTATTGTTGAAAATGTAAATAAATATATAGTCACAACAGCGTCACATCGCAAGATCATTTAATATAATCTTGACCTCAAGAGTCAAATCATCATCAATGTCAGTACAAACTTTTTAAGTATGTAGTTAAGAGTATTGACGGCGAAAATAAATATCATTATTGCAATGTGTCTTTTGTGTCAGTTCTTAATCAAACTATTTCCATTTTCTCTTTCTTAGTCATATGATATAATTTATATTAAAAAAAAGGGAAAATATATTAGAATGTTCTAAGTTTTGTCTTTAGGTTTTTATTTAAATTTGTTAAATATAATGAACTGACTTTACAACGGTTTTAATGGGTCAGTTAAAATTTTTAAACCTGGGTTTGGATCAGAAAATAAATGAAATAGATTAAAATATCAGTAAATTTCCTCCAAGATCTTCACATCAGATCTTCAAATATTCAAAATGGGAATAAAAACATTATTTTGTTGTGCCCCGCTGCAATGGATTGTTGAAAGTTGAGTGTGTGGCGGGTGTTTGACTGGAGTGGCAGCACAGGGATAGAATAGGGTCACTCTTCATATAAAATTCAAGGCAAGGACCCTGAGCTCCTTCAGAGACACATCTGCTGTGTGTAAGAGAAATAGAGCGAGACGTTGAAGGTTGGATTTGGGAGTTCGGGGACAAGCCATTCGGATAGACACAGAAAAGAGATCCAAGGTAGCCGGGACCAGCTCCAGCTTTAATTACACTGTATTGATCGAAGGCAACGGGAGGGAAAACCAGGAGAGACAGCGTGAAAAAAAAGAAACTGTAAAGCATGTAAAAGAGGGGAACAGCAATAATGTCAAAGTTACACAGTAGATAATTAGAAAATCCTCCAGAATCAGCACATTTTCAAAACCCAATGGCCCATTAAAGTTCACCTGATACAAAGAAGGTACAACTACATCTCTACCAAAGCTACACCAATGGTCCAATTCCCTTTATTCAATTAAGGTTAGGGCAATAGGATGTCATGGAAAAAATACCAAAGAAAAACATGCTTTTCTTGATACTAACCCCTTTAATTTCTTACAACAAACACTACAACATTGTATTGACCAAAAAACATTGCTTTTAGGCATTGCATGTTTTTTCTATGTATTACCATGACATGAAATACAGGTACTTTTTTAACAATATTTTTCATGACCATTGGCATCATCATCTGGAGTGTTAAGTTCATTACAAAAATCAACAGTTAATTGTTCAACCATGAAAATACACTAAAGGTGATGATGGCAATAATGAATCATGGGTAATGAGGTTGGTTGTTGTTTGCGGTTCCACTCAGTAACATTCTAGTCAATTTGTTGAGGTTTTTTTTAAAGAAGAAAACATAAACCATCACAGTATCTTGCTCAATAGCTAAGAAAGAGGTTTTACATTTACCACAATATCAAGTACTTGTTTAAATTAATCAACTTTAAGTCAGTATATTCCAATTTCCAAGTAAGTTATCAAAAAAGGGGTGTCATCTGCTGTCTTTGACTCGATTAAAGTAACTGTGTGTTTGTAAAAGCAAATTAGGGGAAATATAAGAAGGCGTTTTTGTAATTTAGTACTTTAATTAAAAAAAGTTATTTGAATAATATGTAAGATCAGACATGAGAAGATTAAGGCCAGAAATTCTTTTGACAAACCAACTATGTAGAAATGGTTCTCGCTACTAACTTAAATATTTGCATTTTTTCTTTTATTTTTTTTTATTTTTATCTGTATTTTTTTTAATTTTTTTTAAACTAATTCCATTTCTCTTAAAATTAAATATTCTTGAAGTAAAGTGCATTTGTATCACATTTTTGATCAACATTTATTGACGATTTATATAAAATGAACATAAATGGAAATTCTATGCTGTCAAATAACAATTCTTTCTTTGTCACAACAGTCTTACCGATGGTTATATGTTGCCCAACAATATTGCAATGGTTGTCCAAGTTCATTCTTGTTCACTGGAGCTGAACACGGCTAACCATCTTCATGGTCGCCCCGTGTGCATTCTAAAGCTTTGACCACAACCTCCCTTCAACACTTTACACCATGTCCTCCCATTGTTGTGACGTTCAGCCACAATGCGCGGCGGCGTGACACGTAGGAGTAATTAAACCCTCTACTTCCCAGCCTTACACCCACACTGTTTAATTGATAAAGAAACACTTAAGACGATTGCCCCGGTGACAGTGAAGAAGAGTGTGTTCGGCCGTCCCGCTAACATCATACGAGCGAGAAGTTCACTGTTATATGACCCTCTGTGTATTCTGTAAATCACACACCAATTACATTGGGTAGTGACCTGATGTCTGAGGCGCTTCTGCTCCTCCACCAGGCTTATATCGTGACAGCTCAGTGAATTTAGCATTGCAGATAGAGTGCTTGAGTAAGCTGTAAGCAGATGACTTCATTAAGAAGAGCTGAGAGGAGGTGCTCTCTGCACATCATTACAGATATTCTGCTTAATTGAAAATAATTGCTACAGTAGACACATCCTTGCACTCGAGTAGCTTCACAGTGGATGGATGGTTTGGTTCACCTGTGAGATCAATAAGGGTTAAGTGCCATAGGTGTTTGAAGGCGAGTGACCATGAAGAGATTTGTCTAAATAAAAAAATTAAGAAAAGAGGATTAAATAAATGATGAAAAGATTTGAAGTACCAGCACAAAGGTTGACTAGCTAGAGAACTTGCACTTCTTTGGCCTTCATTCAATTTAATTTCAATTCAATTGTAGTTAAAGTGTCTTATCATAATGAAGTATATCTCAAGACATTTAACAGTTTAGGTAAGACTATATTGGAGAAAAGAAAATCCCAGCAACTCAACAATTAATTATCTGGAAGTGTATCAAAGTACCCGGTTGATTTATAATAGTGTTTTAAACTGATGTAAGTCAGTCCTGTGGCCCACCTTAAGCCCTGGTCCCAACCTGCCGTACTTGCACCTTGTTGCAGCTTGCAAAAATGTGGGCAAAATTTGAGAATGCCTACGTGGCGAGTACTACTTCAGTACAGATTTTGGAGCAAGCAGACATGCTGTAGCACTTTCAGTGCATGAGGAACTTTTTCTGCGTTCGATTCACCGCCAGTACGGGTGGAGTACGTGCCCTCTAAAGCCATTCAATCATTATATATTGCAAGTTATACCACGTCGTGCTCATGCGCACCCACTTGAAGCAGCATCAGAACCCTGCGTCTCTGCGGTGGAATCGGCAGCATATTGAGGCAGCAGCAACTGGGACTTCTGGAGAACTTTGGAAGGTTATCCTATATATACCCCCTCTGCCACCGTCACCGCCCCACACCTAAACTCACCTTCATCGCACTTGCACACACTTACAACATGTGAGTGAGTGAGGGCACCTTACGTGAGCAGCACGTGTAAGTACGGCCTCCGTACAATAACGTACGTTAAAAGCACCAACAACACGTACGATGCATGCAACCGCTCACGGCCAGGCGTGAAGTGCGGGACAAGTACTTTCACCTTGCGCAACTGTGTGAGAGATGTGCATTGAAATACTGCCTCCATGCCTTTTCCACTACCTTCTCACGTTTTCAGAAAAACGTGGCGGCCGTGGCATCTCCACAACACATACGGACAAAATGCCATTAACCAAGGCTACCAGCCCTTAGCCAATAGTCAATTTAAGTTGAGAGAGAGAAAGTATTTAATTAATTATTTGGGAAGGTAGCAAACCAATAAACAAAAGTATAAATAAGGGTATAAATTACCGTTTACACTCCTCCTCCACCCACACATCCTCACCCTTTTCCCAAATGCAGACTTGTACAATTTAATGGCACGAGGGATGAAAGAGTCCTTGAGACTGATTGTGTAGCTTCTGGGGAGCAGCAGCCTTGCACACACTTTGTTTTTCTGAGTTACTGATGACAATGTGCCAACATTCATGGTGGCCAGTCGTTTGTTCAAGGATCTTCTCTCCCAAATTCCCATTCGAACCGCACCATGAAAGAGAACAATGTCGACCACGGACTGACAAAACATGCAGAGAAGTTTCTTGTCAATGTGATGATCGCAGACTCCTCGGAATGTACCAGTCACTGTGACCCTTCTTGTTCAGAGAACAAGGAGGTTTTTTTGTAGTTTTCTTCTATCTCAACTTCTTCATCGCTGGTGGACACTGATTTGATCTGAACCTTCCAAAGACCAGCTACTGTCTACACTGACCAGTGCAAAAAGTCACTTCACAGTCTTCCTCATACATATCCTCGTTGTCATTCCTAATACACTGAGGTTCAGATGTGATAGGACTTTAGGAGGTGGCCTGAAGGAGAGAGTGACCTGAAACTAAGAGATTACAGCCAACGTTGCCACCGCTGTTTAAAAAACAAGCAAAATTTGATTTAAAATCTCCTGAAAAGAAATGAGCGGTAACAAAACACACGGCATCTCTTAATCTGCACTGTGGAAATAGTTTAACTGTTTTATTTGTTATTTTATTGTGTATGTATCCTATTTGGTAGTGGTACACCGTACTGAAATTGGCAATAAAAATAATTCTGATTCCGAGCTGTGGCAAAGGACATCTGTGGAGAAATTTACATTTTCTTGTCTGCGTTTGTTAATATTAGACTTTAGTAAGTATAAAAAGCTGTGAGTAGACAAAAGTATTTTGGAACTGCATTGCAATTAAATGTTAGCTTTTCTTTATTTTAATCGTCTTTCCATTTTCTATTGATTGTGAATTGGTTTTGATATTTGAAAGATAGAAAAGCACTAATAACACAAGAAAGGATAGAAGTGGTCTTTGTTAAATCCACATTAAAAAGAAGACCAGGATCTTCAATTTCAACATGTTCTGGAAATTACATTGTAATTTCAGTGCAAATGAGTTAATTATTTACAGAAAGATCAGTGATCGACAATCGTAACCTTCTCGGCAGAGATACTAAATAGATTACATCTGATTTTTTATAGTTATAGTTATTGCTTGAATACAGCTGTTCTGTCCTCCTCAGAGATCATTCATGTTCCCATATAGAATGTTTCTACAATCAGGATCTTAATAAACATGTTGCATATGAATTTTAAACTTCTTCCTGTATGAGCTTCTAGTAGTTGATATGCTAATGAAGGAAGAAGCAAGGTGTTGTCAAAGCCTTTGAGAACGTTCACCAACAAAGCCTGACTTCATCTCTGAATGATTCACCAGTGATGCGCACACGACAACACAAACAAAGATATTTCTCAGATTCTGCGACATCCTTGAAACCTTTTGTCATGATATGTTTTACTCTGTGTTTACACAAGCTTGTAAATGAGCCACAGTGTAGCGGGGGCGTTTCTTTGAAAACAACTTTTTAAATAACAGAAACATTTTAATTTGTAACTTTTAAGTGTTTATGTTCATGTTCTTTGCCATTTTAAGTAAGCGCTTAACACCATATGAATGCAGAAGGACGTCAGTGGTCATGTGATTTGATAATCAAATCAGAATCATAAACAAGACTGTAGATATTTTCTTAGGCGCAGGATCGCCTCACAGCAAGAAGGTTGCTGGTTCGCATTCAGGTCAGAAGAAAGCCAACTGACTTTTCTTTGTTTGTTTGTATGTTCTTCCCGTGTTGCGTGGGTTTACTCCGGGCACTCCGGTTTCCTCCCACAGTCGTACAAAACGTACATAGGTTGATGGGAAACTTGAGGATATTGTCCGTAGGTATGAGTGTGTCTGTATATATTTGTATCTCTTTTTGTGTACTCTGCGATAGACTGGTTCCTGTCCAGGGTGTCCCCCGCCTCCCGCCCAATGAAACATACACTGGGATAGGCTCCAGCCCTCCGGGAACCCCATAAGAGATTAAGTGGCACAGAAAAGGAATGAATGACTTACATTGACAATCGTTAAAAATTACGGCAAAGAAGGTTGGAAAAAATGTCTTACCTTCCCTGTACTTTGATGTCAGAAATAGCATAGAAGTATCTGGAAAGATTGTCCTCGTCCACCATTGTGGCTCCAGTGGCAGGCCGAAGAAGGCGAATTCGCAAGTCTGTGATGGTGAAGAAATCCCTCAGGTTCTTGGTGGTGTCCAGCTGGCCATAAAGTGACGCCATGTTGTGGAGTCGGGGCCCAGCAAACAGAGCAAAGCGGTCTTTGATCTCAAAGCGAACCGTCTTGTCGTACTTCCACACATAACCTCTGGAGTAGTCCTCTGTACAGATGATGTCGAGAAGGGTGTGCTGGGTCAAGTCCTGGACGGTCTTGGGCTCCATCGTGAAGGCGTCCAGGCAGTCGGTGGCGTAGAACTGGTAGGGCTGCCAGGTCCGTCCGTAATCTAAAGACTTTTCCAGGACCATCTGCTCGGGGCGCCCGGACTCGAAGGTGAGCACGATGTCGTCCGTCAACTCGATGGTCTTGTTCCAAGACAAAGTGATGTTGACCAGGAGAGGTTTCGGATGCTTCTTCCAGGATGAGGACTGCCAGAAGGTCGTTGGGTTACGACCCTCTGTGTCAAACATGAGTATCGGAGGATGGGCAAGCTCCTCTGTGCTGGCATCACATTCGTTATTGCACATGTAGGGGTTCTCCTATAAACCAAGAGAATGATGGTGAGTTAGTTAAACCAACAATGACAGAGTTATTGTTTTTATTTGTCTGTAAAAGACACTTTTCGCCTTCAGAACCAGCAGACTTAATATTCTGTCTGTTTCTCTCTTGTCTTCGCCCTCACTCGGAGGAGTGTTCTTCCAGGTCGACCCTACAAGTGCTTTTAACTTCAATTTCCTCGGACAAGATAATCTACTCCTTTATTGAGGTGGGAGATGTCAACGCGAGGACAATCTGGAGCAATCAAGGCAAAGTTTGGAGGAGAAAATTGAGAGTATGAAGAGATTGAAGAATCAAATAAAGTGTCAGTTATTTGTGTTAGCCGGTCATGAACTGATGCTTGGTCCATTCACTGACATAAGTCAAGGAGCTATTTTGACTTTTTTTTTAAATATGTTGCAGGCAAAAAAAAAAGTCACTCACTGCTAATTTCTTTTTTACATTGAATCATTTTGTGACTGGTTGGGGAAAAAGAGATGACATGTAAACTCATTCGCAATGAAAAATTCCATTTTAATCATTCATCTATTGACGGCTTCAATCTACCCTCACCGGTGAAGTCTAACTGATCCTCTTGTTTTCTAAATGGCAGAAGAGAAACGCTCTATCACTGGGAACTTAAGGACAAACTACCTCTTCACAACGCACTCGAATCACAAATAACCTACTTTCACCAGACCCAGAGTTGTCTAAAGCAGGAATGGAACCTGGAGCATGTTCAGACTCACCTAATGATCTGAAATAATGTTGACAATAAACAAAAGACTACCTTCCACAGTCCAAAAACATACAGAGGTGGATTGGGAACTAGATGAAATTGTACTTAGTTATGAGTGTGTGTGAATGGTTGTGTGCTGCAGAAAATAAATGAATAAATAAATATACTTTTTTTTTTGACAGTCACTGAATTTATTTTTTCTATTTTTATTTATTTTTTTAGTAGCCATTTATTTCAATAAAATCCTCAATAGCTGATAATATTACCTTTGAATGTTTTACTGAAAAATATATACTGTACCACAAGACAAAGTCCTTAAGAAGTATTGAGTATTATGTTATTTGTCATCAAATGGGTAAAAATGTAATAAAATGTACAAACTTGCCACACCAAAGGAAGTTTTTATGTTAATGAAAACAAGTACACACAATTAAAATATCTTTAAAGATTCAAAACATAGCGACCTGGAAAAGATACATGTGATGGTTTATATATTTTAAATGAGTATATGTGGGATTACAATCATGTGATGGTGTATTTCAATTGCGGCTTATTCCACGAAGTAAGTGCACAAATTAAAATTCTGTAAAATTAAGTACGCGAAGAGAATATAAAGTAGTGTACTAAGTGATAGTAGGTATTCAAAAATCTTGCAACTATAAGACTATAAGACAACTTCGAATACACAGATGTGCTGTTATGTTTTATTCACTGTTTTCAAACGACTTAAAAGTCCAAGTCACAAAAGTCCATCAATCTTTGCTGCCGAGCGGCTGGAAATCTTCTGTTAACCACAACCTCCAACCTTGCCATCAGGCAGTCTCCCTGAAGACGCAGGTCGAAAACCTTTCATTAACGTCTCCCCTGCTTCTTCTCTTGTGATGAAATGCTGCCTTTATGAAGATCGATAGGCTCACCAGTCAGCACGAAGATGAGCAAAGAGATAAAATGCTGAGTATATGGCCTCGTGAAAATCAATGGCGGATATCAGTGTTTTACTGTAGGGCACGGCTGAGGGCTCCGTTAGTCGATTAATGGTTTGGCACATACAAGAAACAAGTGACAGCGCAGCAGCCTTTCTGTCCCGATGTTTCTATTAATCCGAGTTTGACGATAAGTGGCCAGGATGGAGGATGGACGTTACTAAGCCGGTGTTGAGTTTGCTGGAGCGGAGAGGTCATGCTCAATTGACACTAATAGAGGCGTAGTCCACCCACCCGTGACACACCATCTTAATCAGATCATCTCTGACACGGTGTGTGTGATTTACCGAGTTTTCACTGATGAATGAGGATTTGACTGCTCTCATTCAGTATGATCAATGACCTGATGCATGGTCTCACAATCTAACTTGAAAACATCTAAACAACTTCTCTTTTCATTGAAATATTGACATTAGAAAATGATCCACCTGAAAACACTTAGTTTTTCTGGAGATTAAATCTTGTTTACTATGACCACACAATCTCTGCTGTGATTAGTCAAGCATCAAGGTTTGTCACCGTGGGTCAACAATCTCAGAAGTCTCCGCCTCCAAGCGACTTGTTGTATAAACAAAGTAGGACATGATTACAGCTGGTTCACCCAGATTTCAGACGGGGGAGAACTTTATAAAGAAATTAGTTTAAAAAATGGTCATGATGAGGGACTTACTGCATCTTGGAGAGGAAGACTTCAGCATTTGAAAAGGGCAAAATCTCTTTCAAAACACGTTGAAAGATATTCCAATATTTAACAAATAAAGTAACCCCACTAATAAGGAACACAATTGAGACACTAGACACATTATGTTTCTACAAAGATCTTAAAATAAAAAATAACTGTCTCCACGCTTTTGCTTCAGCATCTTCCGAAGGAATCCTTTGGAATCTGCCTATTGTTTAGCATCACCATAGAGCTTGAAACAAGATTTAACACAAAAGCACTAAAACTGCAGCTCAGATCTATAGCAGCAATGACCCGTGATTTTTATCTGAACAAGGCGAGGAAGTAGAAGATCATTGATGCTAATTCGCTGAGGAAAATAGTGGGTGCTGACTGTTCAGTCTTATTCATTAAGCACATAAATTAAAAGTCAAACAACAAAACACTACAACCAGTAAGGGCTGGCAATTCTATTGATTATAATGAGCGTGTCTGAGCAGCTGTAACAATTTCCATCAGCACTTTCCACACCTTATACTCACCTACAAAATCTTTTAATGTTTATTTTGGCACCCGCCGAAATTCTTTAGTAGAACCGAGTATGAAAACATTTTTTGTTGTTTCATTATCTTCGTCTGATCAAAACTTGATAATGAGGTGATTTTATCTTAAGAAAAACAAATTAATGAAAAAGGTAGATTATTATTTTTACTCTTGTAAGTATTTTTTCCACTGGAATTTATTGACATTTATTTTTGTCTGTAAGAAAACAGCTTGCACTGGAAGCTTGTGGTCTAATCGCTGAAAACAAACTCAAGATTTGTGTTATAAATAATGTCACGTTAGTTAGAAATTGGTCTTACAAATGGGTTTGAATGGAAATCAAAAAGAGCATCATTTGGGAAATCGCATGGTAGTTATGGTATCGGTATCAGTACCATTAAACCCTTGTGTTGTCTCCGGGTCAAGGTGAACGACCTCCACCACTGGATATTTATTTCTGGAAGCCAGGGAGGTCATTCACCTTGACCCAGAGACAACACAAGGGATACCTTAAACACAATTGTTTTCAGGCCTCTGGGTCACCTTCACCGTTAGATAAAAAAAATAAAAAGCGTCAGCAAGAGAATAACAATGAATATTTTATTTATTTTTTCTTATAATTTAGTTGTTTTCTTTAAGGCGAATTCTCTGTTTACTACAATAATATATCATTTCTTTGGTTATCTATGATTCTATTACTGCAGGTGTAAAAGAAAAATGCAAATATTTTGTGTCTTTTTTTTCCACACACACAATTCCAACTGATTTAACCAGTGCTGGTTTTCTTCCTCCATAGACATGAAAAGCTCTCCGACTCCACCATCTACCTCCCCTTTCCCAGGAACAGTGGCTGTGTGTCTGCTAGGCGGGTCGGGGGGTTAAATCCCTGCTGCATTAATGAGACCTTATGTTCCACGATGGATTCCCTCACCCCGACCCAGGGGCTTGATTGAAGCAGCACACTCTCAATTTCTAAACCTCTCTCGCCTCTCCAGTCATGCCAGCGCCCGGACTGGATGCCGTCTCTCCCGCTTTGCTGTGGCGATGGGAGGCGCAGACGGGGAGAGGGGCTTAACCTGGACGTGGAATGAATATTGAATGCCAGTGTGAAAGATTACAGTGGTAATAGACACCCAAGCCAAATCCTCACAAGGATTACAATCATATTTTCAAATGGCTCAGGGTCGGCTGGAGGTTGTTCAGACTGGACGGCGGTCAAAAACACCACGGGGGAGACAGAATTATGGTCACATACCCGGGCTTCTTGGCCTGCTAGCTGGTAATCGGGTATCATTCAAAATGTAATAGGTTTGATGTAAAATCCATAAAAAGGGGGAATATTTTTCATAACAAAAAATGAGCACACGGTACTGCAATATATATGCATATTTCCTTTAGAGAAAATGAACGTTTTATTGATAAATTATTAATTATATGCACCCCAGGCTTGTTTTATTATTCTGTAAGGAGGGTCATAGGTGACCCAAGCAATACAAGGGAAAAGCCACACACTTTTTTCTTTGTTCTGCCATCGCAGACTGATTAATGTCAAATGTACACAAAAAAATTTTGAATGGCGGTGCTGCTTGAATGGTGAAATTGGATTGGCGTGGATGCTAAAGAAATCTACTCCTGCAACGGTGCAGGTGCTTACACTGTTTTTCCATAGTAACACACTTTCATTCAGTATATTCTGTTGAGGGGTTTCATTTTGCCAATTGTAAAAAAAAAACTCTCAGTATTGTTCTCCAGCCATAATTGTGTGGCTAAAATGTGTGATGGCATACATGAGGGACAGTCATAATGCACATTGAGAGAACAGGTCATGGATATATCATTTTAAATGCATACAAAAAATGTTATCGGTAAAAATAACAACGGAAATTGAAGTGACGAAAACTAAATAAGAACAGATTTTTGGTCTAAATACTACCGTCTATGTCACAATCTGTGCCTGATATATAGTATAGTTGCTATTAATGTCTTCTTGCTAAGGGTTTAGAGTTTTTGTTGGTCATATAATTTGTCACTAACCAGCCTTTTGTAGACACAGTGGTCCGTCAGCTTGCTTTCTAATACTATTATTTCTATTACATTTAGCTGATATTCAAGCTGAACTGCTTGTTGAAAATAAATTTATCAACTGAAAGATATTTTCATGAAGCCATCTCAAGAGATCTCGGAGTGGAAACTGAAGTTTGTTTAAAAAGTTGTTGTTTTTTGTTTTTTTTTACCTATAATGCGATACATTATTATTATTTCTTAATGTTAACAAAGATTCTAGGTATTTGACTTTTTTTAGGTTAGCACTTGAGCTCAAGATTATAGTTTTCTGTGATGTGGTTTTACCGCCATGGCAATTATTTGTGTCTTATACTGAGGAGGTTATTCGATCCATGTTATTTATAGAATCAAAATTTCACAATAAATTTGAAGGCTCATAAACACTGACATATGGAACTGTTGGCATCCTTCTTTAACTCCCTAAAGAGTCTTGTTTTTGCCAATTCTTGAATCATAGAAGTGGTTTTGAAGATTGAATCATGTGCTCATTATTTTAATTGTTATGTTATGTTAAAAGTTTTTTTTTTATTAGTTGTATAGACATGCTTAAATTTCACTGATGGGTTGTTTTGCTGTAAATCAAGTTACTACTTAAGCCTTCCCATGTCTCCAAATATGTCAAAATAATAAGCATACAAAGCAAGTTACATAAACCACAGACAGCAAATTACTTTTGTCAATTTATCTAAAAAAAATAACCTTAATATCAGCTGAAAAATGACAAGAGGGAAAATTCCAGGGACAGCATCCATATCCCTTAACTAGGTGAAGCGCAGCAGTGTGGCAGTCAAGTCTACTGATGGGGAATTCATGAGGCATGGCCATGTGTAAACGTCCTCATGCTGCTGCAGACATTCAGGAGATTCATGAGCCTTAAAACAATAGCGGGGACTAGCACACATTTCACTTCACACGTATAAAGACTTTATATTCCATTATCTTTTATACGGCCTGTAAAACCCAACCGGGGGTTATTATGCAAGAGTTTGGAGGACAAGGAAATTCCCGGGGTATTTAGCTTTTATTTTACTTGTTGGGGCAAAATGAACCTTTAAAGGTGTATGGACAGTAATTTTTAACAAACTGAAATGTGCATTCAATTCATCAAATAAAGACTTGTTTTGTGCGTCAACCTATTAATTGGCGTCATTTTGAGGGACCTGAGACTGACCTTGGGGGAAACAGAGGTCGACGACTGTGGTCCAGAAGTACAAGAGGCTCATATATTAGATGCTGATCCTGACAGAAATAGTAAAAATGTTTCGCCTTTAGTGCTGGTTTTACTAGACAAGAGAGACGAGCATCAATTTGGGGGTGTTGGCTGCTGTGTGAATGAGACGTTTGACGCTCAAAACTACATTTCTTCGGTCCCTGTTCAGTTGTTTTATGACTTAAATTTTCTGTTCTATCGGGATAGAAAGACTAAGGATTTGGCCATTTCAGCGAGACTGTTGCTGTTCCTGGTGAGTTCTCATTTGTTTTGTTTTATTTTCCTGGTATATTAAAATCTATGCTAGCTTGTGTGAAACGTGGAACCAAAATTGTTAGTGACTTAGAAAAGAAATGAGTCCTGAAGAATAAGAATTGAATTATGTCTGCGTTTGCTTTTAAATCATTTCGACTGTGTTTTTCTTTTTAATCTAACCACTCGCACAGAAAATCCTTGAACATTTTCCTTAGAATCCTCTTAAGAGTTTGAAGTCAGACTAACATTTAACAACTCGTCACCTCCCATCGTTCTCCCTTTTCACCTCGCATTTCTCGACGTTTAGTCATTGTTCTTTAATTGTATAACTTGCTTTAAAAAAGCTCTCTGGAGTGACTTTGGATCACCGACATTTTAAAGAAGCAGCACTTTGATGTAGATTGATTCATCGATGTAACATAAACAAAGAGAAATAAACGTTTTAAATACTTTCAAAAGAATCTAAAGGACACATTAGAGAGTTTAAACAAATATAGATATTTTTCTCTGGTATAAATCATTTATTGTAAAGACATGGCATTGCAAAGACTAAAACATATCTTGTATGAACGACTGGACTACATTTCTTCAAACTTAAATTGCTAAATAAATATATAAAAATAAAAGGATTAACAGTCCCAAACATGATTTAATTAATTTAAACATCCAAGCTGGTAGTTCAGCATCCCTGCATGAACTGTGAATATCTATTTCACCAGCCTGCTTTTATTCTCTTCTGAAACTAAAATCTCAGGTCCCAGATGAGATAAAATGAATAAAAGATTTGTATCGATGAGTTAAGTGACCCAAAGAAGAATCCGGTGGATTAAATGTTTCCTATAAAACTGACATTTGAGTCAAACACTCGACCAGCTGGTTTTTTGTTTTTTTTTTTCTCAGGAAGAGGACCGACAGAGACACCTGAAGACAATGCACTCTTTTCAATCTGGTCTCCGGTCCATTTTACCTCCTCTCTAGACGGGCGTGAAAAAAAAAAAGAAGCAATTCTATTGATAATAATGAGCGTGTCTGAGCAGCTGTAACCATTTCCATGAGCACTTTCCTCACCTTATAATCACCTCCAAGGATTAGGTGGTAGATCTCGGGCTGTGAACTGAAGGTGTGAGGTTTTAAATTAATTATTTCACCGTAAAATAACACAAATTCTATTTTTTTAGTCCCAGTATAAGCTTTTAGAAAAATGATTCAAATCAATAGTGTGGTAAAGCCGTTCCCTGTGTGGATATTTGACTGTATTTATGATTCCGCTCCCGCCCTCTTCCTCTCAGATCGCTGAAGGTCTATTTAGCCATTCTTCAGGGAGACTTTCTTCTCTTTCTTTTATTCTGTGCTCTCTGTCTCCTTCGCTCTCCTCCATTTTATAAGCACTGCATCTAAGAAAATGATTGGCAGATGACTCGTGGGAAAAAGAGCTTCGGCCTTTTCCTCTCCTGAGCTCAAAGGATCATGGCTCACTGACAGACAAAATGGTCCAGCGGACACACATGCACCCGCACACACATGCACACACTCTTTTTAAAAGGCAAGTCACACAGAAAACCCAACAAAGACATTTTCAAAGAATAAACAAGTTCCTTTTTTTATCCTTCAAAAACAAACTCAACCAAACACAAATCCGCTCGCCAGTCGCGGCTCAAATGTTTGCATCAAATAAATCATGTGTTAAACTGACTCTTTGTTTTCCTTCAATTTCACATGGTTCAAACACGAACCAATACAAAGACTGTTGTGTCGCACAACTGGATGTGATATTGAATTAAACATCTTTGTGAGTCATTTGAAGAAACCAAAACGGGCAGAAGTGTGTGACATTCTTGGTGTGGTCCAAATATTAACCCTTGTGTTTTCTCTGAGTCAAGGTGAACGACCTCCTTGGCTTCCATAAAGACATATGCAGTGGTTGAGGTCATTCACCTTGACCCAGAGACAACACAAGGGATACCACAAACACATTTGTTTTCGGACGGTTGGGGCATCTTGAACCTGAGATAATACAAGGGTTAATATGGTCACTGAAGATGTGTTATTATTAACATATTTGTGTCGTCATATTAATTGGATGGATGTGATACCAGTAGTATATTTGTAATGAATAGAAAAAGGGTAGCAGCAAAAAGTAATGATCAATGTACTTAGAGTCATCTATCCATCTATTCAATTACCTTCATCAACAAGGTTACTGTCGCTGAACATCATGTTCCAACATTTTTAGGATCACGTTTAAATGTTGGCATTATATTCACTGACTGGCTATTAGATGAACACAGCAAAGAAAATTAAACAGCACAGCTGGCAAAAACAAATATTAAGTGTGTAAAAAAAGGCAACATTACACTGGATCAGCAGGAGATGTTGGCCGATGTCTCTGCAACCAGATGGTACCTGAGTTTTTACTAATTTATAGGTTTATTGTTTTTTGTTTTTTTAAATGAACTTGACCAAAAGAAACATCTTGCCGTGTCAAGAGTAAAATAGGTAGAGTCTAAAGTAATATAATTAAACACCTCTCAGACAATGATAATTCATTTAACTGAAATTATATATTTTTTGCTTTGTTTTCTCTTAAGTTTTGAGTCCAGGTTATGCATTTTCCAAGTCATGGATGGTCTAATACTTGATTTTATGATAAGTCAGATATAATTTGCAGTAAGTTACTCACAATATTTGTGAAAAAAATTATATTTTTTAGCTTTGCATGTATTTTATGGCAGAGCAGCAATAATTATTTTATTTTCCACTTAAAATAAATATGTGAAATTGAAGCTTAATTTAATTTTGTATTTAATAAACCTATCACTTATTTCCATCTCTTAACCATTTTGAACAAGATAGTTAAAACTAATAAAGGATTGGGCCGAAGACAAATAAAAAATAATCTCGAGCACAAGTGGATCCACTTGATTGTGCCACAACAGCCTCAAGCAGGGACGTCGTGGTTACGATCCTGAAAAGCGAGTCAAGTGTGCTCTCATTATCTTCAAAGTGCCTCATGATTGTAAAAGACAACAATCTCAAACACGGAAAGGAGCGTTGATGGAGGAGATGCGAGTGAACAATTTAGAATAAGGCCAAAAGGAACCACTACACAAATCAACTTTACTCACTTGAAAATCAGTGGTTAATTAAACCCTCTGTTAGTGATTCATTAAACTAAGATAGTCAAATTAATGAGGCAGCTCAGGGATCTGCGCGTGCAACCGTGGTGCTTACAAGTGACGGCTGGTGGAGTTTTCCTGTGCACTATTTGAAAGCCAAGAACAGCAGAGGAACACAAGGTTTTAGGCTGCAATTCACTTTAATGAGGGATTAGATGCAGTGGTTGGTCTTGTGATCGCTGCACACAGGGCCCTGCTCATTAAGTAGTCGAAGAGAAGCTTAAAATAGCCAAATAAAAGAATATCTGAAAAAGCTGCAGGGAGATTTAACTAATAAAGCTTGAGATTAGAATTCCAGGACAACTTTACACACACAAGCGTGTGCACTGTCAATAGGGCTGTGGTGATACAATCATCCCACGATACCATCCAATACTATACACTCATACCACGATACCATTCAATATGATATAATCATCCCACGATACGATTCAATACGATACACTCATCCCACGATACCATTCAATACGATACACTCATCCCACGATACCATTCAATACTATACAATCATCCCACGATACCATTCAATACTATACACTCATACCACGATACCATTCAATACGATACACTCATCCCACGATACCATTCAATACGATACACTCATCCCACGATACCATTCAATACTATACACTCATACCACGATACCATTCAATATGATATAATCATCCCACGATACGATTCAATACGATACACTCTTCCCACGATACCATTCAATACTATACACTCATACCACGATACCATTCAATATGATACAATCATCCCACGATACGATTCAATACGATACACTCATCCCACGATACGATTCAATACGATACAATCATCCCATGATACGATTCAATACGATACACTCATCCCACGATATCATTCAATAGGATACAGTCATCCCACGATACGATTCAATACGATACACTCATCCCACGATACCATTCAATATGATACAATCATCCCACGATACGATTCAATACGAAACACTCATCCCACGATACGATTCAATACGATACAATCATCCCATGATACGATTCAATACGATACACTCATCCCACGATATCATTCAATACGATACAGTCATCCCACGATACGATTCAATACGATACACTCATCCCACGATACCATTCAATACGATACAGTCATCCCACGATACCATTCAATACGATAAAGTCATCCCACGATACGATTCAATACGATACACTCATCCCACGATACCATTCAATACGATACAGTCATCCCACGATACCATTCAATACGAAACACTCATCCCACAATACCATTCAATACGATACAATCTTCCCACGATACGATTCAATACGATACACTCATCCCACGATACCATTCAATACGATACACTCATCCCACAATACCATTCAATACGATAAAGTCATCCCACGATACGATTCAATACGATACACTCAACCCACGATACGATTCAACACGATACACTCAACCCACGATACGATTCAACACGATACACTCACCCCACGATACGATTCAATACGATACACTCATCCGCCGATTCAATCAGATACACTCATCTCACAGTACGATTCAAGACAATACACTCATCTCACGATACGATTAAATACAATACACTCATCCCACATTACGATTCAATACGATACACTCATCCGCCGATTCAATCAGATACACTCATCTCACGATACGATTCAATACAATACCCTCATCCCACAATACGATTCAATAGAATTAGCTCACGATTTGATATATACCTCTCATGATAAGATACGACATATTCAACTAACAATATGAGTCGATATATTCAGCTCACGATATGATTCGATATAATCAGCCTTGATAGGATTCAATATATTTAGCTCATGATTCGATATATTCCTCTCATGATAAGATTCGATATAATCAGCTAAATCAGCTTTGAAGGCCTGAAACATTGCTGTTGAACATGGGAAATATATCAATGGTTTTCTTACACCACTAATAATGAGTGTGATCAGATCCAGGTTAAACAAATGAGCTCGTGTGGTGAGATTGTGTTTGACCATCTTAGTTCGGAGGGTTTTTCGTGCCTCTTTATTCCTCCAGCTCGCCTCTCTGCAGGTTGATTCCAT
The DNA here is from genome assembly GCF_982586985.1 of Callionymus lyra. Lineage (NCBI taxonomy): Eukaryota > Metazoa > Chordata > Actinopteri > Syngnathiformes > Callionymidae > Callionymus > Callionymus lyra. The sequence continues at coordinate 14,829,133 of NC_141821.1, read as the reverse complement.
CTCATGCCGTACGTTGCATTGAGATGTCAGAATGTTCCCCCACAACAGCGCAGCAGGAGGGAGAATCCACAACATAAAAGTGACATTGAAGCCTTGCCGAGGTAACAGCCACTTTTTCTTTAATAATCTCATTCTGGCTCCACCAGCAGAAAGTTTCACGCCTACCACCTTCAGATGGCCTCGTTCTGATGCTGGTGAAGAGGAAAGGAACGAAGTGGCTAATAAAATCAAATCACATTATGCTCTAAAGACCAAAGGTTTAAAAATAAACATGACTTTAATGAAACATAATTTTGATTAAAAGTACTTGTGCTTGGCTCAAGGCTTTTCATTAATTATATGCTAAGATATAAAGGCAAGGAATTGTCTAATAGTCAAATTGGCAGAAAATCTAAAACTTATTTTTTCAATTTTCAAGTTCAAGTTCTTTTATTTGTCAAATATACATGTATGAAGATATACAGCATAGATGAAATTGAGGTCCTCCCAGACCCACGATGCAAATCATGAAGTAGAACCTCCATCAACGGAATCCTGTTTACCAAGGATTGCAAATGTCCAGCCCAATATGATATTATGTCTCAAACTTTTATGAGTGTGGAGGACTTGATCATAAAGTTGAGATGGAATAGAATGTATATATACAAATTAAAATAAATAGTGACCCACAGACAGGCAGCAAAGTCAAAATCTTAAATTATACTGGGTTCCTGAATTTCAAACAACACACTCTGATATAGTTGAAATCTAACTATTTATGATTAAGATGGATAATACAATTAAAGAAGGACAAAAGTGTGTATTTGTGAACTGCTTTGAGTGTTTTTCTGGAATTGGAAAATACACATTTTAAAGCAAGATACCATTTTTTTGTAGACAAGAAATTTTTAGAAATGTAACAATGTGGATCTTTCTAGTTGTATGTTCTATATGAGAAGAGGATTCCAGATCTTGTACAGGAGCACATGAAGAGGAAAGGAGTAGGAAAGGAGGTTAAGGTAGAGGAGGCTGACTCACAGTGGAAACTCCCTGATGGAAAAAAAAACTTTTTTTTTCATTTCATTTCCTATGCATTTTGAAACTCGAGCTATGGAGCGAATCGTTTGGACCTAAAAAGCAGGTTCAAGCAGCACAAGAGAAGGTTTCAGTGCCAGCCTGCCCTCGATGTCTGAGACCTTAACTCGTGGGTTACTGGTCTCAATGTTTGTGTCATGAATTATTGAGTAACAATCGGCTTCTTATTAAATAATAATACATTTTCATATGCATATCAATGCACTTCCAATAAAAAGCAAGTGCTTTAATAAAAGCAATATCTGTTACACCTTTATGCGCTATTCAGGAGAAATGCATTCTGGTTAAGAGGAAAGTGAAGTCAGTGAAGTGAGAAGGTCCTCAGTATGTACGAGTGTTTCTACAACGGAAACATGGCGTTCCAAACTTGCTATTATCATCAAGCGTCTTTAACGCAAAGAACATAAGACAAGACGCAATAAGAGTGCTGTTGATGCGAAGATAACGATAAACAACTATAAATAATGACTTGACTTTTTAAAAGTAAGTTTAGTTTAGTTTGACTTAAGTTAACAGAAAATGAGACAAGATGTTATTTAGTTTTAAAACAACACTTATAAGCTTTCATTAACCAGTGTTTTGAGTTCAATTGTGTAGTAACAGTTTACATTAACTAATGTGGGACGAATAAAAATCACCCAAAAATTAAAATAACAGCAGAAAAAATGTGAAAAAAAAAATACACTCAAATAACCATTAATAAAAATTTAAAGGCATTCATAATAAATGACTACTGGTTCGAGGTACCTCATGGTTGTGGTCAATATGTCACTTAACTAAACTAAATCATCTTACTTTGACTACAAAAAATAATCATTATTTGCACAGTATTGTCACATACATTTATCAAGTGGTAGTTCATGTATTAAAATTAAGGTGTTGATCATTTTTGAATGATATCCAGACCAACTCATAACACAGTTAACAAAATGATATTTACATTCATTACAATAACCATATGATACGACTTCAGATATTAGGAATTCTGAATAATAATGTATTTTAGAAATTACACATATATATACTGTATTAGTAACATGTATTAATAGATATGAAAATATATTGGGAAACATAATCCCACTGTGTTTAAAAACCCATACTTTGGTCACTGCAGACCAGAAAAGAGAAATGAAGCAATAACGTGTTCAAACGTCTCATCAAAAAATGATTTACAATCCGTGTTGTTGCTTGCAAACATTAGTTGATTGCTCCGCGGGCTGCACTTGCTGAGTTTATGGCCACAGATGAGCTTAAATCAATGCCATAATGCAGGTGCAATTCCCCATAATGATTGTCTCGCTGCTTTACATGCAGCCGAGGTTTTGACGCTCGCTCGTGAGTCGACTGATGCTTAACCTGATTGATATGCAAAATGGTTTGACGTCTCAAGTTTGTTCACGATATCTGTGTGTGTTGGTTCACAAGAATGCAGGAGACTTCATGACGCGTGAAGAGTTCTCTGAATGATTGGATTTGTCTTTAAAAAAAATGTATGGAAAAGTTAGCTCAGCAAATGATTTTGACTATTTTATTTTAGAGCTGAAGTTAAAATATATATTATTTATCTTTATTTAGCTTGGCCATAATCCCAAAGGTTGCACTGAATGTATGACTATTACAGGTACATACAGAAGAGAGATAAAAAAGACTGTGCGTTAGGAAAATGTGTCTGCAAAATACAACAATAACTGGTATTTGAAACACATGTTTCACTGTGAGCGCAATCATCAACCATGCACAGTTGATCCATGTTTGGAAAGTCCAATGAAAAACTAGACCAATTTACTTCAAACTCCTCATTTTTATGACAAATTTAATGTGCAACTCTCAAACCCTTTGTCGGAGCCAAGGTCTCGGGCAGATGTAACAGATGCTCTAATGAAAACAGAAGAATTCTTGACTATGTACAGCTACTATTTTTCAGAATGACATTGATAAAATTGATAAACATTTTTTTTATTAATTATTAACCATTTATTTTAATGATAATTGATTGTAATTTCACTTACTTTATTTAAAATATCTATTTTATTTTATTTTTTGATTCATTTCTTCTTATCCCATTCGTATTATTTCATTTTTATATTCTGTTATGCTGCCACAACAAATTCCTTTTTGGTGTTTACAACGCTGAAAATAAAATATTTCTGATTCTGGTGGTTTAGATTAAATCATCTGCTCCTGCTTATAATAAAAAAGATAATATTAAATGTTACCCAATGTAAGTGCCAAGTGTGCTTCCCATGATGTGTATTTATAAAATAAAAAAGTGAGTTTTCCATGGTTTAAGAAACAAATTGCAGAGTCAAAAACCATTTGCTGAAAAGACAATGTTTATACAAAGCAGAGCCACATTTCACGACTTGAAAATGAACTTGTTCCAAAGGTTGATTATGAAAATTTTTCTCAATTACAAGTTCACAATTAAAAGCATCCAGATCTTTTCAGACTCATTTCAGTTATTTAACAATAAGCATCAACAGTGAGCAGCTTCTCTTGACTCTTGGATATAATCAAAAAAGGTTAAAGTGATATTATTATTACTATTAAAACTATTTCAACTGACATTACTTGTTGAATAATACTGCTTTAAAAATATATACAGTAGATCCTTATGAGGGACTGTTATTAGGTTTCATACTGATGTGTTACATCACTTACGAAGGTAAGGAGTTTAGCCTACCATTCATCACAGTCTAGTTATGAAATAAAACTGATATATATATATATATATATATATATATATATATAAAGTTATACCTATATATATATATATATATATATATATATAGGTATAACTTTCAATGAGTGACGGAGCCTGGACACCCAGACTAGGCCGTGAAATAATCAGAAACTTTACAGACACTTGATTTTTGGCAACTTTGTTGTCTCATTTATGTCAATGACTCACTCACTGTTAAAGACTAATTAAAGTTGAAGTCACTTTTTTCTCTTTTTTTTTTGCAACATGAACAGAATGTGCCTCCGTGCCAAGTCCCTGAGGATGTATTTTCGTCTAGAAACAAAAGCAATTGTGAGACTATCCACTTGTTAATTTGGAAAAAAATAGTAGACTCGACTGCAAACGCGGTTGACTTGATGACAGCTGTCAGAGTGACAAGAGGAATTATCAGGTGGATTTAAATAGTTCTGCAAGACGCAGCCAGACGGTGTCCAGAAGGGATTTAAAGAAGGCAGGATATAGAGAGAAGAGGGGCGCGGAGTGAGAGTCACTCATGTTCTTTTGTGTATTTTTCTACCAGCAGTTAAACAGTGGTGGATATTCATCAAGCTGAAGACTCTGTTTGTCAAAAAGATTTGATTTGTGAATCCATGAGGGTAAAAATCTGTCATCATTAAACTAACGTTTAAACAAGAACATCGACTCTAGTTTGTTTTCGTGATTAATCATCCGCCGTTATTTATCACCTTTATCACATCGTCCTATTATTCATTCCCTCATATTTTAGTATCATCACATTGTATTCAAAGCAGCAAAAGAGACACATTGCATTATATCTCAGAAAATAAACTCTGATCCACAAATATGGTCTCGTGGTTTAAAATTTTAAGAAGCACATTATTTGTCCACAGAGGCTGAAAGAAGGAAAACTGTTGTGCGCTTACTTCTCTGTTTTTGACAATTAACTATTTTAAACTAAATCACATGGGCTTTGCATTTTCAATTACAATATCTTTTTGCAGTTTTGTGTCTTATAAAAATCCTCGGCTAACACCGGGTACTTCAGCTGGTGTTTTTTTTGTAGTCATGTGGAACTAAATTCGAATTTCACTCAATTTCTACTCACCCTCATGTCGACTAAGAATTAGGATTATTTTCAGAGTAATCTGTTCCTTTTTAGAGTGGTAGAAAAAAATGTTTGTTCATTTTAATGTAGCTACTGTAGCTCTTCATCTTCCTCCTAAAAGACGCTCTTAAAAACATCCAAATACCTCAATATTGTTGTATTTAACGTCCATCTTGTACTGAAGCCTTGACCTGTACCCAGAAACAACACAAGGGATACCACAAACACATTCATTTTCCGGCCTCTGGGTCAAGGTGTCCCAGTGATAACACAACGGTTGAAGTGTTTAATGTATTTTTCTAGGCATTCTCAGCACTTTCAAAATGTGTTTATTTGCCTTTTTTAATGCTGTAGGTTTTAGAAGATCCAGTCTGAGTCACTAGTTCTGTGGCCTATTTGGATTACGGTTTCGTTTTGTTTATGAAATATCTTGCAAACATCATTTTAAAATGAGATATGAAGCTCTGAAGGCAGCCAGTTAATATGTGTTCCCCTTTATTTAGTGTTACCAAAATATATACGTATTTAGTTCTAAAGAAAAGTTGGTTATTGCTCTCATAATAAGCTTCATTATTCCACCCACAGAATATAACAAAGTAAATACGTTAGATCAAGTATATTAAGTGGATTATACAATGTCTTCAATAAAGGCTAATAATAAATTTGCTATTTTACAACCTGCGTAATTTCCACTGACAAGATAAAAAAGAAACACGACTAGTAGCTTCTGTCATGTAACTTTTCCTCCGACTAAGGTGTGCACAGATACAGCAAACGTCTCCTAGCACTAGACATATGCCAGCTGCCGCCTACACTTCCCAGCAGGCACTGCCCTCTTGTTGCAGGCCTGTTTGCTGACTGCAGCCAATCTTTCATTGGCAGGGATCTGCTGCGAGGCGCTCGTCCAGTCAGCACAACAGTTTAACACCTTCTCTTTATCGGCCGTATTAACAGTGTATGTATATCAACAAAGATAAACAGAAACTACTGAAGACATTTTTTTTCAAGTAGTATTTAAGACATTCAGAGAAGCTCATCTCATCCACTCCAGCATTTCAAATCTTTTATTTATAGTCAAGTTTGAACACGCATTTTGACGTGATCCCAAAAAATCAAGTCGACACGACGCCTCACTATAGAAGCGACGACGACGCCACACAAGTTCCAATCGACGATGACTCACAGTCCAATGCCAGTCGGCTGGCACAGCGAGCGGCTTACCCTCAGTTCTCGTGTGTTGGCAGAGCAAAGCCGAGCCGCTCGGAGCCACATGGCACCCACGTACACAGCCACGCACACACACACACACACACACCGATTCATATGATCTTCTCTACAAAAGGACCTTTGTGGGTTCAAAAGAGTCAACGCGAATTATTGTGAGGGCTCGCCAAGTCTTCGTCGCATTTCATATATGAAGGCAGGCTACGCTGCCATCTGCCTTTGGTTTCCAAACGCTTTCAATGAGCTCCTTTCACACTCTAATTGCCTACTATATCTATCACTCTCACTAATAATGTTTTGAAACTAAGAAGTTATTTGGGTGAGGCAGCTACCTTCTCAAGTTACATTAACTCATCACACGTTTATTCATCTAAAGCTAACTCTGGTGAAAGACTCTTTCAATGATCAAAGACACAACAAGCCAAAGCTCCTAAAATGACAGGAAACAAGGATTTAGCTCAAGTGTTTGGAAGACTTTAGAGAGGATAATCAGGACAGAAGATTAAAAAAAAAAACACAGAAAAAGGCTACAATAAAAAAAAAGAAAACTGCTGTCATGGTTTAATGATGGAATAGAGAAGCTTTATGAATCATTGTCCATATTTCAGAGTCCTCTCGATGACACAATCTGCTCTTTAATTAAACTGAGGTGCACCTACTGAGCTCTTAATTTATGAAACTGCTTCATCAACAGTTTATTTTCATGTCTTAACAAGAAGGATCTGTCTCGCCTGCAGTTGATACAGAACTCTGCAGCGAGAATTCTGACCTGCTCTAGTAGAAGAACTCACATTTCTCCGATCCTTAAAACTCTTCACTGGCTGCCAGTTTTTTTCAGGATCAACTTTAAAATTCTGGTTCTTACTTTCAGATCTATTCATGGTCAGGCTCCTCCTTAGATCAGTGATCTGATCGGGCCTTACACCCCAGCTCGGGCTCTGAGGTCTGTGGATCAGAACCTAGGGATGGTTCCTCGCACACGGTTCAAGACCAGAGGAGAAATATCTTTTCAGGCTGTTTCTCCTAAGCTTTGGAACAATCTTTCTCTCCCTCTGTGTTTGATGGATCGACTTTCAAAAGCTTTCAGATAATGACCAAATAAAATGAACTAACACGTCTTTATTTAACTTTTGGATGGTGAATATACACCTTAAATAACACAGCAATAATTAAAAAAGTGCAAAAAAAAGAGTTTTGGCTATACCATTGGAATATGTAAAAACTTCTTTTTTTTTAAGCATGTGGGATTGGAAAATTGAATTCTATTAAATCGTGATGTCTAATCTAAAAACTAAAAAGGAAGGAATTACCGATAAAACGAGAGAAATTGTCATAGTAAAGGAGTAAAAAATATATATGGAAATAAACACATGATGATGTGAAGAACCAATAAGAAATGAAAGAAAAAATCACCATCTTTAAACCAAAAAAGAAGAAATGTCAAGGTTTGTATCTTTTTCCCTCATTATGTATTATGTATTAGAAAAACGTCATCTTTGGAAGTGCGTTAAATAAAAAAAAGCTTTGAATAGTGCAAAGCTACTCTATAAGTTTTCTCATTTCCTGAAGCATATAATACACTTTAACTTTAACAATAGTTAAGAAAAACAAGAGAACTTCTCTTAGTTCAAATAAAAGACTCAACTGACGGTTGCAACCAAGCATCAATGTACATATATGTTGAGTTTGTCTAGACTTTACTTCTTCTTATAAAATATTTTTTAAATGTTGTTTCTTCAGTGTTTGAAATGTTGGTCTACATGTAATTTGGTTTACGCTCACATGAAATCAACCATTTGTCCAGCGAACCATTGAAGAGACAATAGAGAGAAGTGTGAAGTAAAAATCACAACTGAAAATAAAAACACGTTTACTTGTGTACCAACATCCTACCAAGAGCAGACGCCGCCCACGTTACATTTCTGTGTGTAACTTTCAATAATCTGTTATTTAAAGTGTGATACTGCTAGAGATTTCAAGGACAAATGCGTCACACAAAAAAAAAAGTGTAAAAAAAAAGTTACAGACAGAAATACCCGTTTTTTTTCGACTCAGTAGCTAAGATTCTTGTTATCACTCAGTCTGGCAGCTGAGTACAGGCGAAGCTGAATGAGTTCCAAACTCGATTGTGTTCCAGAGGGAGTTTTTAGCAGAAAAGAGAGAACATTAAGGGAGCTAATTAGGGTCATTAGCGGGAAGTATTTTATTTAGCAAGGACGAAAACAAATTGCTCACTCATTGCTGAACCAAATTGAAAAAGTCCATTGGCACTTTTTAGGAATTCTTCTATAAAAAAAACAATTACCATTATGGTTGAAAAAGAGAAACAAAACAAAACAGAATTTGAGCTCATACTTAAAACTCAAGTCTCGCTTCAAGGTTGCGAAACAGCAACAGACTTCTCTGGTGTTTGTTACCTGGGTATGATATTTTGCCAGAGACAACCCAGTGTAAGACAAAATAAATATTTTCACCAAGTGATGTAACCAGGGGGCGCACTTTGGCGAAGTGGTTAGCGCATTGCAAGAAGGTTGCGTGGAGTTTTTATGTTCCCCACGTGTTGTGTGGTTTACTCCGGTCCAAAAACATACAGAATGATTGTTGGATATTCTTAATTGGTATGAGTGTGTGTGTGTGTAAATGGTTGTGTGTCTTTGTGTGCTCTGTTACAGACTTGTGTCCTGTCCAGGGTGTCCCCCGCCCCTCACCTGATAAAACTGGGCTCCATCCGCCCCATGAAGGATAAAGGGGTAGAAAATGAATGAATTAATGATGTAACCAGCGAGTCCTTACATTAAAGAGGCAAAGGTTTATTGCGTTCTTTAATTAAGTAGACACAAAAATAATTTAACAAAACACACCAAAATGCTTTAGTATATATATAATTTTATTATTGTTATTATTATAAGTAAGTAAGTAATATTTATTTATATAGCGCTTTTCGAGACCAGGGTCACAAAGCGCTTAAACAATCAAAACATTACTCAAAAAAGTACATACTTTAAAGATCAAGATAATACTGAGAACAACACAGGAGTTCGAGAAATTCAAGGAAAAGCCTGAACAAATAGAAACGTCTTAAGATGTTTCTTAAAGGAGTCAGTAGATCCATCAAGCGCAAAGAGAGAGGAAGATCGTTCCAAAGCTTAGGAGCAACAGCCTGAAAAGATTTCTCTCCTCTGGTCCTGAGCCGTGTGCGAGGAACCATAAGTAGATTCTGATCCACAGGCCTCAGAGCCCGAGCTGGGGTGTAAGGCTGGATCAGATCAGTGATCTAAGGAGGAGCCTGACCATGAATAGCTCTGAAAGTAAGAACCAGAATTTTAAAGTTGATCCTGAAAGAAACTGGAAGCCAGTGAAGAGTTTTAAGGACCGGAGAAATGTGAGTTCTTCTACTTGAGCGGGTCAGAATTCTCGCTGCAGAGTTCTGAATCAACTGCAGACGAGACAGCTCCTTCTTGTCAAGACATGAAAACAAACTGTTGCAATAGTCCAGACGAGAAGAAACAAACGCATGGATTACAAGCTCCAGATCATGTTCCGACAACATTTTCCTAAGTTTAGAGATTTTTCTCAGTTGAAGGAAACAGTTTCTGGTCAGTTTTCTGCAGTGTCGAACAAGAGACATGTCTTTATCAAATAAAACACCCAGGTTTCTCAGGCTCAGTTTGACAGACTGACCTAAGTCACCCAAGTACTGACTCAACCCTGGAATCTTATCATCAGGAGCAATCACCAGTGTTTCAGTTTTGTCCACATTTAGCTGTAGAGTGTTTTCACTCAGCCATTGTTTGATTTCTAACAAACAATTGACTAAGCTGTTCAGCCTTTGGGGCTCAGTTGGATCAAAAGAGCAGTAGAGCTGGATGTCATCAGCAAAAATGTGATAAGAAAAAATAACTATATCTTATGTGTCTTGGCCTTGTAAAGCATGTATTTTAGCTGTATATTGTTTTTGTTTGTTAAAGTGCTTTGTGACCCTGGTTTAGAAAGGCGCTTTACAAATAACCTTCACCTAGTTACATACCTTACTTTACTTTATATACAGATATATAAAGAGATATCTCTTTATATATGTATGTATGCGCATAATTTTTCTGTGTTGAATTTGAATTGACATTTACGATTTGTCATTTTTCAATTGCTTGGGTATGACAACATGACAGCATGCCCACAAATACTAATGGAGAATAAAAAGAGCCCAAGATGAGATCCAAGAGAATTCAGACGGGGATTGAGTAGCAGACTCCTATCAAACGCCAACGCTCTCCGCCACAATTTCTGCAGCTCGGCTCATCACCCTTGTGTTTACAATGGTGAACAGATTATAATGGCACAGAAAATGGTTGAAAGAGAAGCTTCAACATGATGACAATGTGTGTCCCAGTGTAACTGCTAAAGCCTGGCACCTCTAACTAAATCATTTCATTTAGAGCCTCTGATGTGCAGACAGAGGGGATGCAAAATGCATTTCCACGCCAAGCCTCTCAATTGCTTGCTGTCCTTGTGAGCATAATGAACAGATTACCGTTTGCACTCTTGTCACATTGCGCTTCACTGACAAGAGTCTGGCACCTTGCGGGAGCACTTTTTCCAAGCTTGTCCTCTCAATTGAGAGTTTGCAGCTCGCTTGAAAAAAAAAAAAAAAAGGGCTGAAAACTAGTTAAGCAGCCACAAGAAATAAAACAACTCACTAATTAGGACGGCAATGAAGCGAGGCAGACAGAATTGCCTGAGCAGACGGCTTGAAGATGGAGAGGTTGAAATGCCAAGCGACTATAGCCCATCAGCCCCCGGGCCGGCGTCCTGCAGACACAGCAAGTCTGCTCACAATTAACCAATTACTCTCTGTCCTGACTCAGGTTAATAAAATGCTAACCGTCTCAATAGCCATGACGACACTTTTCTAACTGCCTCCCCTCTAGTTAAATTCACTTCCTTGTCCTTTTCTCCACAACTAAAAGGGGCAGTAACTCTTTTTCTTGGCTTAATCAGGAAGATTGCTTATTAAGGGAGAGCTCTTGGCTGCTTCTTAAATTGGGAGGAGGATGGTCTCTCCAGTGCGATAACTGCAGATTTATGTCAGAGTTAGGTCTAAATAGCTGCTCTAGTCGTTCTGCTTCTTTAATTAAGCAAGCAGATTTCCCAAGGTTTGGTCTGGAGCGGGAGAGCTTAAATGTGTCAACGATGTTCTCTTCATGAAAACCATTTCGAAAAAAATACAAATAAATTATAAATTGATTTTGCATAGCAAGGTTGCTGGTTCTCTTCCCACCTGGGGAAACGTGTGGCATTTCTGTGTGGAGCTTGTAGGTTCTCCAGGTACTAAAGTTTTCTTCCACAGTGCAAAGATTCAGAGGTTGATGGAGAATTATCAATTGGTCTGTAGGTGTGAGTGTGCGGGACAGGTTGTGACATGCTAGCATTCTGTTCGGATGGAATCGATTTCTAAACTAAAACAACACATGACAACGACAGTGAAAGCAAATAAAAATCTGTTATATTACAAAATATCAATAACATGTGTCTAAGACGTTCAATAAGAACTGTTGAAAGGCCAGTTGAGTTTAAGACCCCTGAGCTACAGTACAAGTCACAGACTAAGAGAAGTGAAGCTGAGAGTGCAGATAGAGTGGGATTTGTTGAGGAGATTGGTGGTAGAATTGAGAAGGAACAGTTTAGAAATGAGTTCATCAAGATGATTTGGACACATGGACACACTGTTAAAGGAAAACAAGAAGAAGATAACCAAAGGTTAATGAAAAAGTAGTTTTTTATTTAATATTTGACAATAAAAATAATAACCTCTTATGAAAACAAATGCAACCTTGGATCGTACAAGGTTATCCACCTAGAGACAATTATACAAAATCCCCTTTAAAAGTATTAAGTATTTTGGATTGAATTTGATTATTGTGGCCTATATTTTGTCCTGAGGACCAAATACGGCCATAACACTGAATGAATGGTATTTATTTATTTTAGCAATTTGTACTGTATTTGTCTCCTTTTTATGTAAACATACATATATAAATATATATATATATGTATTTAATTTAATGTAATATTATTTTGTTTCACATGTGCCCTTACACCATATTTAAACATAGTTCTCATATGAAATATAAATATAAAAGTGTAAAAACCCTCATTTTCTACCTGTATTTAGCGCATACAAAAGTCGTTTTTTTTCACAGTAATTCCGTGTTTTCCTTGACCATATTAATTATATAATGTGCTATTCTTAATTTCCTATCTGTGACACATTATGAACTTCCATTGTAAACCAAAACAAATGTTATAAAGGTTGTTGTGTTTCTGAACAAGTGAAAACCTTCTTGTTGATATCAATGATTGGTAAACACAGTTAAACATGGCAGCAAATCTCAGATTACTTCTCAGTTTCAGAGCAAGGTGAGCTCAGTGGAAAATGAAAATGCTGCAACATCACTTAGACAAGACGGCTGACTTCACGCTTTGAAATAAAAAATATATATATTTCTGTCCTCTGCTCACCTCAGGCTCTCTATTTGTGATGCTCCACAGAAATGTTCACATCCCAAGACTGTTTTCGACATTCGGGGCCTCGACAGGAACAGATATGTATGAAATGATTGGCGGGGTGAAATGATTCCGAGACGTTCACGTGGGAATGCTCGTTGTTTAGATTTGGCTTTCAATCTCTTTCATTGATAGCTCTCCTATTGATTCAGAGTTTGCTGTGCTCAGTAGAGGCCGGGCATAACAGATCTCATGGTTTTGGAGCTGTCACTCTTCACAATATTCATCTTCAAGGCCTGTCAGGGTGAAGAGTTTTGCCTTAAATGTCCCTCAAACAAGGCCCAGTGACAGAATGGGCTTAAAGCATGTCTGTGAGACGCTGAAATCTTCTGTAGGCAGTCCCGGAATATAAAAATGTTTGGAAGAATATTTTTGTTTTGACCACTAAGAAAACACAGTTTGTATCTTTTTGTAAACTTTAGATGAATTATATACCAAAGTGCATTTTGAAATCTCCATCATAACGGAGAGTGAAGGTTTCATCGTCCACTTGAAGAATAGAAAATACCTTCTCTCTTTCAGGAAGTGAATTATTTAAAACAATCCGAAGCGACGAAAAGTGGAGCAAGGCAGACATCCCAGGTGAAAAAACAAGGGAGGAAGATGGAAAACCCAAAGTATATTGATGCTTAATATAGTGTACGGTGGGTTCACATGCAACATGATGATCAAAATGCAAAATGAAATGTTAATGGAAACATTACTAGTAAGTGTTGTGGTTCAATGCATTTCCAGTGTGTCAAAAATCATTAAAAACATCTGCAACACATCAGGAGGAAAGAAGAGTCACTCTCAGCTTAAGAAGATCTTTCACTAAGAAGCAAATGTAATGTCAAGCTTACCAACTCTTAATAGCCTTTCTAAGCAATGGTTTTCACTTCAGTAAACCAAGTAAAACATACAAAACGTATGGCCTAACAACTACACATAAAGAAACAACAACAACCCTGGGGTATTTCAGCACCATTGCAGAGGACAGCTCCTACTACTCCTGCTTCTTTGGGTTGATCTTAAGGTTTTTCAAAGAACATGTCTGGGAATCTTAGCACCCCTTCTTAGCCAAACCCGTCTTAACCCACGTTATCTGAGGGTCAAGATGACCGGTGGCCCCGAAAAGAAATGTGTTTGAGGGTATCCTTTGTGTTGCCTATGGGTCTAACCCTTAGATATAGGGCTACATAATATCACCCTGATCGGCCATTTTGACTTTATACTAACTTCAGAGCTGTTGCCCAACTAATAGACCTATTTTTTAGAGATGGCAGGAAGTTGCTTGGTTACTAGTAACCAAGTAAGTAAGTAGTGCCTAATTACAAAGATTAAACTGTGTCAGTAGTATCTTCGGTCAAAGAGCCCCATGTCGTGTAAACCAGGTCAAATGTCAACGTGGACTAGGGCCACATGTGAAAATGGAAAAAAAACATTTTTGCGAATCTATACCATGCACAACCAAAACTATGTTGTGTCTAGTAGGATAGGCATTGTTAAAAGTTGTCCTCTCACTTGAGTTTCATTTTTCAAAATGAAATAAATAGTAATTAAAATGAGAAAAAGTAAAATCGTGCATTATACACAAAGTTTTGTGTTTTCTTTCCAATTACATTTTCCATTACACATATCTAAATCAAGAGTGTACGTCAGACAGTGTTCATGAGATTTACCAGGCAAGCTCAAGTTTGGAGAAGAAAATAACTGTAAATCAGAACTTTACTGAAATGAAGCACTGAAAACTGCTTTGATTTCTGTCTGGTCAATATCATTTACCTTTGCCACCCCTGATAGGATCTATAAAGGTAATAAAAAAGGGTCTGAGAAAATAATACATTGCTAACATTAGGCATCAACTTTTTCAGTAGTTAAAAGCATAAAGTTCACCAAAAAAAAAATATAACTCCCACATAAACAGCCAAAGATTTGCAGTACTGTCGCTTATCGCTGTGGCATTTTCCTTTAATTAATTCTCTGACATCGAAACTTCCGAGGGATCCCAGGTCGACTCCAGACCATTGTTTGAAATGTTTGCCTTCAACCTAACGTTCCGCTGAGCCGGATTTCTGGAGCAGCAATTTCCAGTTTCCTCACAACTCACTTCTACTCTCCTGCTGGGCTGCCCGGGCTCCCAGACTAACAGCATCTCAGTTTTTGTTCAGACAAGCTCTTCTCGAGTAATCTCTCGTCGTCTTGAGGATTCTCTTCCAAGAACATGTCTTTCTTCGTCCAACCGAACTTGTGCCATTAGAAGGGTTCATGGTATAAATGGAAGCTGAGAAGCAGACTCCCCATACTTTCTCTCATACTCCTAATGGTCAGTGGCAGCTACACACACAGAGTCAATCCACAAGTTTGAGAAAACAAAAAGTTGTCCCCGGCACAAAACAAGTTATTTTCAAGCCGACTGTCTAAAATAGAGGTAACACTTTCGCAGGTATGTATAGTTTGTCAGGTTTTTGCAGGGTTATTTTTCTGTGGCTTTGAGAGAGGAAATAGACACCTTCAAACTTCCCAGGAAAAATATAAATCAAGTGAAACTCCTGCAGGAGGCTGAAGTGGAGGAGGCCCCCCGTTATCTTGTTGTGGCAGAGTAAACTGTGAGGCGGCACTGTGAGACTAGATGGAGCTCGCATAGACGAGTCGCACACACAACAATTGATGTCGGCTGCAGGAACTTCTCATGAACTTTGCTCAACCAAACTTTTTTGTCTTAGAGGTAAACATTTCTCTTTATTAAAGTTGGAATTATATTTGTATCCAAAAAAAGGGTTTAACCCTGATAATTGTCTGCAATATTTATCATCATGGTTATATATGAGTGTGGTGGTAATCTTTAAACTTTTTCTACTTCTGAAAAGTTTATCAGAGACTTTTGAATTGTTCAACCGCCACACTTAAAGAGGAGCAGAATGAGCTAAGAAATATGAATTAATGATATTTTTGCTGCACTCTTTCAAGGATGTTCACCTCATTTGGACTTTTAAAAACAAAAAGGATACTTTACCATAAACCATGTATAAAACAAACTCGTCGGCACTCAAAACTTTCATCTGTTTTTGAGGTTTAAATCCAGCTAGTCAGATCTTTCTCTATTTCTCTTATGACGGATCAAGTCATGTGTCAAACTCAAAGCAAGGGTTTAGGGTGAAAATTGGGCGAAATCCAGATAATTCCATTTTTTTCACATTCCTCACAACAGCGTTAGATTCATATATTTTTACGTTTTTTTTTATAATACTCAGTTAACATCCAAAACACATTAAGTCAGGACCAATGTGTGTTGCTAGAATGAACCATGATCAGAGTAGAAATGTTGAATATTCTGAACGAAGAAAACCATAGAAATACACTGTGGGTACACTTTTAGTTAACCTGTATGGAAAGCGAAGTCATTACATATCCTTTAGATCACATGTTAAAAACACACACTAGTTAACTAGTTTAGTGGTTTGCCAAAACTCATAAACTAGTTAAACCTGAATTAAGATCTCTAGTGAACTAGTCATTGTGTTTTACGTTACTAGTTTACTAGTGAACTAGTTACTGCATTACTGTTTGACTAGTAATCAAATTGGATAAAAAATATTTAACTAGTGAGTATACTTGACTTCACTAGTCACATGTGATATCAAGGAATAAATCCTCCCTCAGCTTTTCTGTAAACCTGTGTGGACTTGGTACAGTATGTTCTCACTGTGATTGCATGGTATCGAACTTCGGTTCTTTTGTGAACATAGACCGAAATGCTTCAGTAGTAACCATGCTGAGTCATGCTTCATTTTTCAAATCTATGTGTGATCTAAACTTGTGTGTTAGCATTTTTCTGAAGAAAAATGTATGAGAGACAAAGTAAGTAAAAATTAGATTAATTTGTTGCTTGTTAGTTAGTGTTATTTTGCACAGGACATTTTTTATTTATTTCTCAACAGCTCAAAATCAAAATTAAATGAATCTTAAAAATTAAACTTAATATTTGTACTATGTATGATGTCATGTTACCTTTGTTAGTTTTGATCTAAGAAAATTGGTATCGAAAAAATAGGTTTGGTTCAGGTACTGGTATCAAAGTAAAGGTAATAGTGTATTTGTATGGAAAAACTTCAATGGATACGCCGCCTTACACAGTAAGGGTGTGGCAAGAATCTGGCGATACGATACGTATCACATTTCAAGGACAAAAATATGATATATTGCGATTTCTTAGGAACAACATTATATATGTAGTATTGTCCGAGTAACTGCTTTCATTTTTTTTTAAACCAAAATATGTGCAAAGATCAGTTTAAAATCTGCTGGAATCACTGTATCCTCTCATCCCCAGAAATCCTAGGAATCTAATAGGGTTTCAATGTTCCTTTAGTTACGGAGGACGTAACGACTGCTGCTATCTTTGAGTCAGAAGTTTAATTGAATTTTTTCTTATTTTACACGGCATAGAACTGTGAACCATAAACAAACAATACTAACACTAATAGGATTTTCAGGCCATTAATGAAAACATAGATACAGTGCTGTCGAATAACAATACTGTATCATGGAAAAGAATATTGAGATATACAGTGATATTTTCTAACACAACTACTACACAGTGCAGAAGGTTAGAGGTTGATTGAGAACTCTGCATTGTCTTTAGGTGTACGCGTTTTTTTGCGTTCATCGGTTGAGACGTTCATTATGAGACGGAGTCAGTGACGAAAGGAGCATCTTCGTATTTTTGCACCATTACAACAACCTAGATACGTCAAGTCTTGACTGTACCGTTTCCTTCTGGCACAGTAGTTCATCACAAGTCTCACCAACTTGCTTCATAATATCACATTTACATCCACAAACCCTTCGCTTTGATTCTGTGCCACAACAACAACACACACACACAAATGCAGATGGTGACACTAAGCACCTCAATTCAATACGCCATTACTTCACAAGCGCTGGTTAATTGCTGGTACATTTGCAGAATCTGACCCTTTTGAAGTCAATCACCAGGCTTGAAAAGCTCTCTTTGTGCTGGTATTTGAAAATCTCACAATGTAAGTGCCATAAACACGCTTATGAGCCAGCATGCAAGAGACAACACTAAGAGGCTCTGAGAAAGCTGGTGTCTCTCTTCTCCACTAACCCGTGACTCAAATGTGAAAAGAGACAGACGGCTGCTGACGACACTGGTTTTTCACAAACATATTGGTGCGTGTGTGGATGCGGCACGATGACGGGGCGATGGAGGTTGAAGTCCAAATCCTTTGTCTCACTAAAAAACCTTTAATCAGAATCTGCTATTGCGAAAAGGTCAGATTTGCATAGCCCCAATAAAAAATCCAGGGGTTCCCAGGACACCTTTCACTAGCGGTTACTGATATAGCCAACATAAAAATGGCTCCCTGCTGGTGTTTTAATGGATTCCTGATATCAAAATGGTCACTGAGGCAGCAAAAACAGGTTGCCTGGTAGGGGTAAACTATATTTAGCCTTTATGGGCAAGACATTTTCACATGAGCTGAGCTGCAATTTATTTTTCCCTTGATATTGTTTTCAATTTAAGATCTCGCTTTGATTCACTTCCGAACATACCATCTGCTCAGGTTAGGAAAAGGCCAATTAACAAGGACACTGGAAAAGAGTACTCAAAAAACAAGGTCATATTTTAGATCAGGGAAAACAGCCTGCTTTGTTTGTCCAACGACTACTTTAGTTTGCATAAAATGTTCCAAGTGTTCCACTTATAATAATTTATTTTAGCTATATTTGTTGCGATATGATTCAAACTTTTAGTGGTTAAGATGGAGCCTAATTGCTCTACAAATATAAAAACATGACAATAAATACTGATGGTTCCTGATATAATGTTTAATATGTATCTTATTATTGTTCAAAATACAATCAGCATTTGTTCCAAAACACTACACGTGTTATGATATTTACAACATTAAAGACGTACCTTGTCTCGGTTGTGTTGTGTGAGACCAGCTTGATCACACATAGCTTTGATGTAAACATGTCTAAACATATAGAACTTGTTTAGAACTGGGGTGGGCAATAACATTTCCTCAGGGGCCACATTTTATACAGTGGCGGCTGTGAGGGGGCCATCGAGTGAAAGCAAGTGTAAAATCTAGTATTGGAATAATTCTAAATATAATAAAATAATAATTTGATTGTATTTTATATAGTTATTATTATTATGATATATATATATATATGTATATATATATATATATATATATATATATATACATATATATATTTCCTTTTTTAGATCTGATGTATCTTTTTGAGCCAATAAAAATAAATACAAAGTTTTTTTCTATGTGACCTTTGCCCTCATAAATACAGTCCTATGGTCACATGTGGCCCTCAGGTCTGGATTAAACTAGGGATGGGTAATGATACTAACATGCCGTATATCAGTATCAGTATCAGTTCTGACACTCAATGCAGCAAACAAAATGAAATTAAATGCACATTTTAGTGCTTGATTTTGGGGTCATTTTCCCTGATAAGTGTTTTTGTCTACCATGCAAAATCTATCAATGATATCAAATATCAGAGGCTCTCTCATACATACTCTATTTAGCCCGAGAATATTACTGACAGAGCGAAACTCAGAGTCTGTTACGTTTGACAAACAGGGATCCCACAAACAATATTGGCAGAACAAAACACAGACAAATTAACAATTTCTAAATGAGTTCTTTCTGGACATATCCCACATTTGTCGTCCAAGAACCAATTAAAAAAATACCAGTTTAGCACCAGATTCGGATAAAACCTTCACAATACCATCTCAATGTATGACCTCTTAAAAGACAAAAACAAGATAATTTTTTTTTATCACTAAATGACATTTAATTGACTATGAAATGTGCTGCTAGGCCGGGATGTTACTGTTTCAATCATGATCATCTTTTCCTCTGACTGTAAGTTGATGGCACTGATAGAGACATGCAGCGGCCGCGAGGGGAAGCAAAGAAAGCTCTATAGGCACGCACACACATTTTTACAATTTATGAATCATGGGCCTTAACACTGAAAGGTTCTTTTATGTTTAATGTCAAATGCATCAAAGAAGAGCAGACACTTGCAAGGTTGATCTGTTTGGGGAGGCAATGAAATGAAATGCTGGGAGGAACAGAGTCGATTTTATTTATTTCATTTTTATCAGCAGGTTTTATTATTGATGTTCATTTATGTATTTAATTCAGGTTAGAACACTCAACAAACTGAAATGTAGTGCAACACTTTCATGTTACATTCATGAGCATTCAGGAGTCACGCTACATCATTCACTCAGTATTAAAATAGCCACATTTTCTAAATGAATATATTCCTGTTCTGCAACATGGATCTTTTTAAATGTTACTATATTTTTATGAGTAGAATTTTAGTTCACTCTTTGTGTTTTGGTTTAAAAACATAGAGACACTGTGGACAAAGATTGCTTGACATCTAGCCATCAAGTTAGCCGGGGGTCTAGGGCAATAGCGTCGGTTTTGTTGATTATTTTTGATTACCAATAATACCATTAATTTTATTAGCAACATGTTGCTAATACTGTGGAAGTAATAATACCTTCTTGGGTGAGAACCTGGTGAAAAATCAAACACATGGTAGTGCATGTTTCTATATCTAAAACAGCTCGAAAGCATTATATTTCTTCTATATGATGTATTTTAGATAACATGTGAATATAAATTTGGTGAGATCAACTAATGATTAATAAAATAAATTGTATAAGAGTGAGGTTCCGGAGGCTGAGGAGCATTTTAGATCATTTTAAAGACATTTCTGATAAAGAAAACTTACCAATTGTTTTTATCAATCAGGTTATAGTATCATCATTAGTTCATTGTTTTTTTCTGAGATAATCACCAAATCAAAATCAGTAATTCAAGAATGTTCAACAGCGTACGATTACACAAGACATGGATGACTATGTATTATTACAAACCAAAATCACTACACAATATTTAGCAAACCTACACTCTCTATATCAACAAGTTTAACACACAATTGCCTAAGAATTACAAAGATGTTTAGGACACGTTTTCTAACGAGTGCGTCAAAGGAGGAGGCTGCCATTTTTGTTTTCTCTTATGATTGTCTTGTGTTTTTTTTTTACTTCTGAGCTTTCCTGAATGTCAACGGAACCAACCGACATCGACGAATGGAATCCCTGAAAATACATCTATTTTAAAAATGTGTTAAACTTAATTAAAAAGACAACATCATGATGTAAAAAAATATTTTCAGAAAAAAAGTAATAATAAAGAAAATGTAAGAGTTATTTCCTATTATCTTTGAATCTCGAAATTAAGGTTTCACTACAGAAGCGATCGTGTTTGTAAATAAAACAAATTTGAAAAATAATATCAACTTATGAGATTGAAATAAACTAACCAACCATTATTATTACCTCCTTGAGACCATAGACATTTAAACACTTGCAACCTGGAGTTAAATTGTAATCTGTGTTGACGCCTCATTCTTTCAGGTTTGACCTTCTTTATATAAAAAAAATGTATCAGCACTTAAAGGCTGGACTGGTGTTATGAACTGGTTAAATGATTTATGATTTATCTCAACGTACAACAATAGCTGCAAAAAGCCTAAATTTAAGAAACTAAAATTCAACTTTAGTGAGAATAAGGAAGTAAACTGCGTTCATGTTGTTCTCAATAAACTGAAAAGAAAAAATGCAATTCGGGGAACTGTAGAATGTCAAAGAAGGGTGGCATTAAAAATCAAATATATATATATTTCAGTTCTTTTTCATAAATACTGCAACAGCTCAATCACCACCTGTCTGAGTCGTGAGAGTCAAACTGTCAGAGGCCAGTGAGAGTCTTACTGCAGGGGACAGAGAGATAATGGCAGATTCATGTAGCAGAGTTCAGTGAATGCCAGCTTATTGCTGCAGAAAAGGTCAGTGGGCTATAAGAAGAATAAAAAAAAGCGTTTATGAGGGAGAGTGGTGAGTGAGTGGGTTTGTTTGTTTGCCGTCTTCCTCTGTCTATGACCCTCAACCTGAGATATCTATGCTCATATAATAGCCACGCCTTGAGCTGCCGACGGTCTGACTCACTTCTCTCACGGCGCGCCGGTGTCCGTTACCGTCAGCTTTTATGGCAGCAGAGCTAAAACTTACTGTGGCAACGCAAAATCAATTACCGCGGGGAGGAAATTCTCCGATAACGCGGACTAATGATAATTGCTCTGAATCTGCACTGATCATCCTCGCGATACAAACAACTGTCGGCATTGCAGCAGCTATTGGCAGACACTCCGGCTGAAATATCAACAGTGATCGCTGCGATGCATCCTTGGGTAAATACAGGTCAGTTGGTGGAAACTAGCAGGAGAGGTCCTGTATCTGTGGTGTTTTCTTGTGATGATCAGGGGCAGTAAGAAGATGAAATCAACATTTGAACCTGCTTCTCTTTAGATTCCAATATGTTTGACACCACAGTAGAAATAAACACCATCTTTTTGTTCATTCAGTCCTGGTCAATATGGGGTACTTTATCAACTTAACCATGATGACGGTCGCAACAGAGTCTGGTTCTGCTCAAGGTTTCTGCCTTCTTAAAGGAAGTCTCTCCTCGTCACTGTAAGTAAGTAAATAAGTAATATTTATTTATATAGCGCTTTTCCAGACCAGGGTCACAAAGCGCTTTAACAATCAAAACAATACTCAAAAAAGTATATACTTTAAAGATCAAGATAATACTGAGAACAACACAGGAGTTCCAGAAAATCAAGGAAAAGCCTGAACAAATAGAAACGTCTTAAGATGTTTCTTAAAGGAGTCAGTAGATCAATCAAGCACAAAGAGAGAAGAAGATCGTTCCAAAGCTTAGGAGCAACAGCCTGAAAAGATTTCTCTCCTCTGGTTCTGAACCGTGTGCGTGGAACCATCAGTAGATTCTGATCCACAGACCTCAGAGCCCGAGCTGTGATTCACTCATTGTCGAGTCGATGGTATCAGACTTTCTTTTCTCCAATATAGTCTTACCTTCTAATTGTAAAGTGTCTTTAGATTACCTTTTTTTTAAATATATGAAACTTTAAATAAAATTGAATTGAATTGATCAAAGCAAGACACAAACTCAGGAGGATTTGTGCACATGACAAGTCATTTGACTGTGGCTTTTAAAAAATGGGGAAGAGAATAAGGAGACCAACCTATTCACCATTTACAGTTATTAAATAAAAATGTTGATGTATGTTTATAATGTTCTTCTAAAAAACTGTGCCCAAATATTTCTCAGAGTGCTGGTTAACAAATATCGCTGTGTAGAAGTTGCACACTGAAAAAGGTTCAAGCTTACTTGTGCATTCGATTTTGGTGAAGAACCTGAAGATTCCAAACTACAAATCAAATAATGAGATGTTACAACATGTTATCTACACAATTAAACCTTTATTAGTCTCTTAGTAATTGTTGTAGCAAGCAATCTTTGGCAAATGCAAACCATTCCAAGGAGAGACCAAAATCAGTTTGGTACATAATTATGAAATCATTCATGAATAATATTATTAAGGATGATAAATAATATTCCTTATAAAACTCTAATCACATTAATGGTTCTTCAATATTCACCAATGGGGAAACAAGAAAGACAAAAAAATCTAAGATAACAAGATCATATTGCTTTTGTTTATAAAAAGGACCCCTGATTATAGTTTAAAAAGATTTTCATTTTCAGGTCAGTTTTTGAAATGACAAAAAAAAACAAATATCCTCTTGAAAATGCTTACTTTCCTTGACCAAAAACAAAAAGAAACCCTCAAGCACAGTTTATTTTTTTTGCGGGGGTAACTTGGTGGGTCTCCAGATTTCAAAATGAAATTCAAATTTTGTACCAGGATCTACTTCATATCATGTTGTGGCTAACCAATATTGCTAGCATGTCACGGTTGTCCGTTTTGAATAGACCCAGATGTTCTTGTGGTCCAAAATAACAGCATCTTACAATTTATTTTCAATCTGCTTATGTTTTCAAATGCATTTTTTAGGATCTGTCAATCACATTTTTTAGGATAGGATACATAGTAACCCAGTGATCATTTATCGTTGTCAAATTTTTAAATTTAGAGTAAAGGACTATACACCTTTTATTGGTTGTTTAAATCAACAGGTTCATCAAATAAAATATGTTCATTTCATTCTATTCTTAATTAATTGTTTTGTAAAAGTTGATGGTGAAAATAGGCCCATGTTGTATAAGGACCCCCAGCGTGTTCTTGAAGAAATATGTGCAGTAATATTTTCCTCATGATTGAAAGGGGGGAGTACAGAAAATGAAAATATTTCCTTGAGACAGATGGCCTCAGTTAATCCCAGATTCCACAATGTCCACACCAGACCCAACATGTTAATCTGAATCAATAAGAGATCGTTGGGCAGCTGTTTGAAGGAGAAAAGCAGTTTGACCCTCATTCAAGAATGACCTCCGATACATACATCGTTTCCTCACCATCAGCGTCTAACTTTGGAGTCGGCCGGTGACAAGAGTCAGCGTCTTTTTAAAAGTGCCTGAGAGATGTCGGGCTGAATAATGTGTCCTATGAATAAAACACATTAGCTACAAAACATGCTGAATTATTCACATTTCAGAGTCCCCATCCTGCCCCACGGAGAAGATATTAGTTCTTCACTTGGTGTGCGTCTGACTCCCACACGTTTCTTCCTGGTCTCTTGATCATTCGCTCACTGTCTTTGTCATCTGTGTTTTGTTAATCCCGCTCCGTTGCTCCGTCTCTCATCCGAACTGACTTTGCGCTGATGGCAACTGTCTATTTTTATTCCTTAAAGTAACAACTTTTCCTGGAACATGGTGCTATTTATCTAAAGAGCTCTTGAAGCTGTTGAGGAGAGAATTTGTTCAGAGAGAATCTTTGATGATTTGGTAGCACGCGACAGCCCAAAATGGATTCATCATTTAGCGTTCAGAGGCGACCAGCTGCGAGCTTCAAAGCGAAAAGGACCCGCAATAAGAAGGGGGGTGGTCTTCTAATTAAACACTTGACCTAATATGCATCTTTGCTTCTGCCAGGATTTTGTGATTTCCGTGATTGCTGTACAATTTGCAAAGTCAAGAGAGGAGAATTTTGAAAGCGTTCGTTCTTGTTTAGTGCTGTGTTTCTAACTAGAGCCCTTCCCAAATGTCACTCTCGCTGAAAAGCGATGTTCAATCACTTAATCTGAAATATAACCAGATACAAGCAGATGCCCTGGACTAGGATTTACATGGAAATGGTTCATTCGTCTATTTTCTTTCACCCGGGTCTTAAGAAAGAGGCTTAAGTGAGACGTCACCATGACCTGGATCTGCCCGACATGACAGGAAGGTCATAACCATCTTGACTGGGCTCTACTTTGAGTGTCTCACGGACACACAAGCTTCCCACTAAAGAGTCCAGAGACATTGTGGTAAAACATGAATTCCAGCTGCTTTTATTCTTCACCACAAAGCTCATGACAAAGAAGAAACGATAAGAATGTAGGTCAACTGGTGACTCAAGAACATTGACCTTGATTACAAGACAGGTGATGCAAACTAATTGCTGCTAAAAGTCAGATTAAGATGAGACTTTTTAAATGCTTGTAAATATATTTGTCGGATCAAAGGATAGCAAAATGTTCCATCTGATGAACGCCTGAATTAAATCCGTTTTAAATCAAACAAGAACATTTGCACCTGTGTTTCTAAAACGAAACAATAATTAATTTTTCCGACACTAAATGAATCTAGCAAGAAAACACATCTTCACCAAGATTTGACACGAACGTAGCATCCAGAATTCCAGACCAAAAAATCTATGCGGATTTTGTTGCGTCATTTCGGTCGAAAAATACAGATGTTGACATGTATATTGTAGACACATTTGTTGACACGCATACAAGGAACATCAGGCAAATGTAAGCAAAAACAATGTTTGCACTTGCTTTAACGTTTTATGTTATCGCAATGTCAGCTCATCATATTTTTCAGATATATTTCAATGTAACATTTTCTAATTACTTTTTTTTTTTTTAACTCCTTAAAGGGCAACTTATGTGTTGGTTTAAGTGTGTCTTAAATAGATCTTGGAATCTATTGTACTCATCAGTGTCTGTACAAAACTCTCTTTTCACTGAAATATTTACATTAGAAAATGTGCTTAAGCCCCAACGGCTGAAAACAATGTTTTTCTAGTGATTAAATCTTGTTTACCATAACCACGCCCACTCTGCTGTGATTAGTCAAGCATCAAGGTCTGTCACAGCACGTCATTAGTCCCGGAAGTCTTCACCCTCAAGGGACTCCAAGGAGTGAAGCCATTATTACGTCATAACATTAGTTGCCCTTTAACCCTTGTGTTATATCAGGGTCAAGGTGACCTGATGGCCCAGAAACAAATCTAATTGTTTTATCCCTTGTGTTTGGGTCAAGATGAACAACCTCCACCACTGCATAAATATTTCTTAAGCCAAGGAGGTCGTTCGCACTATTCTTGCTTTTATGAAACTTGCAGTGCCTTCCATCGTCTGCTGTGTATTGGAAATCTAATTTCCCAAGGAGATCTCCGGAGGGAATAATAAAGTCCATCTTATCTTATCAATTTAAACTAATGCACACACGCACACAATGTATAATGTCTGTCACGATGGAAAATGTCCCAAGTGCAATAATAATTGTAAAAACATAAAATTACGGACTATTTTTTGTAAACAGAAGCCAGAGAAATGACTTGGACAATGTTTGCACCATTTCAAAAGTACCATTTTGATATCAGTGTCAGAAAAAAGCTTACCAGGAGAAATGACTGGGATGTGAACTCGGCTTTACAAAGAGGTCATGACACCACTTACACTAGAGGAGACATTACATAAATATTTTTGATTGCTGCTAGTATAATGGAACAGAGGCAACCTCGGACTAAACCCAATTATCCACTTAATCTGACTATTCACTGCATGTAAACATGGTCAGTGTGTCGCGGTTTTTTCTTCACCAGGACAGACAACACCAGCACAAACCTGTCCGTCAGCATCACACTCTCCTTATAGATATTTTGCAAAAATGTTTCATCATTCATTTCAACATTCATCCATTTCCATCACTTATCCTGATACTTGAGGGGGTTGGAGCAAATCCCGTTTTTTATGGGGGGGAAGAGACATGAATCACCGTGGACAGGTTCCCAGTCTGTCACCGAGCTCATAAGGACGAGTGACACTCACGCTCACCTGCAGGCATTAACAAATCCCCAATTCATCTATATTTATTCCTGCAGACTGTTGGAGGAGGCCAGGTTCAAAATGGACACCATTTAAACTCCTCAAGAGTGATATTAAGATGTCACGATATCAAAACTCAGAATATTTTTTTTTAGAAGTAAGTCGCCACATTTGTACCATAAAGGTTGCATTAAAAACAGGTAATATACTGTTTTCCAATGTGAAAAAGATATATATGATGTCTCCAAATGTTGAACCTATTGCATATGAAAGTTCAAGCAGATATACTTTAGTTTATTATATACATGAAACTTGTATGATTTGGGAACTTATTGGAACAAAAAAACATTCATCTTTAAATGAATGAACAAAAAGCATTTGTTCTTATGGATCTTTTTTAAATTCCCCAAACAATTAAAGCTTTTATGAAACATGTATTGAAAAATCATATGCTATATACTTTCCTTTATTATCAAATACTTGATTTGACTTGTTTCATACTTAATTATTTTAACTATGTATAAAAATAACATGAAAAGTTCCACTTTCAGGAATAAATCATAGTTTGAGACAAAACACATAAAACATATAGACGAATTACAGAAAAGTATTTTACTTCAGTTTTTCTTTTTTTCTTTTCATATGGGATTACGGAATGAAAAACAGCCAGTTAAGATTAAAAAAATACTGAATTAGCAAGTGAAAGAAGACACTGTAAATACAAATTGCTTTCTCTTCAAGCTTTTGGATTTTTTTGCTGCCCTAATTCAGTTTTCCTGCAAGCTATTTTTAGTCCACCTGGGCACTCTTTCACCCACAGATTGTTTGAATTTTAAGGTTACTCATCACACTCAAGGAGCCAGAAACACAGACACACAATGATGCAGTCGAATATTTTTTTTGCCTTTTCAAAGCTGGACCACAAAAGAAACAATATTTTTATGTGACTCTGATGTTGGGATGAAGGGAAGATTTGTGCATGTTGTTACTGTCAGCGAGGAGTAAACAAGTTAAAAACACATTATTACTGTCAAGTGCTCAGCAGAGTTTTGTGTCATTTATTCAGCGATTAACTGATTCATAAAGATGTGCTTACCAGGGCGCAGTACGTCTCGGGAGGGTCTCCACAGGTGATGTTGGGGGGGTCCAGGGTAACTTTCAGGAACTGCGTCATGTCGGCCGCCTCTGGTTGGCAGGCCATGTAGTCCCAGGTAAGGCCTTCGTCCGAGTACACCTGCGACTTGCACACGTCATAGTGGCCCCATGCGGCGGGGTAATGCTGCATGGCTGCTTGGCAAAAACTTGTCCAGAGGGCTTGCAGAACCAATGCCAAACAAAACCGCATGACTGCTCCCTTCTTCACCTTCTTCCCAAAGGTGTCTTCTTTTTGAAGCTCTTGAACAACAATCCCCTTTTCTGCCCTCTGCTAGCACTCACTCAGCCAGAGTAAGGAGGCATGTCAAACTTCTCTCAGGCGCAGCACTGGCTGGATTACAAGGGATGCCTTGTTAGAGGTTACTGGAACGGTCTTCCTCGGCGTGGTGAAGTTACCGGCCCATTGACGAATTAAAAGGGTGCTTGGGTGGGAGGAGGCAGGTGGATGTAACACAGGATACAGGAGGAGGTGAGAAGGAGACAGACCTCAGACACGTCGGTAAGAAGATGAGTGGCAGGTCTCCTCAGCTGGCTAGGCTGTCAATCATGATCCTCGTCCTGTGTGGCAATCCGATGCTGCGGAGAAATGAGAAACAGAATAAGGCGGCTGAATATAGCGGCCATAAGGGAATAGGCATTGACAGCAAGAGAACATTAGTCGGCGCCGTCGCAGGGATGGAAAGTCTTAACGTGATGGGAAAGTTAGAAATAGGTTTGTGTCATTGTCTGTCAAACACGGGCAATCTTATCTAACATTGCTGCCATCGATGGATCATTAATATGGGTATTATCAGTTTATTACAGCCTGTTGAGTTATATTCATGGAATATATGAACGAGTTAAGTGCAATTAATGAGTCAATTTTAATTTTACTTTCAAAACATAGTCCAGTAAAAAAGCACTGACATACTGCATACCTCAGTCAAGGAGCTCATCTTACGTAACCATATAAAACACAGCTTCCAATGAAAACAGCAAATACTCATGAATACTTTTGGCTCATGGCGAAACAATTTTTTAATGACAATTTTTAAGTCTAGGATTCGAACCAATTAACTAAGCAACATTCCCGAATTCTAGTGATCTTACGCAGCAGGCCTCAGTCGAATGAACAACTCATGAACACATTTCAATCTCATGGAGATCAAGCTAGTAACCAATGTTAAAACGGTAACGGACATCAATCATCACTCCTCACACTCATGGTGGCAGTCTTGAGAGAAAGATAAGATAATCCTACAGTGGGGACATTTTTTTTGGTCTCCGTCATTTTGAGCGCCCTCATCCAACCTACTCTTCCATTGTACTCACTGGACCTGTTTGAGACATTTCTTGCTTACAGAAGGGATGATCTGAATCTCTGTCATTTTACATTCCTGGAAGTGTTTTTATCAAAAGAATGTTCAGAAGTAAAAGAAAACTGTGCAAATAGATTTCCAAATGTTTTGCATTTTTGTCAACTTTACTTCTGTCATATTCCACTGGATCACTGCTACTACAGTTGGAATTTGATAGCTAAATACATCGGGGAAAGAGGTGTGGAAAGGTGCACTGGGTTAAAAGGGGAAAAGAATAAAGCACCTTTAATGCATAAATGTAGGAATGTCAATGGAAGGATGTCAGCCGGTGAGAAAGTAGCCAATTACCTGGAGGAACTCTTGGCACCGAGCTCCTTGTTCCCATTAGGAGACATAATATTACTGTGTTGAGGGGGAAAAACTACACACTGAAAACTGTGTGTGTGTGTAAAAGGGGTTTACCTGCAACCTCTGGTTAAAGAGAGGTTCAAGTCAGGGATAATGAGACAACAAGGGCCCGGATAACTAGTGTTATATATGGCAAAAGTGGGGCCATTATAACTTCAGCACCTTGGACAGCACCACTCCTCATTACTTCCTGCCAGGCAGAGAGAGCGTGTGGATGTGCATTACAAAGGTTCTGGGGATTATTTTAGACCAGGTCGCTTCCAGACACCATTGATTACTGTCTGCCGACATCAGAGGGACCTCTAGCTGGAAATCTCAACATGACGTACAAAAACATTTATACAACACTTCACAGGTGAGAGGGAGAGAAGCGCACTTAAGACAAGTGTTAGAAAATATATGTACATAATTCATTTTAGATTACAAATTATAACATATTTTTTACATCTGTAACCTTGCAGAAGAATTAAACTGCCACTTATTGTTTGACTCCAGTGTTTGAATCTTGACATTTATTTGTTTATTTTATCTATTTCGGACGTCTTTTTTAAAGAGATTCATGGTTTAAATTACAGAAAAAGTTTAATGCAGAGCAAAACCTACTTAGGAGAGTGCAAACTTACAATCATTTGCTGACATTTTCTTTAATAGCTATTTTTTTTTAAGCATTTGAAAAAATCCTCAATGGTAATAAGCTCAATCAGACAGCAGGTGGAAGTAGCGTTCACTTACTTACGAACCACAATCTTAGTCTGTGATGGTTTAATGGAGCAGATTTCTAAAAATACACATACATCACATACAATTTAAAAAACTATTTACAGTGACACAACAAATAAATCCCCAAATGTTGTAAAACGATTTTTTTTTTTCTTGGCAAAGGTAAATTGATATTTCTTTTTTTTTTGGTTAGCTTAAAACTGTATTGGAATGATTTTGGCCACATATTAATCCAGCGTGGATTTCAATTTGACACGTATTTTTTAGTGAAACGTAAAGCGTGGTCAAATGCTCTCCAAAGCACTAGTATAAATAATTAATAGTGTAAAGTATATTAATGATCCACACCAAAAAAAAGGACAACTTTCAAGCCACATTCCTCTGAAGCTGTAGGCGCCATGCCTGAATAAAATATCTGAGCTCGCGCTGATCTGTGGGTTACCTCTAAACTAACAGTCTAGACAACAGACGACGCACGGTTCTGCTCTGCGAGAGCGTTCCTCCTTTTTTTTTTTTTTTTTGTTCTTGAATCTGAAACACATGAATCTTTCACAAGGCCTTGGCACTCTCTAGACAGGGTTTCCTCGGGTGATGAGGTAAGCCCACCCGACCAAATAGCCAGGCCCGCACCGTTCACACGTCTCTGGGGCAAGAAACCTGCTCTTGGGATCCACTTCTGTTACATCCCAGCTGGTCCACTCGAGCATGACCAAGTGTTTCGGTAAATCACAGGGGGATTTGTACACGCACGTCCCATGAGCGGCATGTTCATGCCGGTGGGTGCGTCACAGGAGGGACATCACGCATGCAGGACGAAGACACCATAACTCGTCCAATCATAACATGTGGATAAAAATGATGACAGCCATATTTATTCAATAAAATATCTACACACAGTGAAGCGCTCGAAGCACTCACCGGCTCCACTTAAATTATGAAAGATTATCTCAGGCCAGAATAAGGTGGAATGATTAAACAGTTGGAGCTGATATCAGGGTTATTTTCCCCTCTTTCATTTTTAATTTCATGCATTTTATACACTTTCAAGGGCAATTTCAGCCTGTGTCCCGCGTCTCCACACTTTCCTTTTTTTTTTCCCCTTTACCTGCTTCATATTCTCCACCACTCTTTTAGTGGGAGAAAAAAGAGCCAGTGAACAGCAAGAAGACAGAAGAGGAGACAGTCAAAAACAGATGAAAGATGGATAAAGATAGAGTCTGGTTAAAAACAGCCTCCTGCCTGCTCTTGGTTCTTCACTTGCCAGAATTCTTGTTACCAGAATCACTGTCATCTGTTAACAACCTGCCAATACTGCCGCCCTCCTCATGAATAAGTATAGTGTTTGGAGCATGGCCCCGCAAACGTGACAGCCTCGGGAAGCGAGCACGCGACTATAATACATCCCCCAGGGCTTGCTTGTATGTCGGCCCATCACTAAATATTCAACACCGCTTCTTAAAATGTCACCGCCTTTCGCTGAGCCGCCTGATGATCTCCTGATAATGATGACAGGGAGCAAACAGGTGCTTAAGTGGATCGTTGGGTGGGCAAGGTTTGGCTACTGGGTTGCGATCTAAACCCCTTTCCTGCTTAAAACAGCAGCTTTCAAGTCTCCTACATTTGCAGAATGACACTACTGTATTAACAACCACATAATGTTGCTTTGGGAGATGCACTGTCATCGTGCAGGATTTTATTTTGCTTTATAGCAGTAGATTTATACTAGGAAAGAGTGCTTTTATCCGATTTCTAAGATTACATTTGCAATCTGTGTCTGTTATTTCATAATCATATGAGATATCAAAGGACAAGACAGGACTTTCAATTCATGGAAATTTAGTATTTCATTTATCTGGCTTAAATCCTCACTACTTTTCTAATACCATCGCTGGTGTTTTAGCAGACACATTTGAAACTGAAAGTAAAAATATATAAATGACATTGTCAAACAAATCTCAGAAATACTGAAATAAAGTTACTTTCTGATTCACTTTTCGACTCGATAAACTCTCTTTGACATGCATTTAAATCTTGGAAGGATTTGAAGGATCATTCATGAGCCCATTTAACTCTTGACTCATGCAGTTGAGTCTGACCTGAGCGACTAAAGAAGTAGTGCGTGTTACCATTATGAAAGCTGGGTTGAGCTGGGATAAACTGTACAGTCATTAACAGTCATTTAAATGTCAAATGACGTGGTAAGTGACGAATAATTTGAGTCAAAAATACACGTATTGCAGATCATAAAGTAACTCATGTCTTTGTAGCTGAAGTCAAGATAAGTATCTGAATCTACATGAGTAAAGGGTCTGATTATTTTTGGTATTTCCCATCAGGCATTGTTGCAGCGGGTCAGCCTCTTGTCTTAAACTAGCCTAGTTACGTCCAAAGTCTCCGTCATTAACTGTGAAAACACCTAAACGTGAAATGAAAACACCAAAAAGTGTATACGTGCTTATTCCTGAATATTTTTTATTTTTGTTTCGCCTGTCGGTGAAAAAGCTTTTAATTCTGGTTGAAGATATACGGCTTTAATTCTTGGATAAATGTTACCGTTTATATTTTTTGCACCTGCTTATTTTTACAAATGTAGCCCTTTATGGAAAAACTGTATGTAGAGTTGCCAGGTGACCACATTAACTCCATAAGTTATTGGTGCTGACAGAGAGCCAAACGATTTTTTTTCTTAGTTTTAACTGTAAAATAAAGTTTTGTGTTTGTGCTTCTTCCACCATTTATCTTGAATGTAGGCTACTC
The DNA here is from genome assembly GCF_982586985.1 of Callionymus lyra. NCBI lineage: Eukaryota > Metazoa > Chordata > Actinopteri > Syngnathiformes > Callionymidae > Callionymus > Callionymus lyra. The sequence goes on along the minus strand of NC_141821.1, from coordinate 14,795,915 downwards.
CTCGCCTCAGGTCTTCACAAAGTGAGCTGGAATGAGGAGGAGACTCTCAGCACTCGGGACACACAAAAATAACAGCCTTTTGTTGTGTTATTGCAAAAAAGAAGTCTCTGTCAGACCGCGGCCCCGAACATCCCGACAGGTTTGAGGCCTCTGAAGGCGAGCGGCTGTCAGACACGCTTTACTCGCCTCCACCAGCTGCATCTGCCACCACCGCTCACTCTCCCTCCCTCTGTCTCTCTTAACTCCATACCACCCCCACAGGGGCTGAGTCTGCCTTCGCCGTGTGCAAGGCCAGCACTTTTGACAGGGTGACTGTGGCGATGCCGGCCCAAGTCTAGCTGAACATCCTTCGGCGTCAGTTACTTCAACACCAATGAGACAGTGAGTGGAGCTCACGCCTCCTCCTTCCCTCTGTGATGCTGCTGCTGCCACCGGGCTTACCTCTGTGCGCGACACTGGAGCACCTTATGCATTATTAAAGACACTTTTTCCTAAAAGGCTGCTAGCACATTATTCTGCAACCACACTGACATGTCTGGATACTGAAAATGTCCACTTTAGCTTTGAAGAATGTGTTACAGGCAAAACATATTTAATAGTTTTGAAAAGATTACGTTTAAAGATGGCCTTTAAAAAGTCTTCAGTCCTGTAAAGATATCCTTTTTACAGTTATGATATTTAACAATTTGTATGTGTTTTAGTATTTATTTGAATACAAAATCACTAATTTACTTTAAATAATTAATTAAAACAATTTTGATAATCTCAGAAAATCAAAGATAATATACGAATATAGGAATAAAATATTTAACTCTGACAGAATCTTATGAAATTTGATAATATAACTGGTGTTTTCTCAAGTGCTAATGCATATGATGCGCAGACGTAAAATGCCAATATAGTCCATTTTATTTGTGTGTTGACGTGCATTATTTGAGTTTCTCTGAGAAAAAATGATAAACAAATAACAACAGTCTCACACTATTTGCGCTAACACAGCTATTGCTAATTACTACTTTAGCCACAATGCTACACCAGTCAAAGCCAAAGAGTTATGAAAGCTTTAAAAGATCCATCAGTTGAGAAAACACAAAGTGAGTTAAGATAAAAAATATTTTTATAAAGTTGACAGGAAAACGCAAAGTTCAAGCATAACTAAAGCAACAAATATTCATCCTCCAAATCAATATTTGGATTAAACATCTTCTATATTTCATGTCGATCTTTGAAAGCAAATGCTTAGAATGCAAAAAATGTTCCTTTTGAATTTGTCCCCGAAGCACCCAGATCTAAGTAAGTCAAGGCCCGGGTTGAAACAGCGGGGCAGGAAAGTTCATGTTTTAATGTTTAATCTTCAGAGCAGTCGTGCGACCCTTTCCAAGTCACACCTTTTGACAGCCAGAGAAAATATCTAAACCTGCAGTTAACAAAAGTCCTTTTCTGTCCCATCAGTCTTCAGCTAAATTAACTTTCATCGGTCAAACGTGTTTCCTCAAAAGCTCTTTCACAAACAAAGGTGTTGGGAGTCATTACTGAATGAGTTAAAAATCTTCGAAAACCACACAAGTAAAATCCAAAGCCACGGATCATGCTCAGTCATTATTGGATGGCAGCACTTCCCACCGCCTCACCCACCAACTCTCTTTCTTTACAAAGACAAACAGATCAAACATTCTAAGGACCAACTGTTCACTGGATCATAGAATAGAAAACAAATCCAAATCATTGAGATACATTTCAAAAGATAACTAAGCAATATAAGAGGTAACAAATCCTTTGAATATACATTTAGAAAATATATAAATGTATACATTATATAGGAGCGAGACTGAGCGTAATTATAATATCCAGCTACCTTTAGGCTGAATGAGCAAAAAGTGCTAATTGAATCAAATCAATAAGAGTGAAGCAGAGCAAAGAAAACGTATATATTAGAGTTGTTTGTCAGTTTAAATGTAGTTTAAATAATATTTTAAATATATAACCATCCTGTCTTGCAACGGTCTGATCACACTCAGGTACCAGTGGTTTGTTCAGTGACCTCAAAGCTCTGGATACCTCCTCATACTTTTTCATATTTAATATGTACTTTATATTTTATTCACATTTTAAAAAAAAACAAAAAACATTACATTCACAGCAAGGTCACGTGGAGGTTCCAAACCTGTGCTGAAATTAATAAAAAAAATATGAAAAACTAATTTGCCAGACATACAGTATTTGTGCAAAGTTGTTTTGCTTTAGTGATCTTTATATTTCTGTATTTCGGTGTTGGATGAGTTCAAGTAAATCTTTTTCATCAGTGTTTTTAACTTTTTTAATATTGTGCTGCTTCTATATTCTTAAAGAGACTGAACTAGGACATAAATAAATGTTTAGGTTTCATGAACGTCTACTTGTTGAATGAATTACTGCAAATTAAAAGTCACGAGTGTAAAATCTCTCGGTGGTTAAATCACAAAATCCTTAATTGAATGGTGACCCTAAGAAATCCCTTCCACAAGGGGGCGCCTCCGAAAAAAAAAAATGTCCCCTCGGATGTTTTTTAAACGAGTTTCCAAAATCTGTAAAAGTAAATGTTTGTCTGAGCGACGAGAACTTTTGACAAAGATCTTACTCACGTTCAAAGCAGCCAAAGCTCAACAAGTTCGAAAAAGAAAAAAAATGCTTCTTCTTCTTCGGGGTTTGGAACCTGAACTTGTCCCCTGGTCGGCGTCACTGTGGTGGGCGACACTTCCCACTTCAAGCCCCTTCACGAGGAGGATTTTCCGGCCACTTGACAACAAATGACAGACGGTGCCAAAAGCTCTCGTGCCAACGTGTCCATCCTGCTCTCTCCGGATCATTCCATCACAGGCAATCCACGGTCCACGAGAAGAGCCCCCCACTAAAGTTTACCCACGCTTTTAAAAATCCCGTGATGGTTTGTCTCCCGCGTGCGCTTCACTCCTCGCGTCCTTCTCGCCGACAATAATAAATAAAAAAGAAGATCTCACTGGTTTCGACCTAATTGGGGGAAATAAAGCTGCTGTCAGACCCCCAGCATCCCACTCGTGTCCGCTTCCACGAAGTAGCAGAGATGACGGAGAGGATAATGCGCTCCGAGGCACACTCAGATGCCCCCCCCCCCCCCACCCCACACACACATACACACACACACACACACACACACACACACCTTTTTCTCGCAACCACCAACCCCTCCCCACTTCCACTAACACCAGCTTCTGTCAGGATGCGTTCGAGGCGAAATATGATTTTTTGGACCAGCTCCTTTTTTTTTAATAAATAAAAAAAAAAAAGATTATTGCTCACCATAAACAGAAAAGTACATCTAGTGATCACATCTTGTTTTAAAAAAAAAAAAGATAAAATGCTTCAGAAAGCCCGTGCATTTAAATCGTCGTCACACAACTTTATATTTTATTTTAAATAAACATAAAACTGCGCAATTGTTGCGATTCCTATTTCTGAACTCTAAATAAAATAGAAAGTAAATAACCAGTTCATGCTTATTCATGTTGTTTGAACATTAATTGTTTTTTTTTAATCTATATATATTAAGATTTTGTGCGCGTTTCAGCTTTACGCGTGTTCAAGGGACCAAATATGAGTGCGTTACAACAGAAATTCGGAGAGTTTAAACTTGTTTAAATTGCTATTTAATCTATATGTATATCATTATAAAAATGGCAGGCTCTGGCTAAAAAAAAAATAAACGTTTGGTGTTTGAAAGCGGGGATGATTTGTGTTTTTTTTTTTTAAACAAGTGATAAAAAAGAGTCAACTGTGAAAAGTTTACCAGCTTCTATTCTAGCAGGAGGAACTAAAGCCGCTCACCTCGTGTCAGCCTCTCATGGTCGTGCGCGCTCACATCCAGACCCGAGACAAGCCAAATAAATCCAGCTCCATGGTGCGCGCGGAGTCCCGGGGAAGACGCGCGCCTGTTCCCGCGGCAGGTGGAGGAGGAGGAGCTGGTTCAGCGCTGGAGTCCAGCAAGAGTTTGGAGAGAAGAGGCTGCTGAGAGCAAAGATCTGATTCCGTGTGTGTGTGTGTGTGTGTGTGTGTGTGTGTGTGTGTGTGTGTGTGTGTGTGTGTGTGTGTGTGTGTGTGTGTGTGTGTGTGTGTGTGTGTGTGTGTGTGAGTCAGAGCGAGAGCTCACTGAGACTTCCTTGACAAGCTGAAGTTTATTCCTCTGCAGATGTGGAGATGCAGCTGAGGGTCTTTACAGGAGTCATGGTGAGAGTTCTTGTTGGACTGCTGCTCTCCAACAACATGAGAAAAGGATGGCGACACGTTTGATCATGGTGACGAGTTCTGTAAAAGATGTCTAAAGAGGGGGACATTGCGTCAAACTGTTGATCGATGAAGAGTTGCGACTTGAATAATGCATGTTTTATTGCGATTGTGAACGAATATTCATACTTTTCGTGTTTACTAATACAGCCAACTACAGTCCCTCATAGAATTATCAACTATTTTATTCAAAATTATATATATATATACAGTATATATATAATAAATAAAAATGCCTTGATGCTAAATTCCAATTCGAAAACGATGACTTAAGTTACATTGTGGATAACACTGCAGGAGCCAAGGTCTCAAGCTCACACATTCCCATTATTTATTAATTTTATAATATTATTTTAGTAAGGTGCACCGCCCAGTAACACAAAATAGATCATTCAACCGTTTCTGTAATTTGAAATGTATGGAAATTTTAAAATGAATACTTGCTTACATAGTAAGCCGATTGCATTGCCAGCTGTAGTTAATTTTGAGAAACATTCTTACCACCTTTGTTTTTTTTTGATTAGAACGTAAAATTCTGTGAATCTAATATATATGGAATGGAAAACCGATCATTCTACAGTTAAATTGAGGACATTTTCTCTAAAGATTGAATGTTTGGAAATAAATGTACAAACTTTGTTTCAACTGGAGTGAATCTCATTAATCTGACATTAATAAATTAGTTCTTTTAATCGGATAATCTCTCACAAAAACACATTGTCTAAGATCATTGTAAAATGACCTGTGTACCCTACCACCTAGACATAAATAAATATATACAAAGGATAGACTTTGTGTTTCCAAATACCTTGAAAAAGTCATTTAAACCATGAAATGATCTCAGGACAACACAGTGCTGAATTATTGACGATCTGGATAATTTGTCAAAATGATCAATCCGGCCAAATCATTTCACAAGGTCCAGCGGATGGTTTGCTCCAAATCAAAGTAGAATAATGTTCGTGTTTATATGGTGATCGCATTACAAGGAAAGGAATTTGATGGGAATACTCTCCGATAAAGAAAGTTTGCTAAATATAAAATGTGTTCTGCCTATGACCAAGAGTGCTAAAAGATGTCAACCCCTTGTCTTATTGAGTTGACACTTTATCAGTGTCCCTGAAGACCAAAAACCAGACGCACAACAATCAAGCCTTACTGTCGAGTTAAACCAACTTAACTGGTCACAGAAAAAAAAATGAAAGGTGGAGGGAGGGAAGATACTCAGCCCTAGTAGGAGTGGAAGGATATTTGCTTCCAAATTGAGGGATTCGATTTCCACAGGTTAAACGCTGGGCAAAAGGACAATCTTGAACTTTGTACTGAAGACTCAGATTCTATTCTCATGGCACTATCTGTCACTTTATTTCGTTGATGACTCTGTTGCACGTCACAGATCTAGAAGTACGTCTCTTCCTGTTCGTACGTCACAGTGGACAATAGCATCAGCTGAATGTCATGTAATGTAACATCACTGCTGCACTAGTGACGCATATATCGTGATTATACACAGATCAATATTGCATCAGTCTGTAGGTGGAATAACGAAATTGAGGTTAAAACCTTACAGAGTTGAGGTACTGTCGTCTATGCTAAGAGGTGAAAGGGTCTCGTTGGATTTTTCCCGAATGTACTTGTCGTGTTTCCAGTCCGTCTGTGTTGTCACGACCGGTTGAATGCAGAGAGTGGAGCAGAAAATGTGAAAAGAAAAGTGATGGTGTTAGAAAACACATTAACATGTCCTGCTTATTTGTTTGTAGACGCCTACAGAGTTAAGCGTTTGTATTTAAGACTATATTCTGGCTCAGACCTAAACTCGACCCTGTGGGGAGGTCAGCGCTGCAGTGGTGACTCGTCGCAGCCGAGGAGACAGCTCTCCACCCGGCTCTTGTTCTCGGCGCTCTCGTTGCCCAAGGGCGGCCAGCCTGACACGAACCTCCTTTTTTCAAACTCAACAAGAAAGAAGAGCACGCAGCCGCCGAAGAGATCATTTGATTCGCACCACAATGACGCTGGTAATCCTCCTACCACACATGCGTGCTGATCAGACACATCCAAGGTTGTCTGTGTTTCTGTCTCAAGGCCTCCAGTCAAGACACTAGCAGATGGAAATAAGAGGAAAAAAAGGCCACCATTTCTGAGCTGAAAATGCTTTTTTTTTCCACCGACTATTTAAAAAGGCGATATATCTTATAGGCTAGTGTTTATCAACTCCCTGCCCCCTCCTCATGCAAAGTTTCCTGCCTGGCTCATCATTTCTCATCAGGATTATTAGGAAATTGATGGCAGCTGCAGTCTTAGCACAATCCTGTCCAGCGAGCGGACGCCAGACACAGAGGTATTGGATTTAGACTCCTGTTCAATGAAGGGTAATGTTGCCTTCATCCGGAGGGATGCGGTTGTTAGCGAGGGTGGGCGGTGTGAGGAGGGAGACGGTTTATTCATACAGAAGTTCTGCTCATGTGATAATAACGGCCAAGTAGTATTGACCCAGATGTGAGGGCGTGTGGATCCTAAAGGGAGTCAGGTTCAGGGGGAAATATCTGCTGGTTATCATTAACGGATTACGCCGTGGTTAAGGTTAGGTAGTGGGCCGTCCTGCATATTGTACAGCTTTGAAGTCATTACTTCTGCCAAGGAGGTAAGAAGGTAATTGATAATGTAACAACAGATGATAACATTTTGGTTACCATCTGGATCCACAAAGATTCATCAGTCTATTTGGTTCTTGCTGTTCTTGCTCTAAAAAAAACATATGTTGTTCCCCAACACTACCAACACCTGCTATCCTGCTCTTCACTATCAACAATATGTTTAAAATATTAACTTGTATGGTAGTATGGTATTACACAAATACAATTATTATGGTTTAGGATTATTGTGGAAAGAAAAATCTATATAAGGGTTGTGCTTTCCTTTTTTAAATTATTGTACTGCTGAACTTCTGACCCACTCTAGTAGAATAACTCACATTTCCCCGATCCTTTAAGCTCTGCATTGGCTAGGTATTTATAAATGTTACATTACATTTGTTGCATCTTCTTCCATTTTAAAGGGGCCAAATTCTTAATTTTCTAACAGGTTGCACATCTACCAAACTGTCTCTTACCAGTAATACCACGTTGTCATCAAATGTATTTCAACCTCACTGTCATTGTGATTCTTTATATCATTGTTGTCGTCTATAATTTAGGTCATTTTTCAAATGTATATTGCAGTGGTGGGCCATCAGGGCCAGCAAGGCCTTCTCTGCTGGCCTAAACATAATCAGAATTTTTTTTATATTTTTTAATAAAAAAATAAAAAAGTTCAATTTTCTTTTAATTCCTTGCATAAATGCATAAATCAGCAATGCAGAGCGTGTGTGGCGTGGCCATGGAAACCACACAGAATGTAGTGGGAGTGATATTTTGATATAAAGCACTGAAGTTGTGTTCATTTGATGATGCTCTAAACGTCTTATTGACCTATAACAGTTCACGGTCAGATCCGTGGTGTATAAATAACTTTAAAGTAGTTATTGAGAGATGGATTCATTCAAACGTGCGCCACTGAAGGCCTATGTGTGAAATGCACAGCCCGCCACTGGTATATTGTGTTGATTATAACTGGATTTCCTCCAAATCCATACTATCTTTGACCCGTCACATCAGGAAGACGCTATTTCTGGTGGGTTTACTCAAGTTATGTAGTGAAACAGAGAAAAACAAACTCAATATGGGACCATTTCGTTGCAGAGAAACCTGCTGATTCAGCGTTATGGTGTGAATTTTATATGTCTAACTTTTGGCTTTTGCAGGTCGTGACATTTTATTTATCTTATTTTTATCTGACGACCGGCCTGAAAATATTGCAGACTTAAAACTGGTTCACTGAGCAAAAAAAAAGGTTGGAGTTGGAGTTAGGGTCTTCAGCACAACATATTTGAGCAGAAAATGTATTGATGATCATTTTACTTACGGATTTATCCCCACACAATGTACCGTTTCTCTGTTACTAGTTCTGTTTATTAAACTTTTTCTGTGCACATTTACGTTCAGAACTAGATTATTTTTGGAAAATAGATGAGTGACAAATACAGGTGTACATCAAATTAAGTCGTCACTTCTTCTTTTGCAGTTTAAATTATTTGTCATTTTTGTAGTGGAGCGTGTAGTGTACATTTACCAAAGCTAAAACATTTACTTTGTACTTTCCGAAATGTCTTTTTATTTTTTTTGGAATTGATTTTATAAAAATTGTTATTGAAAAAGTATCATTTAGGAACCTGTAATTGAAGGTATTTGTATCATTACCTTCACTACACGCCCCTATTCACAACACCTACAAGTAGCCACCAAGTGTGATTGTAAATGCATTCAAAAATAATTTAAATATTTAATTTAAAATAAAATAAAAATATTTGCAGGAAGAGTGAAACATCAGTCTAGGTTTCGGAAACATTTTGAATATGACTTTGGGGTTTCCAACTTTCACCTCATATCTAGTCCAAGATGTAGGTTAAGAATGCATTTTTAATCAGGACTCGTTTAAATAATAAGTTGTATATGATATCATGTATATTTTACTCTAAATCTGTGTGCAGCTAGAAAAGCCAAAATCTTTAATGCAATCAATCAGTTTAATATTGAAGAAATAAGTAACTGTTCTTTTTTACAAAGTGCCATTTTTTTTTCAGATTAAACTCTGACTTTAAGATTTGTTATTTCGTATCTGTGCTTGCACAAAATATATGAATTATAACCATCCATGCATGTTTTTTAATTAATAACTATTGACCCGTTTCAATTTTATCCGGATTTCTAGAAAGATTGAATGATTCCTGTCCATTCTTTTTTTTAGTAGATCATAGATATGTGTAAAATGAAGTCAACACACAAGATAAGATCAAAATAAATAAAAATATATGCATTTTAGGTGTACCACTGACACCTGATTGAGACCATTATGGGATTTTTTCATTTGGGTTATGTGTCGCCGTGTGTGTCTCCTTAACTCCTAGTTGAATTTTAGAACAACAAAGAACTGCATCAAGAGAACAGGTGTGCCGTCACCACACAAGTGATTAAAAACAACACTTTGTTTATTTTGGTTTCTCCACATGGATTAAAGTGTGATCAAGGAGGAGGAATGTCAAACTTCCTGTGATCATTAGTTTTTAGTTTATTTTCTATGCCACTCTCAAGTGCAACATAAAGCTTTAGGAGGTATAGAAGTGTATCAGGCACCCGGCGTTTATGCGTTCGTTCCATGTGGACCTTCGAGTCACAGGTTTATCGGCCGGACACTAAACCAATCTGCTGCTCAGAAACCTTCAATCCACCTCGGTGTTCTTAACCGGTAACCCAGTGGCCATAAATTGAAATCTAATACAAAGTTATGAAACAATACCTGAGAAGAATTACATGGAAGCGTAATCCAAAAAACTGCATGATTGAAAAAAAGATTAGTGCTGAGCTCAGGGCTACAGTGTCGGGTGGATTTGCGGCGGGTGACAGCCAATTGCTTCGAGCCGAGTTTGGATCGGACCCGTCCCCGTTTAGATTTACGTGCTCCTGTGTCTGATTTGGGATTTATTTACGTCTCGACGGAAGCATCTCGTATCTGTCCTCGCCATGTCCATCTGTGTGCTTCTTGAACGCGATGGAAATATTTAGAATAAACGTGTTAATATTTAAACAACTTTTTATGACTGTTTTTAAAAAAGCTAAAGGCTGTGGATCAGTTATTTTGGACCAACAGAGATCCGGTTCCTAATGGTAATGATGATAAATGGTCTGGTCTGTTACCCCCCAGAGAAATGAAGTCCACCCCTTTGGAGGTTGCTCCACCAAATTAGCTTTTGTCAATACCGTGATCCCAATTTGTCCTCTCAGGATGTGCTGACAGTAATATTGGTTACTGTAAGCAACCGTAGGAACTGTATCCTATTGGCTCTCATCCGTGGTGTCATTAGCATACAAGGATGGATGGCTGGCCATGATTAGACAGCGCCGCGACCCGGCCCGGGTTTCAGCGACGGTGGAAAATTACCTCCGCCCTCGCCTAATTTGTGGTGGCTGAGGATGAGGTGAGCTTTAGAAAGACAATCGCTAACGAAGAAAGACAAAACGGCAACAGGAACGTCGATACAGGCGGAGAGTTTCATAAGATATGCCGGTGACTTTTAACTCATCCACAGAAACAACGCGATCTTCAGGTAAATGAGGTGGTTCTCGTTCAAATTAAGTATCGGCGTTCTGACATTGGACGAGAACGTCAATAGCTCAATACTTCTCGGCCGGACACTGTGGACCAATCGGGAAGGTTTAATCTCAAATAAACATTAAACTGATTGATTTATAAAGGGAGAACAGCAATCAGACAGCACATACCTCTGCCAAGGGGCTCATAAATCATTATAAAAAAATGTTTACAATCTTACAGAAAAATATTTATCGAATTAAAAAAATAAATATATTTCCACAAAGTGACATAAATCGCCACAGAACAAAAGTTTAGACCCTGGTGGATAATGTCAGCGCAAATAAATGTCTGAAATGTTGAAGAAATTTGGAAAATCAATAAAATAAATCTGAATTTCAAGGACTGACAGCTTGTCCTCGGTCTGTAGTTGCCCTTGAGGTAAATTTGGCTCCACAGCCAGACAAAGTACAGAGTTAATGCTACAGAAAAATACATTTTTAAGTGAATGATATAATATTTTGAGAGCACAATGAGCAGGAAAATCAAATTTGAAAATACTGCTTTCATAGTTTATAGTTATAATCCAGCTCTACAGCAGACCCTGCTTGAACAGGAGGTTGAATCAAAACAAATGAAAAGTCTCTGTTTTTATACTTGAATATATATTTGATCATAAAGTGTCTGAGCAGATACATCCATTTATTGTTGAGTTTCAACATCCATTCTACTTTAGAACATAAAGGAAACGCTGTGAACTTAATTGTCACTTTCAAATGCTTTAGTTCAGTTCAAGTTCAAAATATGTCCTTTTTATTGCCTGTTCTTCCAGACAACTCGGACAAATGCTGAGTTTTGTCATCAAACCGGAGTTCTAGAAGAGACTGAAGTCACTCAGGATTGTCTCCATCCGTCCTCCATCAAGAAGGGACTCTTGAAACCAGCCGGACGAGGCACATTCTCCATTGATTGGCACCTAAACTGTCGTGCAGTACGACACACTTCGCCTATTTGGAGTTTCAGCACTTGTTTCTAATGGTTACCAAATTATTTCAGGCAGAAATGGATAACAATTAGTTTAGCATTTGTCAGCCGAGTGTGGTCGTGCATGCTTGACTGTGATTTAGGGGCCAACAGAGGTCATCTGCTCCAAATTTTTTTTTACATTTCTTCCACCGGCTTTTTTTTACCGCCCGACTTTTGAAAATAGAGATTTGTTAACTGTGTGTAATTTACTTTTTATGGCCACAAACATTCATGGATTTATTGATGCCGATCATAAAGGTTATGATTTTATACAAACTATTCTAAAAGATACCACTAAAATATATAGATCATTTATACATATATATATATTTAATTTTTTTTTTAATGACCAAAATAACTGCTTAAATAACCCCATTTAAATATTTAAGCAGCATCAACAAAAGGTTAGGAAAGACAAAAAATAATTTTAATTAATCTATCTAACACTAATAACAATTAGCATATTCATTTGGGGATTAAGCAAATTAAAAATATAAATAATTCACCATTACTGTTGCTTTTTTTAAACACGCTTGGGATGGAAAAGCACCAACAACCGACCAATTCTGAATATTGATTTGTGTATTGATCCATCAACCACCAGGTTTTGCTGCTGCAATCCTAGACTCTCCAGCTGTGCCGTGTGGTTGTTTTATTACATCCGCCGAAGAGGTTTTTGTTATTCTTTCTCTTAGCAAAAATAACCTAAAACGTCATGAACTACCTTCATTTCAATTTTCAGGACGTGTTCATAATGCGACAAGGAACAGATATCTTGTTTATCCTGACAACAATGTCACTTCCGCCTCACTGTAGCTTGATTTATTCTACTACCTGTCGTCCGACTGACCTCAGTTCAACTTAGCTATCAATGATATTTCAAGATATGAGTCTGATTTTAATTCTTCTCAGTACATTCACTTTTTATGTTGGTTTGGCCGGTTCCTCCGCAACATCTGAGACCTTGATGAAGCTCTACCTTGGTTCATTTAATTTGATTTAAATTAGAAAAAGTGTGTGTAATGGGCAAGGTTTCGACCGAGCCAGCTAAGATCCTGATAAATATCACCTTTTGGAAGCTTTGTTAAGAATGGTTGGCGTCGCTGCTCTGGCCAAGAAACATCTTGTGATTGATGAATGGCAGCTGGTCGGGTAAAAAGAAGGCTCATCCAATAAGATGACAACAAATAACTAATGACACATTTTAATCAATATTTCATTGAAGTAATTAAAGGATGTTGGAAATTCGGTTTATTTGTTTCAATTCCAAATCAAACACAGTTGCTGAAACTGAAACACTGCCTTTTTTTGGACTGTAGTGATGAACTACAATATGTGTCTTGCAAAGAGCCTCATTACACACATCAGTGAATAATAATGTGTCTACAGCCCACAAATTACACAAGTGCAGTTAAAATGTGCCATTATTCACTGCGACTAACAATAGTTTTGATTTGTTGACACTAAAGTGTGTGATACACATCAGACGGGCTCATTAGAGGCAGGATTCTCGTTTGTGCTGGTGACATAGAAACAAATAAAAAGACAATCTGGGATGATGGCGTGAGAAAGTCGAATCGTCAGCCACTGTTTTCCCCTCAGCGTTTATTAACTGCCTCACATTAGATCACAACGCCGACGCTCGAACGCCAACTTATCTTCTGCTTTTAAGCAACTCCTGCACGTACAGAGAGAGAGTCAATCAACAGAGTCTGATGTTTCAACTTCAGACGCATAAAGATTTATTGAACACGGTCGCGCTTTTGCTTTTGATTCTCTTTCAGGAGTGCATCTATTTCAAAGGATAAACAACAAAACCACTAACTGGACTCGTACCCACGGCCATCTGCCGTCACACTGAAAGTCTGAAAACTATTGTCCAAAACATAGTAAAACCAAACACAGCTTTAGGCTATAGCTGAGTAGTCATCATTCATTTTAAATTTAAGAGAAATAGTGAGATGAAAAGAGAGAGAGAAAACACATATTTCATTTGATAAACATGAAATATTATTGAGAAACAACTGGTTATTTCTTTTCATTTTTAAATTTTCATAATCATTTTCATTTTCTTAAACTTGTCATGTTGTTGTTTTTTGTTTTAGTAGTTTTTATCATACAGGAGAATGATAAGTCTAATATGATTGAATTGCCATCAGGACATGTTGGGGAAAAAAAAGCCCATTTACTTAAATAAAAGAACCATAACAATTCTCTATTACCAACTAAAACAGATGACAATCCTCAGATAAAAGATCAAAAGTCAAATAAAGCCATGATATTTCTCAACTGATGGTGTTAATGTTAAATGTCATTTCCTTTTTGCTTCACTTTAATTTGTTTGCACCTTTTTTTTTTAACTCATTAAGAAAGAAACCTGCGGTAATAGCTCATATTTCCACCAAACTAGTAAAAATGTTGGACGAAATAGTTCAGTTATCATTTTGTGGAGCCAAGAAAGACGAAACGACTACAGTCTTAAACTCTTGTGGCTTTTTGGTCGGGATTTAACTGCGTTGCATTTGTCTTGAAAAAAGTTAGTAAGTAGTTAATGGTTATTTTTTTAAAACACCTTTCTAGACCAGGGTCACAAAGAAGAGATCAAGACAGCATAAGGCAAACACAGGAGTTCCAGAAAATCAGGGAAAAATCTGCACAAATAATATCTTAAGATGTTTCTTGAAGGAGTCAGTAGATCATCAAACACAGAGGGAGAAGAAGATCATTCCAAAGTTTAGGAGTACATTTAGATGTTTACAATTGGATCTTCTGTGAGCAGTTACTTAGGTTGCATTGTATTATATCAATTTAACTATGAAATTGATCAATTCAATCCATCATTATGTGATGAGCTCAGCAGAGTCAGTCTCTATTTAGAGTCATTTAAACTATAGTTTTATTTATTAGGTACTGGAATTGTACTTGTAATTGCTTTTGGGTGAAGATTTAGCGAATAAAACGACACAAGAATGTTTTTCACAAATATTTATTGAGTGATGCGGAAGTAAACTTCCAAACTTCATTAACAAAAATACTGATTTGTGTTTTCTAATTACATGTTAATGTAATTGGCTTTTTTTTTTATTTCGCAACGATTCTCCTCAAAAGTAAACAGTCTAGAGACGCGGACATCAAAGCTGATCCTCCGAACTCCAGTCGGGTATCGAAAAAGTCTTGGATTCTTGCTTCTGCTCTCCGATCCTGTACTCCAGATGGATGCAAACGTGTCTCCCGCTCTTCTCCGAGGGGTACACGCTGACCTCTCCCGAGACCGCCGTGTCCTGGATCACCTCCACGGGGTCGTCCAGGTACAGCACGGCCTGCTTCCAGTGGGTCTCCGGCTTGAAGGGGGACGTGGACAGCACCACGGGTTTGCCCGGGCACGAGAAGGACACGTCGAAGTAAACGCAGAAGGCGTTCACCACGGCCTGGCCGAACGAGTCGCACGTGAAGTGACCTTTCAGCGACCTCAGCTGGTCCACGGTCACCGTGGTCAGGTCCAGCTCGGCGAACCGGACCGGATGCGACAGCACGTCCTCCACGGTCACCGTGTTGATGGTGATGTCAGTGTTCTTGATGCACCTCCTGGCAAAGTCGGACATGCACGACATGTCCACGTCATACTGGTCCTTGACCGTGTACCAGAAGTGCAGGCGGTTCTCCACCACGGGCTCCATGATGGGCGTGATGAAGAGCTCGGCCCGGTCCGGCAGGATGATCCCGCCGGGCATCTTCAGCCACTTGTCCCGGGCGTAGAGGACGGAGTTGAGCATGGACTCGTGGAGGAGCGCGTACCCCATCCACTCGCTCACGATGACCTCCACCTGTTCCGGCAGCTGCACCGTCTCCACGGTGCCGCGGATCACCTCGATCTTATCCTGCATGCCGTTCTGCCGGATGATGTTCTCGGCCTGCTCGGCGATGGAGCACGCCTCCACCGCGTACACCTTCCTGGCGCCGGCTTGCACGCAGAAAATGCTCAGGACGCCGGTTCCTGCTCCCACGTCCAGCACCACTTTGTCCCGGATGGACTCGCTGTTCTGCATGATGGCGCTTCGATACGTGTTCATTCTCACGTGATCGGCGATCATCTCCTCGTGGATCGTCACGTCGGTGTAGCTGTCGAAATACAGCCGATCCTGGCGACTTTTGTCTATTTTCCTCTTTTTCACAACGTGAGACATGTCTGCTACCGCTCGGCTTCGTATGCTACTACTTCCGGTTTGGCGCAGTCGGGACTTGTAGTTCTTTCTGACTTTCGTTTAACGCGGCGTCAACTTGAGACGAACTACATTTCCCAGGCAGCGCTAAACTGATTTATGGTCCCGTTAGGATGCACATTGTATTATTGTTGCTCGGAGGAAACATTTACGAGTTAATAAACCACATCTTCAAAGGATGAGACAGAATTAAAATCATCTTTCCAGGATGTCAACAACCTCAGAGTCATTGTTGTGTAAGCAGTGATCAGAATTTCAATCACAGACTATCAGTAATATTATGAAACCGTGAGATTAATTGACTATTTCATGAATTTGTGGGTTTAAAGTATGTTTTATTCTAATGCCCACGCATTTTAACTCGGACTTTTAACGGTTTAAACGGTTTGATCGGTTGCGGAAAGTTGAGGTATTGCCAGTTACGAGTTGAATGAATCAATTAATAATATAAATATTTCATTTTATATCTAGGATTTGCCCCTTTTATGTAATCGAGTTTGATATAGCGTTGTCTTAAAATAATCTCAGCTAAATAAAAATATAAACAAGTATATAATGCAAATATTCAACATGAATCTAACGTTTCTTCAGTACGTTTTATTTCATGACTAATATTGTGTTAAATTAATATATATGCAGGACAGTAAAGCATAAAATAACATATAACATAATAATAAAAGGCATTATATTAACAATAACAAAAGAAAAACCTTTTTTTTAATGGAAAGAAAAAACAACTAAACAAAATCTTCTCTAAATCAATATTAAATGGCTTTTTA
The DNA here is from genome assembly GCF_982586985.1 of Callionymus lyra. Lineage (NCBI taxonomy): Eukaryota > Metazoa > Chordata > Actinopteri > Syngnathiformes > Callionymidae > Callionymus > Callionymus lyra. Next base: position 14,779,411 of record NC_141821.1, on the reverse strand, counting down.
TCTAAACAATATATAAAAACAAAATAGAATTAGGCAATGAAACATGTACAGTAATCCTGATATACATGATTTATAAACAGTGGACAGTCAAAAAAATTAAACTTTTTTAAACATTTTTACCTGGCTTGGTTTGACCCTAACCTCATAAGGATTGATGCAGGCAGAGGTCAACATGTTCACGTATCTGGTTAAGAGGAAAAAAGATGGAAGCAGAGTTAAAAAGTAAAACAGTTGGGGAAAAAAAACTGCAGATGTCATTTTAAGTGACCAGGAAGAAGACAGTGAAAAATGAGTTTACAGATACTGTCAATGCTGTGGAGACCGTCTTTCTGTGGCACTCGCTGGTTTCACTTCATGTCAGCAACATCTTGCAGAATACAGTGGAATGTCATATGCATTTGTATCTTCAGGAAAATCAAGTGAAAGTAAACGCTGCGCCCGCGGGCGTACCTGCCACCGGATCTCAGGAAGAGCAGGTTTTCCCTGGTGACCAGGCGTCCCTCGTCTCGTGACAGTCCTCCGGAGCGTTCTCTCGTCTTTTACCGAGATGGTTCCGGACAACCTCTCAGAATCCCATCGCGTAATGATGAGAGAAGAGAAGTAGAGCCGCAGTAAAGGAGATCGTCGTGAGATGTCGATGATTCTTTATTACTTCCCTTTGAAGCGAGAAGACGGTTCTGTCGTGAAGAAAAAGCCATCATTTGCATTTGTGTTTAGTTTAAAAATGAATTGTTATGCATGTGTTGCTACTTGTGAAACACGTGCACTATCACCGGGGGAAAACACTTTTTTTCCCCAAAAGCATCTCCTATATATTTCTTCTGGGTTATTAGATCACATCTTGCACTCGCCCTTAAGTTTAATCATTGGCCTTGAGTTATTAAACAATCTTACAGCTGGGGAGTCAAATTCAATCACCAAAGTGGCGACATAAATGCTAATTTAAACATAATCTTAAGCATCTGTGTTTTTTTTTGTAACGATACATAAATTGTCATCCTTTAACACCAATTAATTCCTAACACGCTTTCATACTTGTGATTCATCTGCACACATTTGATGAAGTTATTGAAGTTTCCAGATGAATTGTGAACGTTTAAGGTCATCGCTTAGTAAAATTGTATTTAAGCGTTATGAAGATTACATTTTTAGGAGATCTCAGACACCTGTGACCAATTAGTTTGCCGGGTGATCCCAATTCAAGAAAAACTACTTATGAGGGGCGTTCCACATTATCACGCAGATGAGCAATATAGGAAAGAAAAAGCATCTCTGCTGCTGAAAACCATGAAATAGTTCAATGCCTTGGTCAAGGTATGAAAACCTTAGATATTTCACGAAAAGCAGGATCAAGAGAGCAGCTGCTAAAATGCCATTCCAAAGTATCAAACAGATATTTGTAGCTGCTGGTGCCTCTGGAGTCCCACGACCATCCTTCAGAGAACCGTCATCATCAGACGTAGGATCCTTCAGAGGTTTGCATTTGTGTGTAAACCTTCTATTCGGCCACTCCTTAAACAATGTTCACAAGCAGAAACGGCTGCAGTGGGCAGAGAAATACATTAGGACTCATTTTCAAACTTCAGTCTTGTTCACCGATGAGTGCCGTGCAACCCTGGATAGTCCAGATGGATGGAGCAGTGGATGGTTGGTGGACGACCACCATGTCCCAACAAGGCTGCGACGTCAGCAAGGAGGTGGCGGAGTCGTGTTTTGGGGCGGAATCATGGGGGGAGAGCTGGTCGCGTCCCTTTAAGGAACCTGAAGGTGTGAAAATAATGTGGAGTTTCTGACCGACCACTATCTCCCATGGTACACAAGGAAGACCCATGCTTTCTGTAACAAAATCATCTTCATGCACCATCTCATGCTGCAATGAATACCTCTGCATCATTGGCTGCTATGGGCATGAAAGGAAAGAATCTCACGGTGTGGCCCCCATCCTCCCCTTACCTCAACCCTATTGGGAACCTTTGGGGCATCCTCAAGAAAAAGATCTATGAGGGTGGGAGGCGGTTCACATCCAAACAGCAGCTCTGGGAGGCTATTCTGACATCCTGCAAAGGAATTCAAGCAGAAACTGAAACAAAAACTCACAAGGTCAATGGATGCAAGAATTGTGAAGCTGTTATCACATAAGGGGGTCCTATGTTCCAATGTAACTTGACCTGTTAAGATGATTCTGTGAAATAGCTTTTGATTTCAGTAACTATGACCTCCTGAAGCTGCATTTTCAGTTATTAACAACCTATGAAATATTATAAAAAACTCTGTTGTGCATAATAAATTGGAACAGTGCATTTTTATTCTTAAAAAAATACAGTTATCATTGCGAGATTTGTTCAATAACATTCAAATTCATTATATAACAGTTGATGACCTAAAAATGATGCTGACTGTCGTGTATTGACTATACAGGAAAATCTGAGAAAAATATAATTGGCGATATAATTTGGAACACAGTGTAGTTGTTAATTCACTCTAAATCGGTATTTACAATTTGATTTATCTATAAACTACACACTGTCTTTAAATTGAGTTATGGGCTGGATTTTAGGAAGATATCCAAAGAAACAGAAACTCAGGAAAATCTAATTTAAAATAGAGGAAAAGAAACATTTGTAAGTGAGATTTTTGGTGAGTGGACAAGGCAGACGAGAGAACAGCTGTTGTTGTTCAACTAAATGAAGAAAAGTTTTGCAGATGTAAACCCTCTGACAAGCTGTAGCTGAGCTCCAGATCCAGTCTCTTCAACAACAAAGTAGATGTTCTTCCATATAAGCCAGTTGTATACTTCACGATAGAAGCATTTTGTAGAATTCTCTTCATTGAAACTACTGATTACACATCAAACACACAAAACTAGAATGTTTCTCAAGGAAGAATACAACAAAAATGATGATATTCTACAATGAAATACGAATATAAATACAATCAAATCAATATATCTGTAAAAACAAGAAACACATTTATAGATTGTATGGAATAAAATCAGAAAACATGCATTTGAGAGAAGATTATTGATTATTTTCCTCTAGCAGAAAACCACCTGAGACCAAAGCAGATATTCACCTTTTAATTGAATTGAATTTATTTTTTATTAATTTGAATAGAAATCGTTTGAAAAAAGACAGAAGTCCAAAAGAGAATAGGATATGAATAGTGGTTGTCACAATTCATTAAACTACATGATGAGAATTATTTTCGGAAAAGTACATACTTTAAAGATCAAGATAATACTGAGAACAACACAGGAGTTCGAGAAATTCAAGGAAAAGCCTGAACAAATAGAAAAGTCTTAAGATGTTATAAATAAATATTACTTACTTACTTACTTACAATACATAAATCAGAATTAAGGTCATTATTAAAAAAAGAAGTGACGATCAAATTACATTTCATTTTCATTAATTTTTATTAATCGTCTTCTTGCCTGTAAACGCCGCCTGATTTGAGTGTAAGATGACAGCAGATACATCTCACTCATTGGGAACAGAAACTGTTCTAAAGTTCCGGAGTCGTGATCAGTTGCCGGAGAAGGAGGAATCGTGCGCTGTGCAGCAAATACAAAGGGGCGATGGCTTCGGATTGATTTCTCCGACGGATCCATTCCGAGCTACATTGATATCTCACTCCTCGTGACAGAACCTGCATCAGTGAAAGTGTGTGTGGCCCTGAAACCAACAAACAAAACAAAAAAAAAACCCCGCTCTTTGCAAGATCTCAGCCTGTCAATCTCTAAACTCTGGCAATCAATTCATTAATTACACTCCCTCCCCGAAGACTCCCTTCTCCTAATCCACACCAGAATTAGTTGCATTACTCTGCAATTTGATTAAATTTCTGAGAAAAAAAACCTGCACACGACAGCCATTATGCCTGATGTTAAGCAGCACCATCTGAGCGGCACTGCACATCTGCTCATTAGTGCTGCGCAGAGATGCAGCCAAGGAATTATATTCGTTCTGCAGAGCTTTACTCAAACCAACTGAAATAACTTGTTGTTTAAGACGAAGGAAAAGGGGGGTACTGAGAGAAAACACAAACACTAAATCTCGTTCAAACTCAATCACAGAGTGGAGAATAAAGTAAATAAAATAAAGAAAAACAGGAGGGACGTATATCAAATCTTATAAATAGGCCTTTATTAAATGATTTCAAATTGGATTTTAAACAGTTGAAGAGCTTAAGATGTGGCAGTGCTCCATGGGACTTTCTTGAAGAGTGGGATTTGAACCAGCGTTCATTTAAAACATTTGTTGTGGCTTATTTAAACATATTTATATCACAGTTACCTTGCTCTACTCTCCTTAATGACAGATTTCTCTTTAGAAAAACGCACTTAATTACTTGTTTTTACCCCTGAATGTTCCAAAACATTGTTCATTTATACTCTTAACCCTTGTGTTATCTCAGGGTCAAGGTGACCCGAAGGCACGGAAACAAATGTGTTTGTGGTATCCCTCTTAATGTCTCTGATTCAAAGTGAACGACCCCCCTGGCTTCCATAAATACATATGCAGTAGTCGAGGTCGGTCAAATTGACCCAGGGTAAAAACACAATTTCACTGCTGTCACTTGTCACAAGACCAACAAAAATATTTTTGAATCCACAGATTATATTTACTTATGCGAACTAAACATCTACTTCACTGTTAATTTGTGTTCTTGCTGAGTTTGCTTTCATTATTGATGTTAAATATGGTGTTTTTATATAATCCCTTTTTATATATGTTGTCATATATATATATAAATGAAGATGCAACTCAAAATAATTGTCAATCATCTGGGATTATGCTTCAAATAATAAATAAATAAATAAATAAATACATAAATAAGTAATAAGTAGATTGTTATATATAACAATGAATATTAAACTATATAATAATATTATAGTTAAATTATAACTGTAATGTAATTTTTTGAACTCACTCTATATAAAAAAAATCAATCTTTTGAGAACCAATTACCAATTCCTTCTTTATTTGTTTTTTCCTTGAAATTGATTTTAATACATGGATATGCATTACACATGCAGATATTTGTACTAGTAAATTTATGAAAAAGAAATTATAATATATACTGTATATTAAATGCAAAGCATGCATGTGGAAAAAGGAAGAGCACGCATGTTAACTGTGCATTGTTTCGTTGTTCAGATGCTTTGTGACCCTGGTCTGTGAAAGGCACTGTACAGAGAAAACGTACTTACTTGTATGTAGCAGATCAATACGACAAAAATGTATCAGCTTATAGACACGTTCGTCTGTGATCCTCTGAGATCCTACTGTAAATGTGTTGCCAATAAGTTCAATAAATGTCCATATCACCCTGCTCAAGCATTAAACTCTGTCACAAAAGGGGATGAAACTCCTTCCTTTATACTCTTAAGAGAAAGCGGAAATCTCCCAACACACTCCAACATGACCTTCAGTACGAAAAGTCATAGAACATTTTTGCATTGTTTTACTAGATTTTAAAAAGTATTTCTACCTATTCAAACTTTATATAACATGAATACATATGAAACCACTTTAGGTTAAGGTAAATATGCATTATATTTATAAAAACTTAACTATAATTTACTTTTCTAATGATGGCATTTTAAAAACTAATTAAAGGTGTTGTCATGTCGGAAATATTTTGAAACTTATTTTGTTTATCCTTCCTGAGTTCCAAGGCGCCTGTTGCTCTGACAGCAGCTACAGTTCGTCATGCAATCACCATCTCAGGAGCAGAGCTCAAAGCTTCTCCTGCAGCAACAGGCGCCAGATATAATCGCCACTTCCTGGTATGTACGTCCTCTACACTCTTCTCTTGGATTATAGTTCTTTCTTTAGTCTAAATCCCACAGGTTTCAGTTAGTGGTTGATACACAAAGATTAGAGAGCTGAGAAGAGGCTCTCTAGTGTCATGAACGTATTCATCTGAGGTCTGCAGATTATTGTCTGCCTTTGTATCATGTAAAGAGAGCCTGGTCATTAAAATATATTCAATGTATTCTTATTCAATGTCTCACTGTAACCTCTCCATATATACCTTTCCCATTCAAAAGTACCACACAGCACATTATATGAATCATCTTTAAAATCTACATTAGACCTTGTAAAATTATGTCTATTTGTCTAAGAGAAAATTCTGGTCGTTGAACATTTTGGTCGCAGTTACACGCAGATTATATGAGACCAAATCAGCAGGAAGACAGATTGAGACCAAAGTGTCGTTATTCCAGTGCAGAATGAATATCGAAGATGAATCTTCAAAGACAGTTTTTTTTTCTGATTGTAGAGAAAATTGTTCCCATGCAAAAATGGTTCAGAGGAATAAGCTCAATATTTCCATCTAAAAAACACTAACTGTTTTTGATCTTCTTTGCCATCAAGGAAGGTCATGACAGAAGAAGTCAGACAACTGAGCTCCAAACTTCATTTGTGTTTATTTTCCCTCCAGTGAATGGAGTGAGAGAGAAGCCTGTACTCGCGAGGTGATAAGATCCTACTGGCTTGTTCTTTGCACTGACCTTGGATGCTGCAAAGTAAAAATCGATGCTCTTTCAGAGGGACAAAAAAGCAGTATTCACTTTCTGTAAAAACACCGAGCGTCTTTCTTAGAAAGAGACAGAGAGAGAAAAAAAATCAGCAGTTGGTGGTTGGTTGTCTGAGCCACTATAGGTTCTTAGTTTATCTCATCATATATTATATCATTTCTGTTTTCAGCTGCTTCAAATGTTGATTCAGTTACTATCAATGTTAATGAATTTACACAAGAATTTGCAATCATGAGCACAAATGTACTTTTTCTATATTTTTTCTAATTGACCCATACTATAAAATGAATATTCAATTAATAATTATGATTTAAAATGTATATAATATGTATATATATATAATATAATATTTATATAATAATGGGAATCATTTTCTTAACCAGCAAATATTTGTTTTTGGTGTGACTTATTGTGTTAATGTTTGGTAAAAAATGATACATTTCATGCAATTTGATGAAGTACTGAGAGCATTAATTCTTCACCAATTGATGACTATTATGAGATTAAATTATATTTAACTCAAAATGATTGCCCTGCATTAAATACAGAAACTGGAAGTCAACCGACAACCTTCGTGCTGTGAGATGGTAGCGTATTTTCTGAAAACATTCATACCCATTTGTCTCTTTATTAATGCATTTAATTTTTTGCACCAACAATCTCATGACCTCCTTACTTTTTTAACTAGAGCTACCAATGAATTCACTTACATTGTGGGATGATGTTCTGAAAAAATATATTTGGAACACATACCATCAAAAGAATTTGTCAATAGTTATTTGGTTTAGTGGAAGGGTGAGATTGAGGCGCTTTACATGTCGTGCTGCTCCGTCAGTGAGATGCTGACTGAGGAAAGGTAGTGGGAGATTTAGCTCTGCAGTATTGCATTCCTCTGACAATTCCGAAAATCCATTCGAGCACATTAGCAAAAGTGCTAATTGCAAGGCTAATTGCATACATTGATCCGTCCACAGCCTCCTACTGGTGGAGATAAAAAATTGTGAAATTATAAACCGTGAGTTGAAAATCTAGATCAGTACGCTACATCATTTGCAGAAATGAGGTCTCTAATGTTCACAAAAACATTACATGAATGATGCAGGTTCTTCAAATGAAAAATTGGAAGAGCATATCGTAACGATTGAACATGATAAAAGTGTTATCCATAGATAAACATAGACAACCGTCTTATTACTCAATCACGACTTGAAATCAGCATTTTATTCAATGCGAGGAGCCATATATGAAAGTTCAAGTTAGAATCTGGCTTTTTAATTTTTTTTTTAAATCTGCCGGTTAACTATGAAACAATTATGACCATTCCTTCTCACCACGCCGACTGTTTGCAAATCATTCCTGAAGCTCGGCATCCTCCTGCTGCTATTCCCCTGTCTTTGATTTTGCAATATCAAAACAAAAGCTCAAAGAAAAGGTCATCATGAAAAATACACACTGTTGGCTCTTGTGGCAGCAGTTCAGTCATTTTTAATGCCAAAGGTACAATCTTCACATACTTGTGTTTGCTTTGCTTGAGACAATTGTGACATTTATTTATGACAGAATCTTCAGAAAGACCTTAATTCACCTTCACTGTGCTGTAAGCATGAGGAATGTCAGGTTTTTTTTTCTTTTTAAATATCTTGATTAGTTTTAGATAAAATGCATTGTAACAGGCATTGATGACTTACATAACACATGTTTGAGGAGAGATTGTAGAACACTATTCAAAATCACAGTATGATGATTATAAGTCAAAATTAAAAATGAATAAATAAATAAAACAACCAAAAATTATATTAATATAGGAAAATAATAATAACATACTCTTCCTTTCCCAACCACAAGCTGTCAACCAAGAAACCGATAAACATATCTTCCAAGATACCATTGTTAAAATACAATAAATGGTTAAATGAATAGTAAGACAAAATTACTTATTTAGACAGAAAAAAACGGGTCAGAAAAGTAGTTTATAATGACTTGAGCTTCTCAAAGTGGGGCATGAAATGCCTCCACATGTTTAGAAAAGTATCTAGAGAGTTGCAAACTTAGTAGTGAATCTTAAAGTCATTTAAACAAATTCAACGCTTTGTATCGTCCCAATCTGAAATATTCCACCTCAGTGTTCAGGCACGGCGTTTTCACCTCTCTACTGTTTAACTTGATGATCATGAACTAATCAATATAGGTCAATAAACAGATGCAGTACAGACTTCCAAGTTAAAGAACCTTATCAATGACGTACGCAAAGAATGGTGAGACGAACTGAAGTTCTCTTTCCTACACCAAGTTTCCCTTCAACACTGCACTCATACGTTGGATTTGGATTACACCAAACTATATAATTATGATTTTTTTTTATATTGTCATCAGGATTATACACAATTTAAGGGAAAACATCTGTATTATTCTTGAATTACCACAACAACATATATGTACAGCTTTAAGTGCAAGATAACATTTAAGGAATATATAATAATATATTAACAAAACTGCACTTAAACTGAATGAAAGAATATTTTTATTTGTTCAGTTTGTTATGTAATAACTAAACAGTATCTTGGTAAGATAAAATCATTAAAATCGATTAATTCTGCTGCCCTACTTTGGAGCTATAACATGGCGGGAGTTTGATGATTGCCTAATAATAATAATAATCGACAAGATAACACAATGAACTGATCATTCCAAGAGAAAAAATGTTCGTAACTTGTTCCAGACCTAATGATGAAAACATAAGTGTGATCCAGAATCAATGTACAAGGAGAACAAGTCCATGTGTTCCAAAAGTTTCTCTCAAACCAGTTTTGAAATCTTTCAAAATCTCTGGGAAACAACTAAATTCCTCCGGCTTGAGAATTTTACAGTAAGTGGTTCTCACAAAACACTGCAGAATCTGAAATAGACAATGAGACCTAGGAGTGCTGTTTAGATTAAATGAAATGTTTTTTCATTTCCGTGAGAAACAATTGCGCAGTACAGTGGGTTTCATTTGGGAATTGTCTCGTTGGATCAAACACAAACTCTTTTCCTGGATTTTACAACAGCATCTTGTAATGTTTTGCTAGTTATTTTTGCTAAAGGGAGAGTGTCTCGACTTGAAACTGGGGAATAAAGTCAGCAATGACTCATCATTGTGTTTTCTGCACACCCCTAAACAATGACATCATATATCTAAAGCGCTGCCTAACTTCCCCCGTTTTGACCTCTAATTGGCGTGACAGTTATTTCCAAAGGGAACATTACACTGCATCCTTAAATGGTTACCCTGGGCCACCGCTCCCAGCATTTAGTCAAAGTTGGCCGTTCCGTGTCCCTGGAGTCTGTTCAGAGTTTGCTGCTTAGCTCAGAGGAGAGTTTAATTCATACAAGGACCTGAGGATGACAGGTTTCTGCTGTTATGTCCCAGAGAGCAGTCAAAATAACCAGCAAGCATTGCTGCGATCCAAGTAATGTCTTTCGCTGATGAGCTGTGCCCTGTATGCAAGCATTCCCTTCCTCCCTCTCCCACAGATAAGTGGGCTCTTGGACCTGCTAAACTTTTAACTTTAACATTTTTTAATTCCTGAAAGTTGTAATAATGATACAATTAGAGTTCTCAAGATGAGCTTGATAAACACTGTTCATGGTAGATCAATAAAGTATCAGATAATAGAAGGAGAGACAACTTATTATGGGTCTGGTATAGCAGGAAATAACCAGGTGTGGGAGGATTATCAGGAAAGATGTATAACTATTTTACCAGTGTGTCTGCCAATCAAATAAGGTCTGAATCAGCGGATCTCTTGTGTGGAGTCCCTCAAGGTTCTGTTTTGGGTCCTTTATTATTTTTGCTGTACTTGATTAACAATCATTTAGAGATTTCCTGATGTTTCATACCACATTTTTGCTGATGACATCCAGCTCTACTGCTCTTTTGATCCAACTGAGCCCCAAAGGCTTAACAGTCAGTGCTTTGCTGGAAATCAAACAATGGCTGAGTGAAAACACTTTGCAGCTAAATGTGGACAAAACTGAAACTCTGGTTATTACTCCTGATAATATTCCAGGGTTGAGTCAGTACTTGGGTGATTTAGGCCAGTCCATCCAACTGCGAAATCTATGTTGTATTTGGCAAAGACATATCTCTAGATCAACACTGCAGAAAACTGACCAGAAACCGTTTCGAAAATGTGTCATAACACGATCTGGACCTTATAATCCATGCGTTTGTGTCTTTTCGTTTAGACAATTGTAACAGTTTATTTTTGTGTCTAAACAAGAAGGAGCTGTCTCCCCTGCAGTTAATATACTGTAGAACTCTGCAGCCAGAATTCTGACCTGCTGTAGTAGAAGAACTCACATTTCTCCGATCCTTAAAACTCTTCACTGGCTGCCAGTTTCTTTCAGGATCAAATTTATAATTCTGGTTCTTACTTTCAGATCTATTCATGGTCAGACTCCTCCTTACATCAGTGATCTGATCCCTTCCAGACTGTTGCTCCTAAGCTTTGGAACGATCTTTCTCTCCCTCCGTGTTTGATGATCTACTGACTCCTTCAAGAAACATCTCAAGACATTCGTTTTTGTGCAGGCTTTTCCCTGATTTTCTGGGACTGTGTTCGTCTTATGTGTCTTGGCCTTTTAAATAATTTATTTTTAATTTATTTGATTGTTAAGGCGCTTTGTGACCATGGTATAGAAAGGTTTACAAATAACGTTTACTTACCTACTCACAAGCAGACTTCTCAAGATTCAGCTTGACAAATACTGTCAATGGTAGAACAATAAAGTACCAGATGATAGAAGAAGAGACAGATTATGTATAGAAAACCACCTTTGGGGATAATGGTTGACGGACAAAATTGGAAAAGCCTTTGGTCAACAGGGAACCAGGTCAGGAGTCACAGGGTAAATAGGTCTGTTGGAAGCTGGTTGAGGACCAAACTGCAAATTATAAAAAACAAAAACAATATCATGGCCATGTTGTTATTGGTTTCCTGTCTGAACGATCAACGTTAAGACTTGACGCTGAAAAAATACAGATCAATCCTAGTTTAGCGATGCAGAGATTGCAGAGAACGTGATGCCTGCTTCTGGTGTGAGTCCTCTGAGGTATTTGCGTCATTTTATTTTCCATGGGGAAATAATAACTCTGCTCTGTGACTACTTCTGGTGTGACTCAGTCTAGTCTCAGTCAAGTTTTCAATTCACAACAACAGACGCCGTGATCATTGACTAATCCTCTCAACATTTCAGCTACATCCCATTATAATGAGCAGCGAAATTCTAATGACTTTCAAATATATACTGTACGTTTATTTTTTTAATGAACCCTATATTTTACATATTCAATCTCAAAACTTTGGCGGATCATGTTATTAAAAAAATGTTCCTGTGAATTCCTGCAGTTCATGATAATTAAGAAAATGTTAACCAAGATCCATAATCGTTGCAATGGAAACAATAATGTGGAATTCTCCATGTTTCTTCTTCAGCATATCTGCTTTTCTTCTGTGGTGACTAATTTAATTGATCTAATTTGACTGAGTTGTTTTGCCGGCAATGATTTCCTGTCCCTCTGCCTCAGTGGTCCGAGTCAACAGAGCAAGTGTTCTGCTTTATGTTCATAGCGCTGAGACAAAATGTGAAGTGAGCTGTTCAGATGCTTGTGCAGCGGATGTCCACATTTTTTTTTTTTATGAGTATACATTGTTTTCAAGATCATTTACTTGATTTTTTTGTCTCCATAATACAAGCTCCACCAGAATATGTGGAGAAGCGTTTATAATTGTTTGGGAAAAATACATTTAGTTTACATTAGATTTTTCTTTAAAGAGATTCAGTTCAGTTCACCCAAAGTTAAAGCTTTACTAATTTTCTACTAACCCTAATGTCGACTAAGGGTTGGGATTATATTCAAAGTAATATGGTCCTTTTTGGAGTTATAAAAAAATATGTTCATTTTAATGTAGCAACTAAAACCCAGTGTTCTTCGTCTTTATCTCCGTCCAAAATGACAAACTTTAAATCATCCAAATATCTCTGTGGTGATCATCTTTAACTTCCTTCTCATACAGAAGCTTTGAAGAGAAGAATTGTTCCGGAAAAAATTGAACAAGTCTTTATTTTTTACCCTTGTTTGTGGCAGAAGTTTAAAGAATAACAAGTGATATAAACCGGAAGTACTTCGGTAGAGTTTATACAATCTACTGTCTACACTGGAAGCGAAGTTGAAGACAGACTGTGCTCCAGTTTCTACATTAAAATGAACAAAAATGTTTGTCTATAACCCTAAAAAGAAACAGATTACTCTGAAAATAATCCCAACCCTTAGTCGACATGAGGCTGAGTAGAAAATGAGTGAAGTTTGAACTTTGGGTGAACTATCATTTTACCAAAATAAATGTAGGACCAGATGTTTCTTATTTCCAAAAACATTTTCATATTTAATCCATCTTTATTTAAAACTTTTTTTTACTTTCTTTTTAACTAAAATTAAAGTGTCTGGTGTCACTTTCTATGTTTATCCTCTGAGGTGCCAGTGAAGAGAGTCTTCAGATTAGGGATCATCGGAAAAAAAATCAGCCATTTTGATTGACAGATTTCGGATGAAATCTTTTAGTGCTCTTATTCAATGGGCAAAGACGGAAGGTTTGTAAAAGCTCTACATGAGTTCATTAAACCTTAAATGAAATTATTTTTAAAAACATTTATATTAACAAAAAAGAAATGTCATTTTTGTCAATCCAATTACTTTTCAAGTTAAGTCTGTTCTGTCACTTCCTGGTCTGATGACACTTTGTGATCAGTAGTTCAAGTGTCAAGAAGGACAGAAGCTTAAGAAGCAAGCACATTGACAAAGTATGTTTTTTTTGTTTTATGTAAATATTTCCTGTATGGTAAGAACTATCTTGAAATCCTTTATTTGAAGTTGTATTAACACGTCAAAGAGCTTTTTAAAAAGTCGAATCATTACCGTTTGACGTCATCAAGTGCATCAATCTGGACGCGTTATATACGTTGGAAACTTTTCGTACCTAAACCAAAAACGGCAGCACACAGCAATTGAATTTAATACGAGTCCGGGTTTCCATGTCTACTGTATACCCTCCTGCAAAGTGTAACTAGTGCTGATACAATACTGTTCCCAGACGTATTTAGTTTAACTCTATTTATATCAAATTAGGCGTTTGGCGCAGTTCCAAACAAAGGTGTGGTTCAACACACCGTTTTCAGCCTCTCTTGAAAGGCTCTTACCTGCTTTATAATGCTTATCTTTCTCCAGTTTAACTGCCATTTCCTTATTTTCTCAGCAGGATACAAGCTGTGAGTGACAGCCGGGGCTTATTACAGTTTATTTCGCAGCAATGGGTAAACAGTGCGATACGGCAGTAATCTCAGGACAGTCAGTGACATCATTTGTCGCGGCGAGCAGCACCGGCGGCTAATGCAGGGAGGGCTGAAACGTATAATCTTTAAAACACAAGGCAGTCATTATTTCCAGCTCTGCTGTACACTGTTGTTCATCTAAGAGGAAGCACCCAAGGGCAGTGAATCAATTTAAAGAGGGTCATGTAGAGGCAACATTTTTGACTCCAAGGTGAAGAAATGTCAACTGAAAACAATATTTGCAGTCTACTTAGAGCTTCACTCGCTATTTGGTCAGGGGTTCAAGACCAGGCTGGAAGGCTCAGGAGACTTATTTTCAACGAGACTCTACTATCTCTACGGAGAAGTAAATGTCAGTGAGACATCAATTTTAAAGAAAGGTTTGCTCGAAATCATAGTAGATTAATGTTCATGTTGATTTGGTGACCTGTACAGATGCAAGTGATTCAAGCTAAATAACTGAGATTATGTATTTGAAACATTATACAGAAAATTCCAAAACAGTAAAACTTAAATTAAAGGAATCTGGTGGGAATTTGAAATACCCTGTTTCAGACAGTTAAGTACATTTGAAATTTTCTTGGCCAGGGACTCATTTCAGAGGTAAAATAAATGAACCACAAGTGAAGAGCAAAAACACAGCACAAAGAACAACCAAGAAGCTCACGTTAATTTATCAAACATTATTAACAATCAATGGAATTCAACAATATACAACTTCCATGATTTTAGAACTGTGTTGTTTCAAAGGAAATAAAGGTTTCCTTTTCTAACAGAATCATTAATTTTTTTTTGTTGTTGATAGTTTTAAACTGTTCATAGCAGCAAATCATTTGAATATGAACATATAGCCTTTCACCTTTTACCCCATCCCTAGGTTTTTATTCTTTCTATCCAAATATCAAACAACACCACAGGTGCAGAATAGTCATGGAAATATTTGGGGCTGAAGATATGAAAGTGGCGACCTTTCGGCATCATGACGGCTCATCTAAGTAGAGGGCCACGCTGCCGACCCACTAGAGTGAAATTACAGAAAAGCCTTTGGGCCTGGGAGTGACTGTGAATTTAAATCATGGCCGTGCCTGCACGTCGGCAGTCTCATGCTGCTGAATATATTGGCTGTTTATACAAGCCTTATTACATCGATGTGGTGCGTGGACATGGGCAGGGGCGGTGGAATGTTGGTGTATAAATAAGGAAGAAAGGGCGTTTAGAATAGCAAAAAAGCGTCCGAAACATGACTTGGCATCCAATTCGAGACACTCATGAGAAATACCTCTCTTAGTCTGAGCGTTTTGCAACAGGGGTGGTTGGAATTTAAATGAATAAGTTTCAAAATATTCCATTAAAAAATGTTTATATATATATTTTTTGACACCAAATATATAGCTTTGGAATCACTGGTTTTAATGTCATTGAACATCTTATGGGTTAAAATACCAACCATAGCCAATCAAAACTGCCTTGCCACAACTAACACTCCATCAAGTAGGGAGAGAACTAATCCGGGTTAATGCAAAAGTACCACGTAAAGAATACAAAATCGATCAATGTTTATATTTTGTATGAACATAATTTACTTGTTTCGAAATACGATTACAATATCACCTTTGATCAATGTTCCTCCTTATGGCTTTCTTTGGATTGCTACGCTGGCTGAGACCAGGCAAAACAATGGGAACGCGAGACCATCTACCACAGAGACTTAAGATGGATATAGACTAAAATCAAGACCACAAAAAAGAGGTCTCGAGTATTACAGTACACCTCTACTCCTTAATGACGATTAGGGATTGTGACAAAGTGGGTAAGTCTACGCCACTTGTTACTTACATTTCATGGTTACTTTGGTTTGCAGTTGATATTTCAGGCGAGCTCATTTACTCACCCGACCTGGTCTAGGGGCAAAAGGGTTAAATGAAGATTACTTCCTGCTTTAAACACCTGGGTGACATCACTAGTGAAGTCATTGGGGATGACCATCTCTTTGGGAGATTTACATTCTGTCTTAAATGTCTAATGTTTTGATACCATGTCATGAATTTTTACCGCAGATGTGTTCCAGGGTAGATTATAGGATTCTCATGGTTTGAAAGATAAATAATATGAATGGTTACCTTCTCCAGAAAGTTTTCCCTGCAGCTTGGTTCGGTCCAGGTTGATTCTGGTGTTGAGGCGCAAGAAGGGCAGTTGATTGTGTGGTGGGGGGAAGAATACTGATTTCTCTCCAGCACTACTCTATACTCTCATCTTTTCTCTCACTGCTTCCTCCCTCACTCTTTTCTTCATCCATCTGCTGCCGTCTGTCTACCCCCTCCCCCCCCCCTCTACCGTCCCAGCCGGTTGCAGCAGGAGCCAGTAAACACAGAGTCTGGTTCTGCTCAAGGTTTCTTCTAAAAGGAAGTTTTTCTTCGCCACTGCTACACTGTGTGTGCTTCACTCATTGTTGAGTTCCTGGGATCTATTTTTCTTTTCTCAAATATAGTCTTACTTAAACTGTAAAGTGTCTTGAGATAACTTCGTTATGATAAGACACTTAAATAAAATAAAATTGAATTAAAGAGAGAAAGTGTGTTTTTCTCAGGTCAGTTCACTTTTTTTTTCATACTTTTAAGGTTTTTTTTTGTCTGATTAATTAGTGGATCAAAAAAACATAAACCTCTTCTAATACTTCAAACTGGTTTGCAAGTAGGCCATCTACCGGGTTGTAGTTTTTATAATAATATACTTTTTTATGTGTGTGGCCAGTGTAGTTATTTTCAGCAACATTTAGTGAATGGTAATGAGTGGCCTTCTGTGAGTATCATCTTTGGACCAAGTAGTTTAAAGTAAAGTTATTTTCCAAGAAAGTTACACATTTCGTCCAAGAACCCTGTGAATCACTGAATTGACTATATTTTAAACATGAATCATTTACATTTTTAGGAATAAGGAACCAGAGACTGACTGATGCACAGAAATAAGTCACACAAATATATTTTTCAGTCCGGGTACTATAGTTGGCACTTATACAATACCTGTTATGAACCTTCTTTACTTGCACCCAAGGTAGTTCAGGAAGGGTCTCAATAGCAAACTATGTAGCCTGTCAGTGCATCAACACATGTTGTTTAGTCTCCAGCAATCAAGAGGACTTCCACATGTAGGCAGAATGCTTTGACTGCGAGTCCACAGAAAGACAAGTCGTCTCCCCCTCTGTGTGTAAGCCACATAAATCATGTATGCACACACCTAGTTGAGCTCCCCAGCTCCTCACCCAAAGACACCCACCCCCATGCCCCAGCCTAAAGATAAACACAGCGACAGATGAACTCTTCAGGTTATCTCTTTGACTCCTTTGGGTACACGTCAAGGAGATTACAATGCCAATTAACATGCAAAAGAGGGGTCCGGAGAAAATAAAGGCGAGGGAAGTGTGAGGGCAGAACACAAGCTCATATTTCAGTGTATATTACCGTCATCCGGAGGCTTTTTCATCGACTGGTCGGTGACAGAATGGCTGCTTATCATCCCGTCAACGTTATTCAAGATGAGGTGGGAAATTCAGAAATGCCTGCGTCAGAAATAAACGGAGACAGGTAATTCTAAAGGAATAATGAGACACTTATCATGCAACAGTGAGTTCTTTATCCGCTGTAACTTTTTTTCTTAACAGTCTCTGAGGTGTAATTGGACAGCTTTGATGAGGGGCTGGAGGGTCGTCTACACAAATGAGTGCAGTGACGCCTAAGAGCGCTCGTCCCAGTCCATACAGAGCCAGAGGATTGATCCAATTCACATCCAAATGAACTGAAGAAAAGGCATCTGAGGTATTGGCTTTCTTCTTACCAAGAAACACAAGACTCGCTGAAAGTCTCTTGGAGGAAGAACCTTGGCTTAAACCTGTAAAACATCCTCCAAAAAATCATTAATTTCACTCTTTCCAAAAACCTCCCCGGAACGGCAGGATTACATGGGTTGCAGCCAGTCCTTCCTACACTGGGCATAGTTACAGGACGACCTTGATTGGTCACTAATGAACATGAAAATACATCTAAAAAGTTTTTTTTGTTTCATATAAAGCCCCCATCATGATTTAGCTGAGGTTAACTCCAGCTTTCTGCAACTGCAGTCACTATTTCCGTAAATCAATTGTTGCAAAGTTGCACTCAGGGTAACTTAGGAAGGAGCTTGAAATTCCTTCTTTGAAATATCAGACGCAGTCAATGTATGATTTACTGAATTAAACCCTCTTTCTTATTGCAGTAAAACATTAAATAACTTTCCAATGATTAAGTTTTGCTAAAGCTGCTGCAGATTTGTGTTAAAATATCTATGGATCATGTGATGATTCCTGCACAGTATAGAAACAAGGGTCAGCGTCCAGTTTAAAAAAAAGAAAAAAAGAAAACCATACGTTAAGCATCAACAATTCAAAATCTAATCTTTTACAGGATTAAAACAAATACTTTGTGTTAACAGATATCACAGTACTGTATCTTCTTCCTAAATGATCACCTTTGACTCTACATCTATAGAGATATTTCTTCTTTATCTTACTGTGCTACCATCAGTGTGTTATTCACTTCTGAAATTACTTATTATAGTTACTTGTAATATACATGTCTTATGGCTGATAAATGATATTCCTTGAAAAAACTAATAGCATTATTGATTTTCCAATAATTACCAATGGGGCATAGGGAAACATGATATCTGGTTATTGTATGAAAAATAATATTTGATCCGGCCAAATGGCCTTTGCTGTCGGCGGCCGACACATTGGCGATACCTAGTCTATGGTTTTTAAAGAGGTCTGCCAATACAATAAAAAGGTTCAGTCTGAAATCTGAAATAATTCTAGGACCAGGAACCTAATCTGTGGCCTTCATTTTACACACCCAATAAAGGTTTTAAAAACTCAGTATAACAGAGTAAATACAAATTGAGCTCGATCAACATCAATAAAAATCTAAAATATATATAATGCAGATAAACGAGACTTCTATTGAAGATGGTGAAGATTTATGCTTGTGTATGTAGGAAACCTTTTGGCAAAGCGGGATCAGGAATACCACTCAAGGATGTTGACACTAGCTGAGATGCGTTATGCTAAAATTAGACGAATATTACACTTGCATCAGACTCCTGTTTAAGAATTCCAATTATAGACTGTTAAATGTTGCTTAGCATGCAATAAAAACAGTAAGGGTTGGCTTTAAATATAACATTTCAGTGCCCTAAATGACCAACCAGTCAAGCACATATAGTTGAACCAATCAGGTATCTTCTTAAGCAAGAAACACCTGACTAACTATCAACTGATTGCTGTCTTCAGTAACCTGGTTGGTTCAACTATGTCCGGTTGGAACACCATCAAACCTGCACCATCTCTGCCTTTTTCTGGACCAGTTTGACACCTGTGCTTTAGGGGCAAATCCTGAAAGAGAAAGGAGATAAAAAAAACAAAAATGTATGTACATTATCTGAATGAAAAGTATATATACGATAGGTACAAGGACATCATTTGCCATCACATTAGCCATACACTAGTTCCCCTTACATTTTAGTTATTATGTTTATCCTTTTCATTCCAAATAGACTATAGAAAAGCCAAAGGAAAGTTTTCTTTATTTGCATATTTTTATGTTTGTATTTTCCTCCATGAAAGTCTTAGAAATATCATCAATTGATACGTGGGTATTTGTCATTTCTAACTCGTATTTGAATAAGAGATTCCTAAAATCTCTGGGCTGCTTCAAACCAATCACTGCCGAACACAGTCATGCACAGGAGATTAAACGCTGCGACATTTAGCCAGTAAACAGGTTAATGCCCAAGAATAACATTTTTAATCAACGCATCTTCTTTTTATACAAATCTGTCAAAGCATTTATTATTATATTATTGTATTTGTGAGACTCGAGAGTGTCACCATGTATAGAAATCATCACATCACTTTCTTGAGTATTAACCCTGTGGCTTCACTCAGGCCTAACACATACTCTTGACCCGCCACTGAGATAGATTCCCTCCCTGATTAATCTCCGCCTCTTGTTTTGTGGATTAACAATTCAGCAGCCCCAGTGCTCACCATATTCCCCCACGGGAATGTTCTAATATTTAAACTCTGTGTGCCATCCCTCTTGCTTTTCTGAACAATTGATTTATCAATTTGCTAATGAGTGACATTTCTCTATTTTTATCTGAGATCATCTTAGCTAACAGCTAGGAGTCATGCTCTTGCACACCTTAAAACAATATAATGTTTAAAAAAACAATGCTGTGCTACAAAATAGAATCTCAATAGGATATTATAAAAGATAAGCGGAGGGTAGATAATGAGATAAAGAATAATAAATATGTCTTTCGTCATGGTGCGTCGCCCATCGTTTCTAGATATAATCCCGTATCAGTGGATTTAGTAGGGAGGATTAACCACATTTAGCTCGATGAGCAGTATCCGATAAGAACTTAATAAATATTAATTTGGTTGGCAGGGGTGAAATAAATAGTTGATTTGTTTGTGGCATGAATTGATGTATTGGATTTGTAATGTTTCAATGTATTTTTTCTGTCGTAATCTTCCAGCACCTGGTGAAATGAGCGGCCACTTTCAGAGCCTTGAAAGAATATGATGTAAGTAGGAGGTAATGTTGGAACTTGTGATGCTCTTTGATATCGCCACTGACCACACACACATACTAAAACTCACACACATATAGATTTTTTTTTTTTTTTGCCAGAGTCATCCGGGGCAACTCAGATCAAGCTGCTATAAAAGGTTTTGAAGGCTTGCTTTTGATTACCACTTATTTCTGTTAGCCTTTTAGCACCGTCCCAGAATTTCACACTTCACCATTGTGGATTCTGACACCTCAGAAGTGGCCTCTACCCGAGTAATTGCAGTTGATCGTGGGTCAGACAAGTCTTGATGGTAAATTGTGACGGCGCCTCCACAAACTTTCCATCATAACATTTAAAGGAAGCACACAGTACTGGGTCTGAATTTGGCAGTCACTGGTAATTAAATACATTTTTAAGAAAAAAGAACCATCTCAATAGTAGAATTAGTAGAATTAACCCTTTCTCTCCTCTCTTTTTATCCCTTGTGTTACCTCTGGGTCAATACGAACTACATTTGCAGTTGTGGAGGGTATTCATTTTCACCTAGAGACAACACAAGGGATACCACAAACACATTTGTTTCCAGGCCACCAGATCAAATTGAACCAGAGATAACACAAGGGATAAAAAGAGAGGAGGGAAAAGCCAGAAGATTTTGACAAACGGTGGATAAACAGAGAAAGAATACTGGAGTATGTTTAGAATAACAAGAGATCAGGATTCACATGATGATACTTTAGGTGGAAAAAAAACCTGGAGCTGGATTTCATACAGAACTTCAAAGAAAAGCAGAAAATGATTTTGAAATAGATTCTTTCGAGTTGTGGCAGCTTGACAGACGAGTGCATTCATCATTGACCCATCAAAGTGCCTCTCCGTCAGACATGTCTATGATCATGGAGAATATCATGTCACACCAGATAGTGGAGGGGAAACTTGACTGGCAGACACTTGCAAGAAAAATGTACAGTGTTCACTATTTAATTGATCACCACGATTAAAAATTAAATACACCTTTAAGCCAATGAACTCTCCAATGTGGCTAAAGATAGTGATGATTTGCATTGGTTCACTTGACAAATATGGCTTGGCATCACCCCCTGAGGGAGTGTCTTCATAACCATCAAAGTAACTTACGACAGTTGGTCAGAGACGGCTGTTTCATTAATTTCCTTCATAACAAAGAGTGGCTTCAAACCTTCTAAAGGTGGAAATTATATACTGACCAAACATTTTCTTTAAACAAATGCACCTGCAAACTGCGAGCGGGAATGGAGACTTTTCAGTTTTCACGACATATTGCAATCGTACTGAATGAACAATTTATTAAATTACTATAAAATTGCTTTAAAGATACAGCCACGCAATAGAACTTTTCTTTCTGCAATATATATAAACGTTTGATGTGATATTGAGAGCTGAATGTGCAGTTAATGGAAGGTGAATCAAAAGAGTGCAGCGATGGTGGAGCCTTTAAAAAACAGCTGGAGTTGTTTACAAGCTCTCTCGAGTTAATTAGCTACTTTCATTTAATGACCCTCATTAAGTGTCTAAAAGACCTACATGAAACAGTGTTTAAATATTGATTTACTAATGTGCTCAATACATAAACAAACGTGTAATCAATGATGCCTGATTTGCACTTCGCTAAATTATGAATGATCTTACTCGGGCATGTTTGGGATCGCTTGGAAATAATATTTCTTAAAAATGATTTAGCCAATTACCTTGTATTTTAGTTCACTTTATTGATCAGAGTTTCTCTTTTTTAATGTGTTCAAAAGAAAAACATGATTCATCTGAATAAATGAATTACTTGATGAAGTGTAAATTATTCCTCTCTGTGTAACACTGATCTTGCAACAGTAACGGTTGTTTGAAAACATCATTACAAATGCTCAAATTCGTAGTGACCTCGAACCAATGGAATATGACCAGTCAAGCAATAGACAGAATGTGGTGAGAAGCTTTTTTTTTTGATGGTTCCATCTCTAAAAGCTTAAGAAGATGGACGCTCTCTTTGGGATTTCAGTAGCGGTACAAGTGGAAGAATTTGAGATCTGAGCTTCGTCTTATTGCTGATCTTGTTCATGGACGGAATGGAGGAGGTTTAGCAGTCCGGTGAACTGAGGATTCCATCAGCGTCCTCCTCCTCGCTTCATCTTTCCGCGACCTTTGGCACTCGTTGAATTGGTTTGATTCTGAGTGCAAACCAGCAGTTACAGGGATCAGCTCCTCCAAGTGGGAGATTTTAGTTCTCATCAGTCCCATGTGATATTTTGGAATCATCTAGGGTTCCGACCAAGCCAAAGGTACCTTTTCCACTTATCATTTCTAAAAAATATTAAATCTGGGTCATGAAAGAGTGAAACGCTTAAAAAGACACTAGCACCTGAAACTGGTTCCTTTTGTTACTCTTTTCTTTCTTTTTTTTTTAAAATACAATCCCTTTATCTACAATAAATACACAGAACACCTTTAATTCAACCCCATCAAGATATTCAAAAGTATTCTGTCTTAATTATTTAGTATTGTTCAGTGTCGGAGAAAGAAATTAAGAGGATCAGAGAAATAACTGTTAATTCCTGTTTAAGTACGGAACAAGAGACGGATGGCATTATCTTTTCTCACGGGTAGGTGGCTTTTGTTTCGACCCTTCCAACACTGGAATTCGGAATTGTTTGTTAAGGCTCATGGAAAGTTCAAATAACTAGAAGATAAGACAATTTATTCATCTGAGAATCTATGGTTTTATCAGTTAAATACAAGTTCATAACGTATCAGACTGCTAGCTTACTGAATTATTGATTAATATGACTAATAACTTAATAAGGACAGAAACCTCTCTAACTACAAGTAAAGTTTGCGCTTCTGCATTCAATTTCCAATGTTTTCCAAGACTCGTCTTCTGACATTAATGTTGTTAAATGACCAATAAATCATTTTGCCACCACAGTCACGTGGGATTTGATTTATACTAGTCATTTGATTGTATTGATTGACAAGTGAGATCGTGAAATTGACAAAAATATTCAAAACTTTCTTATTCCCAGATGCTAGCACACCACTAAATTCTAATCGCTCCAGTCACATCTTTCGAATTTCGCAGAAAACCAAAAAATGCAGGTAAAAGCCTGAACAATAAAAAACATGTAAGGTAAGGTCTTGATCTCTAAATTTGTAATAACACTATTGATCACTTCTTTTCTCAGTTCCCATGATTGTGTAAGCAATAAGAGGAGGCAATATTTTTCTTCTTCCAAAGGTTAATGCACAGATGAAGACTGATCCGCAACACCGACGTTCTCCCGAGCGATTCTCCATATTTCATCGCTGTTGACAAGCGCAAAGGTATCGTTTCAGTCGAGAGCCCAGAATGCCCCGTCATTGTTGTTGGATGAAAAACATGATTTGACAAAAGTTATAGAATTCTGTCTGGGGGATGTGCAGACAAATGATCGATGTTGGTCTCAAAATCATCTTTGTTTCAAAGATTGCCTAGGCTGAATGAAATACCTCTGTTTAAATAAACAAGCTTAAAAAAAATTAACTCTCACTAAAAGATGAAGATTATCAGAAAAACATACAACTGGACTTCCAGTGACATGTCCATCATTGTATTTTTGAGATGAATGTTATAATTAACGCTTCAGTTGACTTTATAAGGTTATTAGGTAATCAAGGTGACCCGAAGGCCTGAAAACAAATGTGTTTGTGGTATCCCTTGTGTTTCCTCTGGGTTAAGGTTAACAACCTCCCTGGCTTCCATAAATACATATGCAGTGGTGGAGGTCATTCACCTTGACCCAGACATAACACAAGGGATACCAAAAAACATTTTGGGCCTTTGGGTCTCCTTGACCCAGAGTTAACATAAGGGTTAAAAAAAAGTAATTTCCCACAATATTGGTCCACACCAAAGACATTCAAATGAAGGCTATGGTTTAGTGTAGGATAGCAGTCAACAAGTGTTTCGCTGGATCAGAACCAAGCAGAACCAAGGCCAAGTTGGCCCGCCACGAGCTGGGACGCCAGGTTTGATGGGTCAGAATTCAGTCCCTTTTTAATTTTCTCTTCAAATTTTGCAAACCCCTTTTGGCATTTTAAAACAATACATTGAGGAGTAGCGCTGGTAGTACTGGATCACACAATTGTAAATATATTTTTAAAAAACAACGTAAAATTATCATTTTGTGCATGTGTTTTTCTTGCCCCTCTGTCGACACCTCACCACAGCAGCACTATCAACATGGTGGTACCTGTGCAGCTTAAATAACAGGAGGCATATCATCATGGCTCGGATGGATTGTAAATAGTCTAGGGGGGCTATAAATTTGTCACCACTTGGACAGGGATAGGGCACATTACCTTCAGAGGAGGCATATTTCACCCTTCCTTGGGGCTGATGAAATGCGTAGCAGAGGGGCAACACAGCATCTGTAAGTGAGGCCTTCTTTATGGCCTGATTAAGTCATCTGATGCGAGCTGTACAGCTTTATTTCACCTCCCTCTGTGCGCCAGTTGTAATCATCGAGTCGAAGGTAAAGCTGCTTCAGAACTGCCTCTGTATTATGATGAGGCCCGTCATTCCCATTTCCTCTCTTTATTTCTGCCATTATTACTTCTTATGGTGCGACAACCTCGGAGTAAAAGTCTTTCTCTAAACATTTGAAAGTTGGAAAAACTTGCACACATAGTCATCCCGGTGACAAATGAAGTCTCACTGACATTATTGAGTGTTCGTTTCTCAGGATCATCAGGATGCCGGAATCACAAAGCTGATATTGCTGCAAGATGGTGCAAATAGTTTCCCACAGCAAACACAAAGATCTAGAGAAAGACTTCCATTAGTGTCTGTTTTTTCTCTCCTGGAAGAAACAATGAAGTCAATCTACCATTTGTTCTTGGAAGAATTGGAGTTTGCTATCAGGCCTTGTCCACTTGAAGACTTGTCTTTTCGGTTTCAAAACAGTTCTGTAGGAAGAAGAAATTGTTTCAGAACAAATCTACACTCACAAAGAAAACTCTGAAAAAGAGTGAGAAACCACCCAGCGGAGTGTGGTGTGGCGATACAATACGCATCATGATAAAGGGAAGATTAAATATATTGCAATATATTAAAATACTGTAGGAACACGGATATAATTTTAGTATTGCCCGAGTACTTGACTCTGGTGTTGCCTTCATTTGTTTTGAAACCAAAATATGTCCAAAAACAACTTAAAAACAGCTGGAGTAGACTGTATCCTCTCGTCCTCAGTCATCTATAAAATCTCTCGGGATTTCCTTGTTTATTTAGCTAAGAGAAGATACTGTCAGCAGCCAGCAGAAACCTCAAGAGAACCAGACTCAGGGCAGCCCAAGATTTACCAATCCAAACGGGTTTAAAAAAGAAAAGAAAAACTTTATAAAACTACTTCCTCTAAATACATTGATTGATTATTTCATGATTTAAAATATTTGTGTACACTTTTATTCAGGATAAACACCAAATGTCATCCTTCTTATTTTGGGCATAAGTAATTTTTTATTAAAACTACCTCAAGCTCACATCTACCATAAATTCTTCATTCATCACGGCACAAATAGACAGAGGCGTTTTAAAAACTAGCCAAGTGTTCCTCTAAAAGCGAACAAACAGCTGACGATAAAAGAATAATTTGTTGATGTATAAAGCTACATTGCGAGTATTAAACAAACATAATTTTCAGCAGGTCATTACATGGAATAAAAGTGTCCATTAGGAGCAGGCTGCACCTGCAGTGATTGAACGGCTTCTTCTCCTCCATTCATCATAGGGCAGAGATGAGCAGGCATCACATTACCATAATGCACCGTCCTCTTATGAAAAGTTGAAAATCAATAGTTTTTGAATGGTTCTGTGGGGCAATATCGGGTTCTCCTGCAGTTCTGTGTGCTGTATATGTGATCAAACCAAGTGCACTTTACATGCCAGGTCTCACTAAAAGAAACGTCCCCATTGAAGTGTGTGTGTATTCGTTATGTATGTGTGTTTGTTGTGTGTGTGTAGCATTAGTGAGCTGGGAGCACTTCGGCCCTCAGCCTGCATGTCCAGACTCCCAGGCTCCGGACAAGAAGGGGCCAGGAGATCCAGGAGGTAAAAATACTAACAGATTATTTAGAGCTTGTTGACGTTACACCTTTTTTTCGATTAGTGTTGCAGAATATGGAAACACAACAAGCGACAATTTAAAGTTGAAACTGCAAATGATAACCTGCACAAAAACAGAGAAGCTCAATAGGCTACGACTTAAGTTGTCAGAAATAAGCCTAGCCCACGATTGTATTTTCTCTTCTGTGTAAAAGGATTTTGTTCCCCATGGCCCTCTTTTATGGCCTTTGCCATTATTCGATGTTTATTTCTAGTAGTGAATAAGCAGATTAAAGTTGTACTGTGGTAATCCCGACCATGAGGGGTCATTATGGTGATCCTCTACAGCGTACCAGTGGTCCATTCAAAGGGCGACTAATGTGTTGGTTTAAGTGTCTCTTAAATTGATCTTGGACCTCTATTGTGCTCATCAGTATGTGTCTGTTTTTACAAAACTCCCTTTTATTAAAATGTTTACAATAGAAAATGTGCTTAAGCCCCACCCAAGATGAAATCTTATATTAACCATAACCACACTCACTCTGCTGTGATTGGTTGAACCTCTATGTTTTTCACCGCGTGTCATCAATCCTTTAATTCTCCACCTCAAAGTGACTCGTTGTATAAACAAAGCGGGGCTGGAGGTGGAGTGGAGCCATTATTACATAATGAGTATAATGGACTCTGCTTTCGTAACCTCTCGTTCGCTTAGATTTCAGAAAAGGGATAACTTTATAAAGTAATTACTTCAGAATTTGGTCATGATGAGAGACGTACTGCATCTTGGAGACGAAGGTGAGTCACGACAGTTGGAGTTCGACATTATTTCCAATTCAAACATTAAAACGTAAGCTAAAGTATGTCGGCCATTGTGTAAATAATTACATTTTAAAAAGGGGCTCATAAGATTCAAGAACAGTGCTGGCTAATGGTAAAAAACAAAGAATCCAGTTAGAATCCTGACACTGAATTGATAGTGTATGACCGACCTCATCAGGTCACTAGAATTTCATAGGTTTAAAAATGATTGTTATGACTAACTACATGTGTTCAATTCATACATTTTGTTGTCAGCAACATGTTATTTATTTTAGTTCGTCCCTATTGTGCAGTATTTTACAGTTTCTTTTTTTTTTGTTTTTTGTTTTTAATCAGCAGCAGTGAAAATCCACACAAGTGAGTTCAAAAGCTTCATATATACAGATGGAACCAGAGAAAGTGGCCTAAATATAACCAATTCTCTTTTAATGTTTTATTAACCAATCCTGAACATTCTTCCGCAATATATCATCTCATATTTTGTGGGTTTACTTCTTGTTCTACTTCACCTCTCTTTCCTTCCAGTCCGATACTGGTAGGACTCTATTTCCATAGATTTTCTTAATTTTTTAAAATTTAACTTAAAGGGTTTCTGTTCCTTATTGATCGCACCAGAACCTATAGCAGCAGCTCTTGGAAAATTATGGAGAACTTTTTTCTGAAACATTCTCATTTGCAGTATTTTTGATTCTTACGTTAATAGTTTTGGATTCTACCCAAGTTTCCTACCATTTTACTTCTGCTCTTCCCCTAATGTCCTCATTGGTCACAAGAAGAACTCTTCTGAAGGTCATGTCTAATATCTGGTCCCAGTGTGACACAAATATATGAAAATATATACAACATAGAAGACCATTACAGTGTTGTCTAAACAATCATAAAACTATTCATGTAAAACACAAACAGAGAACACCAGGCACACGGTAAACAAGAAGCTTGTAATTAGATCAGCTACTTCCCGTTAGCCTGGGCTATTATTACAAGTATTATAAATAACACAATCAGCAGAACAAAGGTTACGATTGTGCATGTGTTATGATGCAGCATGTACTGTAGGAGGAGAGATACAAACAGCGATACGAGTCCATCGGTTTACATCTTGTTCAACCTGATTTCATGCTTTAATAATATATTTGAAGGATTCACACCATCTTTGTTAAATTCTGGTATAAATGGTTGGTTATTGAAGCTGAAAAAGCTTTCGGAAATGCAAAACATTATTTCCTTATTTGATATCAACTCGTTTCTCACCTATTTGTCTCACCCTCAAATTCTCAGTCACACTTATTATCATCTCAGTTGGTCTCTTATCTTATTTGTCTGGCTTACATTTAATCGTCTCAGTGGGATTTCAAAATAAAAAAGGGACAGAATTTAATCTTGTAAAAGATTGTGAAACTTGTTATGGAAGTATAAATACGAATAGTTGTTTGAACTGGCAAATTTATTTCAAAGATGACAAATATTCCCTCAAATTCAAATCCTTGCAATGCAGGCAGACTGCAGTGGCGGCTGGTGAAAAAAAAACATTCTAGGTGGGGCTCTTGTCTAGTAAATGTATGAATGAACACTTTGAGAGCTAATGAGAGATAATAATGTTTATTATGCTCCTTGTTTATATACAAATGAAACACTATTTTAATTATACTCTGACATACATCATACCAAATTAACCAAATTATTTAAACTGAACTAGAGGAAAGCTCAAAACACCAGTAGTCTAAACCAGAAAATCAGATACTTACCAAATTATCACAAACACGGGCACAATGACTGCAAAGAAAAAATTAAATTAAAAAAAAATGTAGAAGTATATATAAAAACAACAAGTAAAATAAAAATGTCGAGAGCGAGAATCAAACTGGCAAAACTTCACATACTCATACTTTCAAAAATGTGAAGCCGGTTACCAATGGAGCTAACTGACCGTGTTGTGATACACAGTGCTGTCAACCTTCAACCTGATTTGGATGGTTTGGTCTGAAGATATTTCTGAAACCTTCTTTAATTCTCAATAACAGCAATATGAGGGATTATAATTGTCCAGACAGCAGTTGGTTCTGGTTAGCAGCCGCCTAAAGAAACAGATTTTCTGTGGGCCAAAAGAAGAAAAATAAATACTCTAATAAGACAAAATAAATATATCAACGTCAGCTGGCAAACCAACACAACTAAATGACTAGTTTGGACAAACAGTATGGAGGTACATGGATGTTTTTAGGTGAATTATTTTTGGAAAAAGAACACAGAGCCCGATTCGCGACCGTCTAATGGACATACATTTCTACGTCCAAAGAGAGACTGATAACTCTGAAAATAATCCCAGCCCTTAGTCCACGTGAGGGTCGGTAGAAAAAGAATAAAATTTAAATTTTTGATCCCAAGTCAGGATGTAAATGTTCGTTCTGTCCCGATGGTCTGAATGCCTTATGTCAGATAATATCACATTAACTGCTTACTAACCAATGAGCAGTAATTAAAAGAGGTATAAAAGGCTCATCTGTACCTGTGGCTTTCAGACATAAACGCATACTAATATCTGTGGTTCAGTTTGCCATATCAGAGTGGGCAGACAAATTGTTCCCCATTGTCTTTCCTCCTGTGGCCCGGTTGGCGGTTTAATTATGTTGAAGTCTTTGTAGATTAGCGCCGCCGCGGTGGCGCTGTCATGGAGAGTGCAGGCGAAGCAGGCAGTGAACTGAGAGGTGGCACATTGATAAGGACAGCTGCTCTGCGGAGATTTCCCATGAGGGAGCGCTGGGCGTCAGGTGAAGACATCAGGACCAGCCCTCCCGAATTGCACCAGCTGGTATTGAGGTGTCTTTAATTATCCGATTGGCATTTTACAAGCAGAGAGACCATCAACTTGTGTCGGTATAATCAGTGGGCTCAAGGGTTGTTTTGTAATTGACTCAGTTGGCTCAACAACAAACATATCGGAAACGTAGATTGATTAAGACAAATAGTTACAACCCCACTCCAGGCTTGAAGATTTCCCTTTTCCCAATAGTGGTTGGGACTTCAAAAGAGGCTAAAAAAAAAAATCAGAGATTTATTTTGCTCAACTTTGCATGAAAAGAATCAGAGTCTGTTATATACTCTTAAGGGAAAAGTTTGTTCTTCAATAGAAGCCATTTATTTCTGACGGCTCACATTTGGAAACACCCCCGAGGCAAAGAAAGCAGACTTCACTACTTATCCCGAATCCTTGTCTCCATCTAGATTTTTTGTTTATCTACAACAAAGGACTTGAAACAGAATGGAATTTCCATAAAGCAGTGACAAGAAATGGACAGAAACTGTGAGTAGCAAGAGGTGGCAGGGGCCTTTGCTCGGGAGCAACGGGGCTGCGCTGCCTCAGAATCCACCGAGGGTTCCTTGACAGAAGTGCAGAAAGGAGTGACTTTGATGAGGAAATGTTATCCCCTCTCTGAAAGTCCTCCGAGGCCATAACGGAATGTTTATGCGGCGGCTGTTTGAGTACTTGAATATGCCACATTTATGAATGAGACTTCACCAAGTCACGCTATGATAGAAGAGAATCCTCGAGCCGGTCAGTGGCGATCCGCACAGAGATAAGTGCAACACCCTGCCTGACTTGGCGACCCAGGTTGCCATAACCACAAGCTCCTCTCCCCCCCCCACAAGGCTCTGGATTTGCAAATGTTCTTCTCAATCACAGTCAGCATCCGTCTGCTCCTACATTTCAAATATCCAGCAGTTTTCGTGCTGTGCTTTTTTTTCTTTTGTTTCCTACAACTCCCTGAATCTAATTTTCCTCAACAGGGAACATTTGTATGGAGTATGGAACAAGGGGTTTGATATCAGCTCGGATCATAACCAAGGTCCACACTTATGGTAAACACTTTAATAAAATAAACAGTTTAACGCCTAAAACAGACACGTATAATACTAGAATTATGTAGATTCCTACAGCTGTTCGTGGTCCACCATGAACATTTCTTGTAAGGTCAAGATTTGACTTGAATTCTGCCTTTCAAAATTGAAAAATTGATTTCAAATGAATCATCAGGAATTGTATATGTGATAAAGAACCTGTGAAAGATTCCTTATCACATACAAATTGTTTACTGGACTGGCATCTGGAATAAAATGTCTTGTGTGTCCTTTCTTGTTTGAGATCATTGCCATCAATGATGTAACGATTTCATTTCTCGTCACATATTATTGTCGCAAAGTGCACCTGAACGAGTTGTGGGCGATACTAACTGAGAAAAGGATGTCCTGGACTAATGTTGGACAGCCAGGCTGATCAGGCTGGTTCGTGATCCTTTTCGGTCTTCAAGTTGTATGCCACCCAGGTAGGACCACCTGCTGGCCTGCGCCCGTCTATTGTCAATATGCCACAGTGTTGTGTTCCTCACTCTTTTAGTAAAACAGAGACAAACAACTGATTTGTCTCCTGCAACCGTCAAAGAGTAAAGGAAATGGCTGTTGCTGGTGTGGTAAGTTACAACTTGGAGAAAAGCTATTTGTTGCTTACGCTTGCACAGGCTAACTAATGCGCTATGACTTTGATTTCTAATGTATATGTATAAGCATATATGTGCGTAAGGTTTCTGGTGCCTCTTAGACGTGGAAGTGAGCGTGAATGCGTATATTACCTGTTTAAAGGGGTAGTTCACTCAAAATGTAACCATTCCAGTGTGTGTAAACGTTTCAGAATTTACTCTTCCTGTCTGTGTAGGATGTTGGCCTAGCAGCGTCCGCTAAAAACAAGCTTAAAAAGAAGAGGTTTTTCCAGAACAATTGCTCACATCGTGGCTTTATTACAAGGCGGACATTACAGATGACTGCAACAACTACAAATACAACTACATGACTCCAAAAGCAAAGTATTGCAATAACCGTCCCACTTTTGCATGATGCATGAAACCATCTTAAAGGTTTCCTGGTAGCTTTGCTGTGGTGGTCTAACTAGGCTCAACTTAAACACAATTACTCTCACGATTTACAAGTTCGTCCCATCGTTCCAACAATTTCCACCTAAGTTTTTTTTTCAACGACGGAATTAGAAGCCAGAAAAATCTTTACCTTAAACGCATGCAAGACAAATGAGAAAATAACATGTCCCAATTCCGTGTCATATTTCCACTCAGTAATCTTTGATCCATGGGTTTCTGAAGGCATTACAGCTGGTGAGGTTGATATTTCGTCTCCCTGTGGTGTCTTTATCCCTGCGCTCTTAAGATTGTTCAAGGTTGATTGGTATTCATATTGGTGTGTCTACCAATTCAGGATTCCGTGGGAGCTGATTGTTTCACACTGTGAGGAGAAAATACTATTAATTCTGCTGCCTTTGCTTCTTGCTTCTATTCTCTACTCTTCTCTTTCTAATGTTTGTTTACACATTTGTTTTCCAAGCCTGAAACGAGCCAACAATGACATTTGAAAAATCCACAAATGAGAATATCTATGAATACATGCTGTATATATAAAATCATAATTTCATTGATTGACTGTTTCCTATTGGTACACAACGTCCACATCTGTGCCCTGACACATAACACAACAGGACAATCACACACTTTTTCTTCCATAGAAATATCCTTCACGTGCCACATCTCTGTAAACATTCCTCCAGGTGAGCATTATTTGTTTTCTGTCAAAAGCTATGAAGGTCACAAGAAACGAAGCATGAAGATACAGAGACGACAGGGATTGAAAAGTAAATATCCTGCAGCACATATGAAAGCTTGAGAAGCAAGATGTTGTTTAATGGTGAGTTTGCGGTGATTTCTTTACTGTCCATGTTACTGTCCACGTTCTTACCAATATAATCATTAAATAAAATCTATTATAAATCTACTGGGATTTTTCTTTCAATTTCACCACTGCATTGGCAAAAACATTTTATTTACTTATTTTTACTATAATTCTTCGTCGAAAACACTTTACTTTGACTCCCTATTAACGTTGAAGCCTTCACACAATCCCACTTGTATTTTAGCCTTGTATTCCATCCCATGAATAAGTACGGGAGCGTTTAATTTGAAAGATTTTTAATACGGTAGGATATTGTTGTATTCACGCCTTTTTACCGGCATGTGTGGGACTTCTTATTTACTTCCATGTGTTTTGATCAAAATCACATATTTCAAATAGATTGTTAATACAAAGCCCTTCTCTGCTCTTAACCTCTTGATCGTGCTGAACCTTGGTTCAATCTTCTGATCAGTCCTGGAGTCTTATTGTCAGACATCATTGGAGACTTGTATTCGTCAGTATTTGTTAAGACTGACGAGATTAAATGAGGAAAATAAAGAAGCCCAAGCTTTTGACAAAATGCAGTTACAGCAGAAACAGATTGGTTCTTCATTTGATTTATGGGTGAATTTCTTCCAGCCGCCTCCTTTTCACACATTCTGCATGTATATGAGCAGCACAAATATAAGGACACCCCTAAACATGCACACTCCACTCGCCGTTCAGCGTTATTAATGATCTTTTACGTGACTTTCTAATAGGTCAAAGTAAAAGTGCTCTTAAAAATTAGACTTGGGCTTTGCAGAAAGGCTGTTTCCGAAAGTTTATTGCCCCCCCCCCCTCCTAAGAGAAGGTGTGACATTTAGAAACACTAATAATGTGCTAATAATGCAGATTTTTCGTAAAACTCTGACATGCATTGGCAGGTAAAGCATTTTTCAGTTTCTCTCTGCAAAGAGTCAAATACTTCATTAACTTCTGATTCGATCCGAACGTAAAGGTACCAGAAAGATTTGACATGCTGTGCATTTGTAAAGTGGTGGCCATTTGTCAAGAGTAAAAGTCAATATTGAAACAGGAAGAGATTTATAGTTCCAGTTATGTTATATTTTTATAATCAGAAAACACAACTGAGTTTTAAAGAGGCCAGTAAATCAATAAAGTAAACAGACGACAGAGCCAGAAATACGTCTGTAATAATGACTTAGATAGTCATAGATTTTTAACAAGAAAGCTTTACAGTTAATTTCTAGTTTTGTTTTGTACACTGATGAGTTATTAGACAACTTTGATGTTATTAAACCAGAACAGAAAGTCATTACCAGAGGTTTGAAAATGCAGTAGATTCAATCTTGATCTTTGATAATAACTACTTGAGGATATTAAAATGTTGGTCTGGTATTTAAGTTTTAAGTTTATGTTGACTTGTTTTCAAACTTGAGTTTATTTTTGCTGAAAAACAACAACAACACGTCTATAACCTTAAAGACACCGAGCCCTGAGGCTCTTCACAGATCTCACTGTAGGTGGGCTTCCTCATAATGGCTCCACACCAACATGGTGTGGAAAACAAAGTAGGAAAAAAACTACAATCTCCAAATATATTTATAGTCATAATCTCAACAATGAAACTTGAAGGGCTGATTTACACAACAGCACAAAAGCGTGTTTCCAGTATCTTTGCTGCAATTAAACAAATTAATTGATATACTTACCACCCTCGCTCTGATTTATCAAACCTTGTTTTCTTTTTTTTTACCCTAAAGTACAGGCAAACCTTAAGTAGTTGTAATCATGCTAGCCTTGGGTTTTCAGGATTTCACAGCAAGTAAGTATTCAGGAATTTTCTACTTAATACATTTCATTTTTGTTATCTAAATGTCACAAGCACCATTTCCTTTTTTGCTTTGTTGTAGC
Organism: Callionymus lyra; assembly: GCF_982586985.1. Lineage (NCBI taxonomy): Eukaryota > Metazoa > Chordata > Actinopteri > Syngnathiformes > Callionymidae > Callionymus > Callionymus lyra. The sequence goes on along the minus strand of NC_141821.1, from coordinate 14,744,309 downwards.
CTTGCAGTCAGAGGTACCAGGTGACCAGATTGAGGACTTCTTATAACTGGACCACATGATGAAATGTTCAGTTTTCAGCCCTACGTTACTAAGAAATATCCAGTATTTTTAGCAGTACAAGTCATTTAAAAACACAGTGATGGGGTCCAGTACCAGTAACTGAGACATTTGCTACCAAACAGAATGAAAGGAAAAAAATATCCTCATCTGTTGAATTTATTATCTGAAATGTAAATTCTCTTTAAAGCAAAATCAGCCTTGAAACTTCACAAGTCAAGACATTGCTGTCAAATTTACCAAAAATACATTTGTAAACTAGTACAAGGAGTAAAACACAAACTCTTTATGGAAGCATCTTTTTGTTGAGACCATAGCACCGGCTAAATTATCTTTACGGAGAGATATTCTTTCCAGTCTTGCTATTTATTTTTTTTTCAGTAAAAATATTGTTTACAGTAACCGGGTTTCCCCTCATTTAGTAGACAATTTGATTCCAATAGACATACTTTCAATTAATATTCATATCTTCTGCCATCTTTGTGGCAAAAAAGCAAGAGGGGTGAGTTTTACAGAGCGAAGTGAATCTCGGAACTAGCTGATGGGTTGATGCTGTATGCAGCGGATCACCTTCGGTACAAAGCTCACAGTGTTTGATCGACGAAGGTCCTGAGCCTGTTAGCCGAGTCTGCAAATACCTGTCTAAAATCAAATTCTGGAGGCCTTGCAGCGATCTTGAGAAATTCTGGGGAGTTGAAGAGCAGGTTAGCAGCTACAAAATGTAACTGTGTTTAGTCCTTCTATAGGGAGTTTTTTTTTTACTTCTTCTCCTGCTTGTTGGGTTTCAACAAAGGTAACTTCATTATCTTCAGTACACCCACATTTATTTCGGGGTCTACAGGGGTGACCACCATGTTGTAAAGGGAGATTCTGAGGTCCAGGTTGGAAAATCGTAGCAACTCAGTCTTTGATTCTTTTTTTTTTTTCTATCTCCGATATTTACCTGCATCGTCTTCTCTAGCATCAGCACAATCCAAAGCTATATTGGTCCAAAAATATATTACTTGTTGTTCCATACTGGGACAACATTAAAATTTCACTTGACAGACATCTACTTGGAATTCGACCAGTGCTCCCACCATAAATGTGTAAAATGTTATCCACAGGTAGTGCAATAATAACAAGACATGGATGCAACTTTGGAGGGTTCATCACGACACCGAGAGGATAAAGAGAAACCCTGATGTTGTGTGAAAGCAAAGTGTCCTCTGCTGAGGAAATAACCCTGCCTCTACCTCTTTCCCGTCAACAGAAACCAAAGTGCATTTGAAAGCTATTTTTTTCCAATTTGCCTCCGTTTAAGCAGATTGTCAACCACTGAATACCAAAGCTTGGCCACCCCCTGACATTATTCATGGTGCAGTGGCCGCGGTTCACACCATGGGAGAATCAGAAATTACAGGGAGGAATTGAAAACAAAGGGCACTTGAGACTGCAGCGGCTGCAGGCTTTTCTTCTTGTCACCTCTACTCTTCATACCGGGAGTTATATCATGGCTCCAATTTAATATCCGCGAGGAGGGAGGGACTTGGATTTTCATAATCTAATGATAAGGAAAGGGATTACGAATAAAGAAGGGATTAATTTGCTTGATCTGCCAATATGGAAGATCAACAATCCCTCCTCACTCCACCTGCAAATGATACCTTCCACTTGAAAAAACTCACATTTCCAATTACTATTTTGTGTAAAGTATTCCTGTCATTATTTTACCTGGAGTAGCACTGAAAAATAGGTCATGAGGATGATTACAAACAAACCTTTTTTTATATAAAATAGAATAAACAGTATCTTGATGACCTTTAACATCAAATTTTGACCAACTGAACAAGCAAAAGTTTGTATATCTTGTCTTAGAACAAAGCTACTTGCATAAAAAAAAAAAATCAAAAGAGGTTTGAGAGCAGAGGTCTTGAACCTGGAGCCTGCGGTTCATTTGCTGTGTATCATTTGTGCAGGCCAAGCAAAGAAATCTATCTTTAAATGTCAGATTATCACGTCAAATATAATTTATATAGCCTTTATTATATAGTCAAGACAGAAAAGATAAGAGAGCCATACATTTAGACGACAAATTATTTGTAAGCAGCTTTTTAGACCAGGATCACAAAGCACTTTAAGAACCAAAAACAATACACAGTTAAAATATATACTTTAAAAGGCAAAGACACATAAGTCAAACACAGGAGTCCCAGAAATTCAGGGAAAAGTCTGCAGAAATAAAATGAGATGTTTCTTCCAGATCCAGATCCATCAAACACAGAGGGAGAGGAAGATCGTTCCAAAGCTTAGGAGCAACAGCCTGGAAGGATTTCTCTCCTCTGGTCCTGAACCGTGTTCAGGAACCATCAGTAGATTCTGATCCACAGACCTAAGAGTCCGAGCTGGGGGCTAAGGCTGGATCAGATCAGTGATGTAAGGAGGAGCCTGACCATGAATAGATCTGAAAGTAAGAACCAGAATTTTAAAGTTGATCCTGAAAGAAACTAGCAACAAGTGAAGAGTTTTAAGGATCGGAGAAATGTGAGTTCTTCTACTAGAGCAGGTCAGAATTCAAACTAAAAAATAAAAAAATAATTAATTAATTAAACCACAAAATATACCCCATTTTGTTGTTTGTACCACGAAATGTTTAATGTCTCTCAGCTCTTTTTTGGATCAAAAAACCCCAGCTCGAGAGCCAGACTTGACAAGAATTTATTTTTGTTGGACCCTGGTCAGTGAATTTTGAAACCCCTGTTATGAAGAGTGTGCTACGCATTTTCAATACACAATCATGTTGCTATATTAAAATGTGTATAGATGCTGAATAAATGAGTCATAAAAAGACCATCAGACAAACCTGAGATACAATTTCTATCGGCAATAATTCACGTTTATATGCATGATTTTGATAATAGGAAAATGGGACACTTTGATTCCTCTTCAAATTCAGATGCAAAACATTTATGACATCAAGACCAACACATTGATACAAGTCTTTCTGTCCTGCATGACACAATTCAAATTTTTTTTATTCAAGTTGGTAAAGAGAGGTCAAGATGAAGATGTGGAATGTGATGTAAGCAGATTTGTAGGTCTATTTTTGTCACTTTCAGACTTAGTGGAAGATAAAGGGAACAATACGGAAACAATGTGAAAAATATGAAGACTTTCTAGTCTCCTGCCGTATCTACAAATCATGGAGATAGATACTAGTAGTGATACAAGTATGTGTTTATCTGGCATCACTTTGGTACAAATAAGTAAAATCTTTTCAATCATTCAAAGCACAGAGATTGTCTTCTGGATGGAAGTTGGTATTGGAAACCATGTAGCACCACCACAAGGACACATGATGTTTCCTTTTGTATGAATAAACCAAAGACTTCATGGAGTTAACATAGAAACTGATCTCCATCAGCAGCAAGAGTTGATTAGATCCTTCCTGAGGCTCTGGATTATGGTAAATATTCTTAAAATCTATGGGGATCTTTTACCCAGTTTATTTATCCTCTCTTGAAGGCAACATTGCTTCGGGCTGATCAGTTTATGGTATAAATTGAGTGTTTCTGAAAAAGACCCCTTTAATATACATAAGTTCAAGTACTTTCTTTTTTATAAATAACATAATACATTCGTTTTTAACTTGTGTTCTTTCCTAACATTTTTAACAGACATGTATTTCAGTAATAGCTAACAATCAAAATAACATTTTTAAGAGGCAATATTGGAATAAATAAAACAAACAAAAACCCAGTAATAACACTGATAACAATGACCACGCTGTAATGGACATCAAATTCTTTGTTGATATTTTATGAGCTAAAATATGCACGACATTTTGTGAGTCTCCTGCTCATGTCTCTGTGTGTGTTTTCTAAGGACTCGTCTTTCCATTTCGCTGCATGAAGGTGAGACGTGTGAGGAAAATTGAAGTTTGTTCTGTGACCACAGCCCGGACCTCCCAGAGGGCAAACGCAGGCAGAAGGTGACATGTTTTTTTTCTGCCATTGCTGTAAATGTGAGAGACTTATTTTTGACCCTGTCGTTCAGAGGGTTTTAACGAGATTTCAATGACTTCAAGTGCAGTTGACTGCAAGAGTACCAAACAAGTACATGAATAAATAAAAATCCATTTACAAAGCCCAGGATAGTTGGATGAGGTCATGACGAGATTAGTTCATTCAATTGATTCCCATTTCAGCAAAAGAGTAAATAATCCTTCAATGTGTGAAAAGATATTTTTCACTTTCAAAAGAAAACTTGAAAAGCACTCAGAAGGCACAGACCTCCACCAAGCACTTGAGCATCTTGTTTCAAAGCCTTCATGAGGTTTAGATTTGCCTGTGATTTAATTTCCTGTAAATAGTTTAAAAACAACTTGAATAGTTTTGAAAGAATCATAATTCACTTGTATGGCTTCTATCTGCTTTTGCTCAGATGTCCAGCTAAGTTTAACTAGTTTAAAAAGAAAAACAGACCTCAAAAAAGCATCTGTTCATGAATCAAATCAATTCCCCTTTTTAATAGATTTTATTCTATGCTTTGAATTACAAGGACATGGAGTAATACTTTTTTTGGTTTTAACAATGTGATTTTGAAGCTATTAAACATTTTCAATATCATTGGTATCATTAACAGTCTAATCAAACTGACCTGAAGATCATCACCAAAACTGCCAAAATGCCCTCAGTTTTTAACCGGTTGTGCAGCCTCTGGGTCAAGGTGACCCAGCAGTCCGAAAACAAATTTGTTTGTAGTGTCCCTTGAGTCGTCTCTGAATGTGAACGATCTCCACCACTGCATAAGTATATATGAAACCCATACACAACAAAAAGGAATACCTTAAGCACATTTGTTCGAGCACTTAAAAGATCTTGCGAGGTGCCTGGTCAGGTCTGAATAAGGGGTGATGGGATCTCAACTGTGCTGTAGAACGTCTGCCTGACCTCGACCACATGCAACATGGCAGCCTCTTGTCATCTTTGTTTTCCGGTTTCTATTGTCCGGGAGACTCCACAGATTAGCCTCATTTGCATAATTCACTGCAGGTTTCATTATTTGCTCAGATTATTATGAGCGATGGTATCAAGGCCAGCGTGGTTAGGCTAAGCTGTGGCTAATAGGCTGGAGTCTAGACGGACCCACACCAATTATCCACTGTAAATAGAATCCACGCTTTGGCTCAAGGCTTTGTGTATTTAATTCTCTTCACTTCATATTCACATGATTATAATTAGAGAAAATAAACACCTGCTAAAGTTAAAGGTGTTTCTCTAGTGAATGGAACCTGCATTAACATCTTTTCACTGACGCCTCATTCAAACAATCAATTCAATCTTGAGAGAAGAACCTAAAATTAACCTTTTTTTTTTCTTGTCCATATCTGGATGAAGTATGTGTTCAAAAGAAGTGAACTAAATGACCAATAGCACCTTAGAGAACCATTCAATGAAGAAAAAACAACAGCAAACCAAACCAAGGAGAAATAAATAAATGGAATATAAAGAAATGCAGCATGTATTGTTTTTATATTTGAAAATAACTACATTTATTTTTATTATAAATAATAATAGAAATAGAAACACAAAGTAAAAATGTTCATGAACCTTTTGTCAACTCGATGACTGGTTCTCCAGTTTTCTTCTTACTGTAAACTCAATTGCCATCAGTGAAAATGTACAAAACATTTATAAAGTTGATCATGAAAAAATCCCTTGATGGTTTCTCAATGAGGCACAACTAAGACCGTGGTTTAGTTGTGTTCCTTGTGGGCCAGGATATGAATGCCCAACTGATGTTGCTGACCATTTGGGATTCAGCCTGAATAGCACAAATAAAAATACTTTTTATAATAACGTAATGTTCATTTTCTTTTCACATCTTAAGAAATCCAAGATGGGCTCGTCGGGTGCAATTTGAAAGTGAAAGTTGAATTTGTTTCTCCTGTTTTTAGTACAAAGCAAGTCAATGTGTTCAAGTAACATAACTACCAAACTCGATTAACCGACGTAATGCTACTTTTAATATACAGGTAATACATTTTACACCGTTCTTTCTCGATCAGCCCAAAACTGCTGTGAACTATGTGAACTACGAGAGTTTCTGGCTTAATAAAAGGATCTCTTTCCACCGTCACTTCAACTTCTTCACCTTGTCCTACCTGCCAACTCACAGACATTTGCTAACAGCACAAAAAAAAAGTCATGATCGCTCAGACACCAACCTGTCGTTGTCACTGGAGTTAAGGTACATTGCAAACGACAGAAAGTTTGAACCTAAAAAGATTAAATATTTCATGAATCGATTATACATTATTCATTAAAAGTCCTTCTACATTTTTTTTTCTTCTGAGGAAGAGAGTGACAGACAAGATCTCCGTGTGGTCGCACAAATATGTGTCAAGACAAAAAAATGATGGAATTCAAATGGAAAATGCAACGTTAAGTGCATTGAAAATAAGCTTCCCCCATAACGCTGAATCAGCAAGAGTTGGAGACTGGGTTGGTTTCTCAGCAACAAGATGGTTCCATGTATATTTCTCTACTCATTTCCACTAGTTTACAGAGTAATTTGACCGAAAAAATTGACTGAAACAAAGGAGTAATGTTACGATGGAGAAAAGACTTTCTTTCTTCAAAATTAAACTTATTTCAGGTGTTATTAATCAATACCATAAAAAGACGTTATAAATATTTTTTAAAAATAAATAATAAAAATCTGCATAGACAACAAGTATGCAAGATTGCAACCGACGGCTAATTTCCATTTTTGTCACTTTGACAGGTTGATGTTAAAATGGGAATAGTAAGAAAGAACATTGAAAATTAAGAAAATTGGTTAAAAGAAAAAGTAGTAGAATGTATCAAGACATACACAGGTTTAGGAAGAGTTGTGGCAACAGTGTTGTTCTTCCAATAGGCGAGATTTTTTAAGGAGGTCAGGGTCAGGAGTATTGAGTTTTGTATTGAATTCGAAGTATGAGATGCAAGGATAGAGAAACCAAGGAAATGTTTTCTAATAGGAACTACACACTCACAAAATACGAGTTCACAGTGTTTTTATCTGTCCTTAAACAATTAATTGTAAAGTATCAAAACGTGGCCTTGAAATACTATTCATGGACATAAATGTGTGATTTCTACCATGTAATATCCAGGCCTGTGAACAGCTATAAAGGAAAATAAAAGTTACAAAACTATAAATTGGATAGAAACTGGTTTTAAGTTTTTTTTTTCTTTTATGACATTTAAATGTGGCGACTACATTGTCCTGGGGTTTCCCCCAATATCTTTAGTAGTGAAAGTTTCAGTTTTTACTGTAAGACGGCAGAAGTTGTTTTCCATTCAGTGATGGAATAAAATGTTGTCATCTTTCCGTCCCTTTCTTTCTTTGTGCTGAAGACCACCAGATGAATTCATTTCATCAGACCCAGACATGTCGCTGTGATTCTTCCTGACCTTGTAGGTCTGAATACAAGTGGATGAATATAGCTTTTGTAACAAGCGCTTTACGCAGTTTCAAAGTTCCTTGGGAGAAAATTGACAGCATATCAAGCTGGGAAGCAAAGACATTTTTTTTTTTCTTTTTCATATTGCTATTGGAACAAAAAGATGTTTGTACATGTAATTTTCTCAATCAGTGCTCAGGTATATCTGCATGGTTTAATTTGACACCACGTCAAGTGACTGCTGTCTCAATTAGTCAGTTTTCCAGAGGAGTTCTAATGTTTTTTATGCAAAGAGTTAACTTAGAGTTAACTTCTGACACATATAGAATAACACATTGATTGACGTTCATCAACATTGCGAACTGTCTTCAAACTAAGTTTTCTACTTACAACTCAACTGCCGTATTGGTAATCTCTTCTGTCTTCTGGTGAGTGAAATGTGAAATATGAGCATCTGCTTTCCAAATAAGTTTACACTGGAGTCAGGGCCTCATTTCTCTGGGTAAAGATAATCATTTCTTGTTCAGTCTTTTAAGCTTCGAAAAGGTGCTGCAGAGGTGACAGAGCGACAGATGGATATTATGCTGACTTTTGAGGAATGGAAGGCAAACAAAAGGGTAACCAGGGAGGGAAGGATGGCAAACTCAATCTTCCATTTACGATTTTCTTCTCCCTTATACAAGTCACTGCTCCCCTTCACTAAGGGCTAACGCTGGCAAGGCGAGGAAATGGCGTGGAAAAATTCCAACGCATACCAGTCAGACAGAGAACACATGTGATATGAAGTATCAGACCAAGTCAGCAAATTTAAATACCTGGTGAATAATGTATGTTGGATCCAATGGTCACATGATATGGGTAGAGACTGAAAGAACAAGAGGCTAAAAATAGAGTCTTCACTGCCCGAGCGATGGCGTGAGAAGCTCGGCAACTCAGCAGAAGCTCAAAGTTTGCAACGAGACGGGTCCACTTATGGTGGCGTGTTAGGAGTCATGCTAAAGTAAATGCTGTATTTCATCGAGTGTCCTTGGACTGGCTGTAGAAAGAACAGCTAGCTAGTCTTGGTATGATTGCGGTCAACACTACAAGGTCAGTCCAGGCACTTGGTGACTTCACATGTTACAACTCAATTCTCTTTTTGAGAAATGTTCTTGAAGTGATGGAAACTTCAACTCACCGAGTACAAGGCACTCTGCACCACACATAAAACAGGTATTATATAAAATAGACACACATTACTTTCAACTCAACAGAAAGTGTTCCGGTTACATTTTACGACGCTGCTGCTCGTCTCACGGCAGTCTCTTTAAACTTAATCAATACATTTCAACACTTTTTTAAAATAAGACTAACTATTTATTAAGTCGTTGAATTGTACTGTTAGAAGTGAACCATGTCAGTCAAACGTCGTCGTCACATGTAGCCCCCGGGACACTCCATTGGGGGGAAATTGTTGTCAGAACAGGAATTAACAAAAAAAAGGTTTGAAAATTATCAGATTGGCTAAGATGGTCTTTTTTGTTAATATAAATATTCAGTGTGTGGTTGAAGTGCCCTTCAATTGTTCAGTTAAAAGTCAAAAGTTTCTTTCCCTCATAAAAAAAGCTTTTAAAGAGACTTGTCATTACTAGTGCCCAGACTGGTGTGGGCCAAAATCGTACTTACACCGGCATTAAAAAACATATTTACAACCTGCTTAAAAAAAAGATTGGGTCTTAAAAACTTATTTTACTACAAGTACACACTGTACGAAGGGAATTCCTTTTTTTTTAATTATTATATTACATTCGTTTTCCTGAACTCACATAATGAGGGGCATGATCGACTTGACCGTTTCAGGCTGTGTGTTGTAAAGGTTTCATCGTGCATCCAAATGCTAAACATCGTAGACTGAAAAGGTGCTTCAAGAATCTGAATTTCATTTTTAGCAATCTATTCGAAAATAGTTGTACTGTTGATATTTCTTCAGGGTAAAATTAATGAAGCAAGAAAAGAAAGACGTCGCAGAAAAAAAAAACATATTAGGTGAGTGAAGTCCTGGATGACAGCTCGGAGGGCTTTCCTGTATTTGTGCCGAGAAAGACATAGGGAAATAATTTTGATGATTTAGAATGATCATTAAAGTCATGTCAACAATATTGTCCTTGTGTATCATTATTAGCACAAAATGACCATGTTAGAATCAGACACGGTGATAATGTACAAATGTTGAGATGAAGGTGACTCACATGAAAGGTGGCACGTGAATAGGACAACAATTCAAGACATTAACGTAAATTAGTACATGGAGCAGGAGGTGATGAGATGTGTTCTAATGTGATGATAATATCCGCTGAATGCATGTGAAAGGAGGACGAGTTTACCATGTCTAGAGTGCGCAGCATTGAGCTTCTTCATTCACATGATAATATTGGTGTGAAGTCTTTGATAAAAGTGTGGTTTCATCCATGCTATCGCTGCTTATCTAGTGTGTACAATAGTCACTTCCGTATCATTGTCCTGCACTGATTCGCTAGCTAAAGCTAGCACTCGACCAATCAGATTGACCTTTGAGTCCGACTGAGACGAGAGGACTGAACTTGTGCACCGGCCTCCTTTGTCGTCTGACTAGGACGCCAACTTCGGACTGAGCGAGACAAACCATAGAAACCCGGGGCTGCCGACCACACGGGACCGCCCGACGGCGTCAGACGCCCGATAATCTCCACAGTGTGTCCAGGCCTAAAGGCCTTTTAAGCCATTTTAGAAACCATCATTTTTAAACTTAAAGCACCACAAACTGAGCACTAAAAAGTAGGAGAATGCTCCATGAAGCTTCATAAGGTCCTGTGAAAGTCGTTGCCGAGAATCAGCTTGGAGTTTTCTTTTCATCCAACATGTTTGTAAATAGGTTTTTTTTAGATCACTTCTTTTGGCCTCATTACTAACAAGTTTGACGTGTCATTATGGTACAGAGTGTGGGTAACCATCAGTAAAGAAGAGCTGGAACTGAAGAGATTTAAGTACATATGAGCAGTGTTGGGTAAGTTACTTCAAAATAGTACTTTGGTTAAATTTCTATTTCTTTTAAAAGTAATTCCGTTACTTCAAGTGACTTTTTTACATTAAAGTGAAACATTGTTCAGTTATAATGTTTTGGGTTTAGTTTTAAAATACGCGTTCTTGAACGCACCATAGCAATTTCATTGTCATTGAATGCATCATTGATGTCAAAGAGGTGCAAAGGAAGTCAACAGAAATGTGTTTCTCTTCTTGTTGAATATGAATATAACAATACAAGATTCATCATCTGTGAAAACATAGTTAACTTACAAATTCATCAGTTCTCGCTAAAGCCTTTCCGAAGAGACAAAGTTCAAGTCACGCCCACGACTACATTTATCCCTTCAGGCATGTACAGAAATATCATGCTGTGGCAAAATCAAGCTTTGCATACAGTTTAGCATGCGTTTTCTCCCCGTCAATCAAGATGAGAGAATCTTTTGTGTCTCCTCACTTGTATTTTACGCTGAGAATGTTGTTGGAGAATAAAAGTTTAAAAGACAGGTATTTCACTTTTTTTCCTACTACGTCCATTAGAAATATAAAAGGATAAAAATGTACTGCGCTGCACCTGTCGACCCGTGTGACCTTAGTGATGAAATGGGGCTAGTCTGAGGTAGATCTTCTGTGGACTTAATCTGGCTCAATACAAGGGGATGAGAGCAGAGTCGGGAGAGAAACATTTTAATTTGGAGATGGTACAGGAACAACATTGCTTTAATATTCTTCAGAGCTCTGCCTCGGAAATATTCCTCTAAGCTTCGGCGTTTTTTTCTTCTAAATTACAATGAAAGCTTACGTCACATATCTGACCTTGAAATGGTTTATATCGTTTAATCATTAATGTTAAAAGCTTTGAATCAATTTGTTTAGCATGTTGATTTGTTATGAGCGTTGCTTCAAAGAGTAAATCGTTCGACATCTTATTTACGAGATCTTCTCTAACTGGGTCAAACTGCAGCACGTTGGTGCCCACATGTTGCCTCTACCATCATCCCTGGAACGTCCAGGATAATCCCCCCCACCTTTGATCACGATTTCCTCCTAATCCTGTTGAAAGTGCGAGGTGAAGGCAGCCAGAGGCGGTAACGTGCACTCGAGGTGGGGACGGCCGGCTTCCAGAGAAGAAGAACACATTTTAATTACCTCGATTTCGTTCATTGAGCCTGTGCTGGGCGACCAAGTTTCACATTCAGCAGTTCAGAGTCGGATGTCGGGTCCTTATCGATGTGACCTGGTGCACAGAGCTGGAGAGGAAAGTGCAAAGTCACATGGCTGCGTTGCTTTTCAAGCTCTTTATAAAGGATGAAAGGAACTACCACTCATTTGTATTGCAATACAACTTTGGAAAAAAAAGAATAGATTAAAAACAAAATAATTGTATGCTAAAAATAAAGAAAGAAAAATCGTTTTATTCTAAGTCATGTGATTAAATGCACATTTTAGATTCACATGTAAGCTTGAAATTAACTTAAAAGTATTAAAAGTATCGATCAAAGCATGGATAGATAGTTAAAGGTGAGGCACGTCTTTGGTGCGCCTCACCAGCTGATTATTCTTTTCGCCAGCAACATCTTTAAGACATTACACAGGCTGTAAAGACAAATATTTCTGTAAAGTTCATATTGGCCATATGTTGAGAACAGCAACGGACAGACTTTACGTGACCCGTTTGTATCGGATCTTGCAATAACAATTTATCGCCAACTAAATTGATTGAATTTTACTAATAAAATGTTGCTGAATATATGCATCTTTAAACAGAGCACTGTAAAATTTTAACTTATTTTCTTCGAAACTTTACCCGCGGCTACACGTCCTAAAATCGGAAGTATCGATGGATGTATGGATGGATAGAGATAAACTAAAGTGCACTAAAATAAATTAAGTATTTACTTTAAGAAACTGATTTCTTTATATTCTGGTGAAATCCTAGTTGTCATCAATTAGTTCTGCAATGATTATTTTAACGTACTGATGAGAAGTTTCTGGTTCAATCCCAGCTCTGATTGTATCCTTTGTTCCTGAGCAACACGCTTATCTCTGATGCTCCTGCTGGTGTGCTGCGTTTCAGCCTACTGCCGTCAGTATGGGATTTTGCTGTGAGTGTCAGAGAAGCCCCCTCACCTTTTATGTTAAGGTAAGGTAAGGTAAAACTTTATTGATCCCTCAGGAGTTTTCCAATAGCCACAGAAAATACAGCAATTATTTTAGTAAAAAATAAATCAAAATAAAATAAGAACAAAGACAAATAAAGAGAAAGAACACGATGATACAATCTAAGTCTAAAGATAAAGAAAATAGATCAAAGAAAAATAACAAAGAGAAAGGATACAAAGACTAACATAGAACAGAACATCATGATACTTTCGCTCCACTCCTGCCCCCAAACTCAGAATACAATTTAATAGCCCGAGGAATGAATGAGTCCTTGAGTCTATTTGTTTTGCACCTGGATGGAGCATTTGTGCTCCATCTGCTTCTCTGCTCACTGATGACAGTGTTCAGAGGATGACTGTCATCATCCATGATGGACAGTAGTTTGTTCAGTGATCTCTCAGCAACTGTCACCAGTGAGTCCAGCTTCATTCCAACCACAGATATTAGTATTATACTGTTAGTATATATATGGATGATTTAACAAGATTTGAATCAAGATAATTTTAGAATGAATACATAAATGATTTTATTAATGAAACAATAGTAGAAGAAGATTTAAGAGCTCCATCAGCAAAGTTATCAAAATATGGTGCACAACATTTTCTACAGTTATGGCAACTCAGTTCTGGTGTTGTTATATAGTAACAACATGTTGTGAATAACTGGAGTCATACACACAGGGCAGTTATCTCAGAACAGACCTTTATACTTCTCTTCAGTCTGTTGTTGTTCCTCTTTCTGCTTGCACAAACTATTTTCGCCACTGTTCTGATTGGCGCTCATTTTAAGAGGATTCCGGCTCGTGTGTCATGATAGTTGTGTGCTGCTGCCATTTGCAAAATAGGATTTGTCGAGTTTTTATCTCACTTTAGTGTTTCCCCTATGGAGCTGACTCAATGGCCTCTTTTATCGTCTGTGCTAAAATCTGAACACTGCAACAAAAAAAAATCCACGGTAAAGATTAATAATTCATGCATTTACGTAAGTAAGGAGTCACAACTGCGATCATTTATTAGTTCCAGTCATCCCTACTTGATGATTTAAGATTTAAGTTTATATGTTTCAGGGTGTGCTGATGGCGATAAAATATATTTGTCTTCTGATATTTACAGTACCTTCTGCCCGAGGATTTGTGAGGTGCGTTAGGTCATCCGCTGTCAGATGGGTAAGCTGTGCACTGATTTCCACGTTAAGAAAGGTCAGCTGTCAGTTGAGAGCAAAGCTGACAGAAAAGAACAATATCCAGGCGATTCAAGCGTCCATTACTACTTTTTACTCTCAAGATTGGAAACAATAAGAAAAGACACTCAGCAAAGCAAATATCATTACCACAAATATACCATTACTCTCAGAGTCGATCAGCCTATTCCTGCTATAATATAACTGAAGTTTAAAAATAAACTGCGGGTTGTTTCCTTTTTCAAGCTCCAGTCGCTCATTTTTCACAAGATTTCGGTTGTTTTTTTAAAAGCAGAAGCTAATGAGAGCGATCATGCTAAACAATGTAAATCAAATATATTTATCACAGAAAGTTTTACAAAACTTAAAACTTATTTCAATGCAATTTTACAAGTAATATTATCATGACTTTAAACGTTAGACAAATGTTTAATTTAAGATCTCAGGTTTCGTAACTCTACTGCCGAGCTTCAGCCCCGACTCAATTTGATGAATTAAATGCAAAGAAGAGTTTCACAATAATAAAGACAGGATTAAAGAAACTCTAATATGAACGAAAATGACTTCTTTGGCGAAGGTATGTGATTTGTAGGTGGATTTTGAGTTTGGAATATCACTGTTCAGTCTGTGGGGGGTGTTGTTTCGGGTACTGAGTAGTATCTTCAGTGTTTCATTGGACATTAAATGATGTGTGTAGGTAGTTTTGAGGTTCACGTTAAATCTGGTTGTGCGGCTTTTCAGACTGCATCAGACAGGCGTGTTTTTATTTCACTCAACCAAATTATCATTGGAAATAACGTAATAGTTCACCCTAAGTTCTAATTTCACCAATGTTCTACTCACCCTTAGGGTTGGGAGTCATTTCAGAGTAATCAAGTAGCTAAAATAAAATGAAAATACATTTCTGTCTATAACTCTAAAAAGGAACTGATTTTACTATAATAATCTCAACCCTTAGTCGACAAGAGGGCGAGTAGAAAATGAGCGAAACTTGAATTTTGGGTGAACTATCGCTTTAAATTTTGGAATATCATTCTATTAATGCTGTTATCAATAAGATGCACTTTACTTTTCTTTAATCCAAGCAAAAGCGTTTCCTCCTTGACGACGGCGTATCCCCAGCACTGAACCTGTAGACTTGGTGAGTGTCAGGGGTATTCGGAATGCAGATTGTATCCAGACTGTATGTTGTTCCTATACGGAATGTAAATCATCTTCATCAGTGCATATTCTGTGTTGTGAATAAGTGCTCGGGAGCAGCGAGTGAGGCTCGAGTGTTATTCAACACGAGGAAAAGTAAGACCGACTTCATATTTATATGGAGACTTAATTCCCAGTATTGCTAACTGTTATACATATATGTATGAAAAACAAATGCAAATGAAGGGAAAACAGAAAGGATGAGGCAGGGAAGAGTTAAGCTGCTGGAGTGACTATCGCGATGGTGCAGACTGAAGCTCAGACGTTTCTGTAATACTTTCTCCAAATCTGACCTTCGCCGTTATCGCTGTCATACGTTCTGAACCACAATGCTGAGTATGACACTTTTTTAAGAAAATATTTTTTTTTTTATACTTGGCCCACAAAATGTTTTCTTTAGTCTGATTAGTACGGCGTCTGAGCTGTAAGTGTTTTGTTTTCAACAAAGGTCAACAGGGGTGTTTTACAGCTCAATACCTGTTTATCACATACTTCAACTCACGCGCTCTAACATATACTGAAGGACAGAGTTTAAAAAGAAAGAGTTGTTTGAAGGAAAAGTGGTGCCACCCCAGCTCGTCCTCCATAACCCCTCGTTCATGGCCCAAGTTGAGAAATATTTTTGTTGTTTTAAAGCTTTGAGCATTTTCCACCATTAACTTCCCCAACGTAACTCCAGAACAGAATTGCAGGATGGTCTCTTAATTTCAACCATAACAGGTATGCAGGATTCGACTTTTCAGTCCCGGTACCGATAAATGGGCTTCAGTACCGATACTGATCCGATACCAGTGAGACAATATATAACATTCTTGCCCTGCTCTGCGATAACACTGTTGATGCTTTAAATTCCATATGTATTCATGTTTTACTTTTATTCAAAGTTGGGATTTATTTAAACCTCAAAATGTTGAAATGTTAAGCTGCAGTTTGAGAACATAAAGAGATTACGGTTGAGCTTTGTTTACTCTATAGCTGCAGTGAATGAAGACGGACACACGTTTGCAAAAATAATATTTTGTGAGGAACAAAGTGCAAACAACCCTGCATGTGTCAACCTCTTGGGTTAGAGAGAAAAAAATTCCAGAACAAAATAAAACCAATACTAGGAGGATTTTTTAACAATATTGTCATTACATTGTCGTGAAAACAGAAGTGTCTCCAGCCTCTCTCTCTTATAATCCATACATGTATTTTTCCTTTATTTATTCCAAGTCTGATAGGAATGATTGTAAGCAGGTGATAAATAACATGTCAGAAGGAAAAACAACCACTAGGGACTCAATTGTTCCAGTTTAGGTATCAGGGCAGGGTCTAGACAGGCATGTATGAGGGGGCAGCCACAAATCTTGAGGGGGCATTGTGCTGTTACTTACTTACTTACATGTAAGTTTGAGGGGGCACAACATTTATTTGAGGGGGCCAGGCCCCCTCTTGCCTCTGCCTAGACCCGGCCCTGTTAGGTATCCTCAAGCTTGGGCCACCGTTTTCCAATACTCGGGTACAGCAACATGAAACAGGTCGATCCCTCTGACCTTCATGTGTCGATAGCTCTCTGTGCGACTGTCATGGTTTCGCCCACGGCGCTCTACTGGACAAGCAGAAGTGCGCAATGTAGCTGTGACTCACAGAAAATACAGGTGGGCATGTTATGACCTCTTCCATGCAGTCAGACTATTCTGCCACTTTGGAGGGGGCATGTTCACAGGATCGAAAAGAGAACACACCATTGCACTCACACAGTGGGAAGCGTTCGGATTGACGCAGTGGGTATAATGGCCATGATTGATTTTCTTCCACTCGGTATTTTCTCTTTTTTAACCAACATACTTGGAAACTAGTATCACACTTCGCTGAACACCGGTTGGAGGCACGGTGACCTGTTCGCAGCACAGTTGATACAAAGAAATATAAAGAAACATATAAATGTGTGGGTGTTTGGACTGAGGGTGAGTGAAACAACAGGACAGAGTTCCTTAACTTGGGTCTAGACACTGTCCGTGGAGTGCAAGCCGGCCTTAGAAAGCTGTTTTTCTCCCACCAAAATGTTGCATCAGGTTTATGAAACCCAGGAAATACAATTTAAATTCTATTAAACGTGAAAAAGATTGCCTTTATTTTTCAAGCTGAAGTCCGATTTGACCTAAGAACATTGAAAGATTTACACCAAACATATGGTGTTTAATACAAACAAACTACAGATGGATACGATCATTCATTTTTGACTACTATGAAAGTTTAGTACAACACATTAAAACAAATCGTTTACCCAAAATATTAGTTTCACTCATGTTCTACTCAACCTCATGTCGACTAAGGGTTGGGATTCTTTTAAAAGTACTCTGGAGCTCAGTTGTCTTCGTCTCCAGGAAGATGTTTAAAAACATCCAAATACCTCCAAACTGCTCGTCTGTAACTACTCTTGTATTGAAGCCTCAACAAGAGGAATTCTTTTTTTTCAACAAGTCTATATTTTAAGCTATAATATAGATATAATTAATATATCGATATAAAATATATAGACTTATTACATTTTTTTTCCAGAATAATTCTTTTCATCCAGGCTTCAATACAAGATGGACATAAAAGGCGAGCGTTACAAAGGAATTTGGATGCTTTTAAGTGTTTTTTTGGACCAAGATGAAGACAACCGGACCTCCAGCCGCTACATTTAAATGAACAAACATTGTTGTCGATAACTTAAAAAAGGAAAAAAGTACTTGAGTGTTTGGATTTTGGGTAAACTTACCCGTTTAGTCTCATTTTTATGCTTTATAAAAATAAAAATAAAATAGTTCAAATTCAGTTTGAGTTCTGTTTGTTTTTAACATTCTAACCCTAATGTAGGGAAAAACAGCTGAATCTTCACTCTGTTGGTTTTTAGAGGAAAGTCATGTGCCAGTAGAGTTCCTTCATTCTCTTTGAGCAAACACCCCAGAGAGCGGCTCTAGAAGCCACGAATTGAGTGACAGAGTTCTATTACAAGTGCTTATCAGACTTTGGTCTGCAATTATCCTGGTTCAGTTTGGCACAGGAATTTGATTTTTGCCAGGATTAGTCAAGAATTCTGCAGAATGGAGGTTCCCCACCGAGACCTCTATAATTTACATTAATATATTCTTGGATGTTAATGCTTACAACAAGCAGGACACGTACTTAAGTCAGGGCAAAGTGTTGAAGTTAACTTGATCAGTTAGTCTGTACTAATTTACATCTTAAATCTATATTTTTGAATACACTTTATTGAAGCTGTTAAGGTTTGCAACTTGGCACTTTGAGCCAAACAATGGGTCAGTATGTGGCGACAAGGACCTTTCCTATACTGGGAATCAGACTCTTCACTCCACTGATAATATAGCAATGTGAAAAATGGACGAGATTTGGATTGTATTGAAGTTTTTCACACGCTCAATTTCAACAAACACCTATCCTCACCTTAACACTTACAAATGTGGCAAAACTCACAAGCCACCACAGCCTTGTAGCAGTAACTGTGTGTAGTTGCCACACACTCATGGAAACTGAGGGTATTTATCACAGACGGAGATCAAAAGGAAGCGGGAAAAAACGAAAAACAAGGCGAATAACATACATTGAAACGACTAAAAAAAGTAGGTTGTACATTCAATCAAGTGGAGCCAATACCTGGAAACAAAACTTGAATTTAAAGAATATTTTATTGATGTACTATCATAGAAAGGCTGTTTAATGTGACATTGTGACAGAAAAAATACATTTTGCAATAGAACAAATCATATAAGAACTACACTTACACTTACATAAAATACAATACAGGCAAAAATAATATAAGATCAAATTATATATAAAGTCAAGAACATTGGCAAAACCTCACTTATGATGCTAATTGATAATTGAATTATATTCACCAATGTATCAGATACATGATCATACATGGGTATAATGTTTAACCATACAAGAATTGTGCCTGTTCATAATCAAATGGACCGAAGCATAATGAGCGAAGGTAAAACCCACAAGGGGCGTCTCTGATGACCGGTGCAGAAATGTTGATTCCTGCTTTACTGGAAAAGTCAATAGTGTTACGTTGCTCATTAATGAAGTCATTTCCAGCGGCCTTCAGGCTTACATTACACAGAATGTCTAATTATCCGAGGTTGATAATATTGACAGCAGCGTTTTGCAGCACAAAGACACGAGACACATGAAATATGAGACGTTCCTGATCTTCATAAGACAATGACCTGCACTAAATATTCAGCTTCTCCTGACAAAACCCAATCACTTAAAGGGATCGCAAGAATCGATGACGGTCAATTTCATTGACAAAACCATTTATTTAAGCAAGTCGCCCCATTAAAAGCTTGGATGGTTCTTAGCTGCTCAGTCAGTGGGTGTACCAAGACATCTGGGAAAATAAACAGCTTATCGAAGCATCATGAAGGAGCTGGTAGAGCCAGATTAATTCTGATAATGAGCTGGCAGGAGATTTACATTTCTTGATGACCAACAATCCCGATCAATTACCACCTCAAGGTTTAGTCTCGAGTATTTAGAGTTTCTCAACAGATATTTTTGGGCAGCAGAGACGGAGGCCTCAAAAAAGTGCTAAAAGCTGCAGTTCATCCATTGTCCACTAGAGGCTGGCTGTAGAAAGACTCAAAGTCATGTACACACCCAACCAAAGAAACAGACTTTGACGGAATTAAAATCATATTTTCAGCCTTGTTGAAGAACTGGATGTTAAATTTAATTATATTTCCATTCACGGTCCATCTATGTGTGTTACCGTCATTTCTTTATCTGAATTGTTTTTTAAATATATATATTTTTAAAAGTCACTTAGACCTCAAATGTTGAATAACATTAACACTTTGAATTCAAATGTTTTCATAAATTAAAATGGATGATTTAATAATTACCATTATACTATACTATTTGGTCTGTCATTATAAAAGTGTAATTTAAGGTTTAGAATCTTCATTCCAGCCCAGTCTATTATTACATTCAAAATTACTATTGACTTAAAGATACAGTCAATATGGAAAGTATTCCGGCCCCTTCTCTTAAAACCACATCATGTTTTTTTACAGACCCATTTTTACAGGGATTACGTTTGTTTTATACATCAAGGTCAATTGGTGAAATCAGTTTAAGATCAGTTTTGAGGGATGTAGCAAAGAGTGTGAATAGTTATGTACATGTGAGATTTAAGTGTTCTAATATTTTTTTTTAATTTGACACAATATCGGTAAAAAACGTTTAATATATTTTGAATTGCGTCTGTAGAAAAACTAAATAAAAGTAAAAGTGAAGAGGTGTGAATACTATATTTATTCACTGTATCTGTCTTAAGGGGAGGGAAACTATTCAGCGCCTTAAATGATGTCATAAAAATGCTTAAATTAAATTATTTCTATTACATTTTTCTTTAATGCAAAGCTGAAAAAGGTTCCAGTTTCTAGAATGGCCCGGTTAAGAGTTGATTCCTCAGAATCAGAACCGGTATAAAATACTATTAAAATGCTTAAATCCCCGTCAGTGTAGACGTTGTGTTGAACATACTCTGTGTTGTGTGTAAGAAGTGGACGACGACAGCTATTTGTGGACAAATACAGTGCGACGCTGAACTAATCCACTTTGAAGGTTAAAAGGAATAACCTGAAATCCAGTTTGCTAAATCCACGTGCCCTAAAAGCATGACTTCTTCTCCAAGGCCGACTTCCAAACTGGAGCATGTTTTCCATGACATTACTAAAGCCATCCAAGGACTTCATTTTGAGTGAAAGCATGTCACATTTGATTGATTGAACGATATAATACTTGCCAACAGTTCAACACAACTGTCGTGAAAATGGGTCGACAGCTGGGCCAGATACTTTATCAGACTTATACAAACGGATTTATGTGCCGCGCCGAGCCCATGATTGTATTAAAATATTTATCAGAGCTTTGTGTGGAGACGTGAGGAATATCAGTGACACATGACGGGAGATGGAGAAACTTCATTGAATTTTTTTTTCACAAACATATTACATTTAGATGCATAATCTGTCAGTGTCGCCGTATATCACTAAATCAATGAAGACCTTTCCACCCCCCAAGTTCCATCATTCCTTTATTCTTTATTATTTCACTTTATTGATACATGTACTGTATTAAAATGTAAGTAAGTAAGTAAGTAATTTGTATTTATATAGCGCTTTTCGAGACCAGGGTCACAAAGCGCTTAGACAATCAAAACAATACTCAAAAAAAAGTACATACTTTAAAGATCAAGATAATACTGAGAACAACACAGGAGTTCGAGAAATTCAAGGAAAAGCCTGAACAAATAGAAACGTCTTAAGGTGTTTCTTAAAGGAGTCAGTAGATCCATCAAGCGCAAAGAGAGAGGAAGATTGTTCCAAAGCTTAGGAGCAACAGCCTGAAAAGATTTCTCTCCTCTGGTCCTGAACCGTGTGCGTGGAACCATAAGTAGATTCTGATCCACAGACCTCAGAGCCCGAGCTGGGGTGTAAGGCTGGATCAGATCAGTGATGTAAGGAGGAGCCTGACCATGAATAGCTCTGAAAGTAAGAAATGTTTGACCAAAGAAAGAAAATTGGGTTTTTGCTAAAGACCTTAGTATTTTCAAAGATTTCTGGTTTTATTTGAACTTTGAATTAATTGCAAATATAGAAAGGACCGAGTCATAATGACGACAGCAATAGAACAGCATGACATATAATTCAAAATCAAAGCACTACTACTATAAAAATAATCATGTGGATGAAGACAATGATGATTATAGTAATTATTTAAAAAAAAGAATAATAATAATTATAATAAAAAAGTGGATTCAAAATGAAGAAAACATGTAATAATAGAGGTAAAATCCATTTTCCTTGATTTTTATTTAAAATCTTAGTAATAATAAGAGTTTTCTTGTTTTGTTAAGCATCTTTGGCATTTTTGTGTCATTACGATTCTCTTCACTTTGTTTAGCATAGTTCACTGAGCTTTTAAATGTAATTTAAAAAAAAGAATAAAAAGGTTTTTAATTTATAAAAAAAATACTCACTTGAATAGAAACACTGAACAATGAAATTTAACAACCAACGCTAAGTGAAAGATTTTCAAGGGATTGATTCAAAAGTTCAAGCCTGAAACAGCCGACTCTATCATGATACAGTGACTTTATTTTGAAAGGCCACTAGATGGCACTCTCTGCTTACAATGAGTCGCTGATCTACAAATTCTACTAATGAATCCTGGCATCATTTTCCAACTGAGAGTGCCATCTAGTGGCCTTTCAAAATGAAGAGACTACATCCTGATACCTTATTAGCCGTTTCATGAAGCCTTGTTAACCAATCGCTATCAGGTGTCATGCTTTTATTTATAATTATTTTTCTTGGACAGGTTTAAATGTCAATTTTCATCATCACTTTATGATTTGTTCCGTCATTAGAAAAGTGTAATTTCAGGTATAGAAATCTTAATTCCAGCCCATCATACAATTTCACGTTTCACCTTGAATCTCTTCTATGCTCTGGCTATTACAAAGACATTGTTTCTTTTAGTGACATCACCGGCAACTGACCACTTAAAACCTTGCAGAAGCCAAGGTCTCAAGAATATACATTAATCCTTTTTTTTTTATCAGAAATGAATGTTATTATGTTCTGTTCTACTAAAAAAAACATTTTATTCACCCTTTGCTTAAAAAAAGGATAGTTTTGTTAATTTGTTATATTGTAGCCGTTTGTTTTTAAAAATGCAACATCATTATTTGACTGCCTCGCTCTTGTTTGCTCTCCAGATTGAGACGGTATTGAAATATGCATAATTTATGATGACAACTCGACATTATTATTTCATCAGCGGCGCATGTCAGAGTCATCTTCTCACACCACACATTAATCACGCCAACAGTCCACGGATTGTTCCTCCGACCTCTGCACTGAATGGTGCTGGTGACTGACACCCGGCTCCGGCCTGGCCGGTCGAGGGGTCACGAGAGTGAAATAAAACAATGTGTAAAGAGCCAGAGAGGACGGAGCTTACAGAGCCGGAGTCGCTTCAGCTCCTGTGAAATAAATCACGTTTAGTGACCAGCAATCTTCCACTTCATTAGATAGAGCACATAAAGAGCGTTTGAGATAATAGAACCACAGGCAGGGGAGCGCTAACAGCAAACTACTGAGAAGAGTGAGAAGCTGGACCGACAGCTCACTTAAGAATTATACCAAAAAAAAAACTTTATTAAATGAAACTTTATTAAAGTACCAATTATATTTCGATGATGTGTTTTCATTGACAATTCATTATTTATGGACATCAAGATTTTCTAAATTATTAAGTAAGTAGGTAAGTAATTTTTATTTGTATAGCGCTTTTCTAGACCAGGGTGACAAAGCACTTAAACAATCAAAACTATATTCAATAAAGTATATACTTTAAAGATCAACATAAAACTGATAACACAACAGGAGTTCCAGAAAAATCAAGGAAAAGCCTGAACAAATTTATTTTATGGTATAATGTTAATTTTATTATCCAAGCATACAATTACTAAACTTAGCATTTAAATATCAGATCATAACTTTTTTTAAAACCTTTCCACATGAAGTTATTATTGGTAATGCTACCTTTTCTTTTAGATGTATTAGTTTACTGTAATGTTTAATTAGTATCAATACAAAAAAAATATAAATATAATTTAATGTATATAGAAATTACCTGTAACTTCCTAAATTGTCTGCAACACAAAAAATATACTAGGCCAGTAAAACGTTTTGAAAAACTAAAAAGAGAAAAAAAAAACAATTATTTGTTATTACTAAGTTAAATAAGGAGAAACAAAAACATGAAAAGTATTTTATCAGGAAAGGGATGTATAGCAGAGTAAATAAAATGTTGAAACCATTTTGAATAAAGAAAGAAAATATCAGCGATCAGTATTATTAATATTATTCCGATGTTGTTTTAAATACATTCATAAGTACAACAATGAGACTATGCTATGAATAATTAAAAGACATGTTTTTTAATGTAAAAAATATATATTTTCAACTTAAATAAATGAAATAAATTCAATTTTGTCTCAAAAAAGATAATAAAAAACAGTATTTTTAAATCCTTTAATAAACATTTAAATCCCAATAAAATGATAAGATAAATAACTGGCGAGTTACAATATCACGACAGAAAGCATATACTATATACTAGCGTATTATGTATTCCACATGTGACCATGCACATGCATTAATGACTCCACCTTACCCGACAGGACCCTTTAGCTCGGACGAGCCGAAGGTGACAGAGTCATGCTTAAGATGTCATGAAGCCCTTTCAACGTTTCTCCCGACACAGGTGTGGGAACTACTAATGCGTGACAGTCAGACAACAGAAGAGCCAGCCTCTCATCCATCAGCGCGACAAGCTGCGTCTTAAAGGATGAATGGCTGCAGCAACCTTGGAGCTCGAGTAAGTTCCTGACAAACACGCGATGAATCACCATTAGCACATGCACCAGGAAGACTTTAAGACAGCGCAGGGAAGGAGCGGGACTTAATATGGGTCAGACTGGTCAGCAGGTACTGATAGAAAACATGTGTTTGGAACAGACCTGAGGTGGTCCAAATGGTCCTTTCTAGTAACATGTGTCTCTCAGTCAAGAGTCAATCATGTTACTCATTACATCATCAGGTGTGAAATACTATCATACATTAGTTAGCATGTATCAGGTACAAACGTCAATCACTCATGGGCCTCAAAAGTGTCATCTACGTGTGCAAAATAACAAATGTAAAAGATGTAAGAGTGTTTTTGTGAATGGTTGTATGTCTTGTGTGCCCTGCGACAGACTGCCGTCCTGTCCAGGGTGTCCCCCGCCTCTTGCCCGAAGAAACTGGGATAGACTCAAGCCCCCCACGATCCCCATGAGGGAATAAGCAGCAGGGAAAATGAATGAATTAATCTTTAATAAAAGAAGAGTAGGGAACAACTAAGTGTTGGTGATGGGTTGATGAGGCCTAATGAAGCAGCTGAAACTGTATCATGATACAGTGTCTTTATATTGAAAGGCCACTAGATGGCACTCTCCACTTATAATCTTTGTCTCTGATTTACTAATGCAATGAAACCCAACGTCGTTTTCAAACTGAGAGTGCCATCTAGTGGCCTTTTAAAATGAAGACACTGTGTGGTGACACCTTATCATTTTCTCAAGGCCTCGATAAGCAATCAGTAACAAGTGTCAAGTTGATGATCAGTTAATGCTTTATTATAAACAAATACATTTAAATGCAATTCTATCAAAAACAAATATAAAATTCAGTAATAATAATAACATTGATAATATGAATATTAATAGATATAACTTTGTATGGAGTTTATACTCAAAAAGAAACATGAATAACAGTTACTGATATATATAAAAAAAATTAAATCCAACACTTGTATCTTATATGTACTCAGAGAGTGCACACAGCCACCAGAAGCCTCAATTTATCCGGTGGCTTCACTCATCTTTAGTGGCTTTAGTTGCCCTTGTGAATCAAGTACATGCAGAACTTTTAAAGACGTATAAACCCACCAATTCTATAATCCATGATGACACTTAATAATAAATGTACTTATTTCTTTTGCACTAATTTGTGTCTTTAGGGAAAATTGAATATCATTTTTGTTTTCATTGTCAGAGAGGCTTTTCCAAAGTTCTTAATGTGTTAGAGTAATAAACACATGGTTCTGTATTCACATGTCAAAAACAACAGAAATACTTGTTTGCTAGTCCTTTATTAAACTTATCACTATGAAGGTAAACAAAATCACATTTTTAGGATTGATTTAGGATCATTTATAATGTAAAATGCCTACTTTGATCAAGGAACTATATGGGATTACTCTCATGATGTAATCCCATGAGTCTCATTTGTCCAGGTCGACGGCATCTCTAGGCAACTTGACTTGGTTTTTGTCTGTGTCTAGTCAGACTTGCCTGCTAGTCACGCAAGCTGATGAAGCTATTTGGATAAGAAACGTCTTCACAGAGAAAAAACAAGTCCAGTTCATCTGATTCAATTGCCTAGAGATGCCTTCGACCTGGACAAATGAGACTCATGGGATGACTTCATATTGCACTGAATCACACTAAATAGAATCGGATCAAATCCTTATGGAATCGTTGTTTTTTTTTAAATGTATCGTTCCTGAATAGTTTCCTACGCCACGCGTCTAGAGACGCATCAAATCATCTTATATCGGAGCGATGCACACCCCTTGTCGCGGTTGAACAAACGTTCTTAAAATGTCGTGTATTACACTCCGGGCATTTATCTTCTTTCAAAGGTTCCTTTGAAGCAGGGATTCGAAAAGCGTCACTCATAACCGATTTCCTGAGAAGTGCCTGAAGGTGAGTGGAGGAGACCAAGCCAACCCGAAGACGCTCTGGTGCCTGGAGATGTGGAGTAATCCACCAGGGAGCGACATGGTTATAAAGGGATTTTGGGGGGTGACATGTTAAAGTCCCTAGTCAGCAATACGGAGACCCGTCCTTGACAAGACCACTTGATTAAAGTGTTGACAGCTTCAAGTGGCTCGTCAGTAAGGCGATTGGACAGCAGTGCTTTATGTTCCATCAGGCAATCTAATTGGCTGTTTTTCCCTCCAAACCATGTCGTTGTAATTGACACCGTGAAAGGTTTTCAAGACAATGAAAAATATAAGAAGGGAAAACACTGGGAGATCCAGAGTGAAAGAGACAAGTAAAGTTTTCATCCATCCATCACGACGCGCTGAGAACATTTAATGGCTTGATTACATAAACAATGATTGGCAGCTTCAATAACTTCATATTTTTTGAAGAACCTTTCTAAAGAGTGTACATTTGCATAAGCAACACGGATTAATGCGCCAGCTGAGCAGCTGCTCTCACCGGGAGACCTGCGTACTAACAGCTCTCCGTGATTTGCTGTAATCACTCAAACTTTTCAGGTTGGATATGTGGGAGTTTGAGAGAAAATACTTCAAATCTTACAATGCAAACTAAATAAATCTTTAAAAAAAATACAAAAACAGTTAAATTCCTTACGCAAAGTGTCTAATTTTAGCCCAGGCTGTATTCTTTTGCAACTCATTAAAAAGTTTTTTTTTTAATTATAGTATACTTTTACACTCTAAAAGGTATAGGACAAATGTGCCAAAAACTTAGCAATATAGCAATAGTTGGTCCAAAGTAATTGAAAAGATTATTTATAAGTATATTTTTTTTATTATTTGTCTTAAAGTGAAAGTTCACCTAGAATTAGAAAAAAAAATTATGTCGACTAAGGGTTGGGATTATTTTCAGAGTAATCTGTTCCTTTTTAGAGTTATAGACAAAAATGTTTGTTCATTTTAATTTAATCAGTTGTCTAATCTTAAAACACTTAAAAACATCAAAATACCTCCATACTGCTTGTCTGCAATATCCATCTTGTATTGAAGCCTCGACAAAAAACCTCTATATTTTAATCCACCTTTCCGAGGTAGCTACTTTGCCATCAGCATAAATCATGCACACTGAACACTTGTGTGCTTGAATGAGGAAAGACTCGTAGCTGCAGCTGAGAGACCTGGAGCTTCTGCTACAAACAAACTTAAAATACACAGAAGAGGGTGTGAATCGGCAATAATCTGGATACGCATCGCGATACAGGGGCAGCAATACATTTTATTGCTATACTGTAGGAACAAGGATATATTTGTAGTATTGTCCAAGTACTTGACTAGTGCTGCAGAATTTACGGACCACACAACTCTTGACGAAGAGGGAAACCAGAAAATGTCCAAATATCAATTACAATTACGAAATAAATATTAAAAAGCTGCTGGAGTCTGTATCCCCTCGTTTTCAGTCGTCGCCAGGATCTTAAGGTAATTTAATGTTCATTTATTCGATCTTTTAATATGTATTTATGGATTGTGTTATTGCTGTTGGACATCAGAATTTCTCCTTCTGGGATCAATAAAGTACCCTACGATCAATTTATCTGTCCATCCATCACTCTATCATTAAGCTCGGGAGGACAGACTCACTGCTTCCATCTAGTGGCTGGAAGTTTAATTGCAACAGAAAAATGATCAAACTGCTTGAAAATTAAAAAAATTGAATTATTTTATTTTGCGCGCACATTATTGAATTATTAATGATAATAAAACTATAGTAACACAAAATAAGATTTGTAAAAGAGTATTATTTATTTAGTTTTTAAAGTCTCATGGAAAAGAATATCGCGGTATATCAATGTTATCCGACACCCCTAATACAGACTTTGTTAACTTACTCTTAAAAGAAACGAATTTACTCTGAAAATAATCAAATCCCTTAGTTGACATAAGGTTTTTTAATTTAAATTTTGGGTCACTTTAATCAATTTAACCACTTTTCGGATTGACATTTTTTCCAAAAGATCGTCTGTTAGATTATCTTTTACCTCTGTCAGATTTCCCACCTTGTGGAAGCACACAGAGAAGTCTGGCTGAACTGAAGCAAACGCGATACTTCTACCTCGTATTGAAACACATATAAACAGGTGATGGAAAGACAAATACAAACACACAAATTTGTGATGGAGAAACAAAATCTGGCGCAACATCGACACCAAAGTCATCCCCTGAAGTGCAAAAGCTCGGTTCAATTTAAAGGGTCTTAAAATTTACAGTAAAAAACTTAAAGCATATTAACACTTTACTCTGAAATCCGACACATGTCATACTTTTAAACAAAAGGCATCAGCAAACCTCAACCTGAAGGCAGCCTCAAGTCACCATTTGACAGACCCGTCCATTCTTTTGGCATTTCTAATTTCAACCAACTACAGCGTCTGTCACTCTCTGACTCGCCGTCTGAGATTTCATTACAGACCAATGGATTGGACAACGGTGTAGGCTAAATTGGTAATATCCAGAGTCAAATCATATCCAAGTCCGTGGAATTCATTCCACTTATGGAGAAGATGCTCAAAAGGAAATTTTCCCAGATGCCGATTCCACCAAAAGAGTCTTCACAAAGAACTATTTTCTGATGTAGACGCAAGTGCTCTCTGAGCGATTCATGTAATGTTTGATGGAAATGAGTTTGAAAATAGAAAAAGTCAAGTCCCTTTGAGCGATTTTTTTGACACCTGTAAAGCTATTCAGAAATCTACAGACTTTTTGGCTTGTTGCAAAAGTGTGGTGATCACCTCCATTCAAACATTCCTTCATTAATCCATTATTGCATTCATCTTTATGAATAATAAAGTGTTTTTTAACCAAATTATTTAAGCGTCAAACCCACTAGTTGAAAAAACATTACAAGATCAATTTAAACTTGATTAGTCAACTGTTCATTACTTGCTGTGTTTTACACCGATAGATATCTTTATTGATCCGAGAACGAGAAATTGTGGCCCCTTTCAAACAAATGATGAATCACAAAAATTGTTACAGCCAATACATTTTCATACTGATTTGATAATCTTGCGATTTGAGTGGCTATTTTAAAGTAGCGTCACAACTTTGCTTTTCTCCAAAATCAAAGTGGTTCTAAATTAGTACAACTACAAATAATGGTTCTGAATCCACATTAAAAGAAATAACGGATTTGTATTATAAATGTTGTCAAACTGAGCCTGAGAAACCTGGGTGTTATATTTGCCAAAGACATGTCTCTAGTTCAACACTGCAGAAAACTAACCAGAAACTGTTTCCTTCAACTGAGAAAAATCTCTAAATTTAGGAAAATGTTGTCACAACACGATCTGGAGCTTATAATCCATGCGTTTGTATCTTTAGACTACTGTAACAGTTTATTTTACTGTCTTAACAAGAAGGAGCTGTCTCACCCGCAGTTAATACAAAACTGCAGCGAGAATTCTGACCTGCTCTAGTAGAAGAACTCACATTTACCCGATCCTTAAAACTCTTCACTGGCTTCCAGTTTCTTTCAGGATCAACTTTAAAATTCTGGTTCTTACTTTCAGATCTATTCATGTCAGGCTCCTCCTTACATCACTGATCTGATCCAGCCTTATACCCCAGCTCGGGCTCTGAGGTCTGTGGATCAGAATCTACTAATGGTTCCTGACTACGCTCATGGACCAGAGGAGAGAAATCCTTCCAGGCTGTTGCTCCTAAGCTTTGGAACGATCTTCCTCTCCCTCTGCGTTTGATGATCTACTGACTCTTTAAGAAACATCTTAAGACATTTCTATTTGTGCAGGATTTTCGCTGATTATCTTGGACTCTTGAGTTTGTCTTATGTTTTTTGGCCTTTTAAAGTATATATTTTAACTATATTGTTTTTCATTGTTAAAGCACTTTGTGACCCTGGTCTACAAAGGCAATTTACAAATAACCTTTACTTATTTACTTACTAACATATAGTATTACAATATGTATTAATCATATTAGCCATGGTCTATTAAAAACTATAAAAGTTAAAATATGCCACTGTTTCACTTTTTTAACAGAAACATCACTTAATCACAATCTATTAATCTCTATTAGTTTCTATTCTTTTGTCTGTTTTCATGTGAAATATAATGTATTCATCATTTAACTAAAACACTCCAATTGTCGTCCGACATCGGAAACCAAAAGCTTGACATTCATTGACATTTTTCTGTTTCATTAACCTTTAAATTAACCACAGCCTGCATCAATTTTCATGTTTGATCAATAATTCAATCTCACTAGTAGACTGCCTCTCTGACTGCACTGTCGGTGTTGATGAAGTTTGACTGGCAACAATCACAGATGAGTTAAAATAAAATTAACTGAAATCTGACTCAAAAAAACAAAATAATCGGAACTGTTGTTATTTGTATATATTATTTTTAACAAGACTATTGATCATTTAGTAATGTTAAACTCGCTGGCAGAAATCTCCATAATAAATATTCTGGTCTAAATGTCCCTGTCTGGGTTGTCTGCAAATATGAGACACACCAGAAAGCTGAAGTGACCTTGAGGGTTTTGCTAAATTGCTTTTGGTCTTCCAACTTATGAGATTTCCTCAGATGGCCTCAAACAGAATGCTAATATCATGGTGCATGAATTCAAGCAACAACATAATCTGAAATGACACAGAAACATCACGAACATTTCTTCTTTTATGTGATATGGATCCGTATTGTCTTTTTAATGGAACTAGTGTCGGTGCAACAAAACGTCTTAAGGGGTTTCAGAAGAATATCTGTTACACATCTGTCGTTCAATGTTCTTCTGATAATGGATTGATAAAGCTTCATGAAGCATATGTCCTTATCTGTAGAGTCCAAAAGTTGTTGCTTTGCTCCTCTATTGAAAGATGGACGTTATGATGATGTACTGAGCTTTTAAAGACAAATTGCGTGAAGCAAACCACTTTAGCGACTAACCCGACCACTTATTGTCACATTATAACTCGGTTGTTAAAAGTTTGCTTAAGCGTTTTAAGTCATAAAATAGCCGATGATTAAAATGCTTTATACATATTAAAGGTTGTTTTATTATCAGGCAGTTTTTGATAATGATGGTTTTCTAGTGTAGCTTGCTGAAAATTAACTAATAATAAACCTTTGATATCAATAAAGAAGACATTAAGTATCAATATAAAATGCTTTAAATTGCAGTATTGTTAAAAAGAATTAGGACAATTGCATATTCAGTTAAATGGTGTATTACATCATTATAACGGGTCCTGAATATATTCATAAGGAGTCAGGTAAAGTCTCTCCTTAAGAAGTTCTTGAAGCCAATTTATTTGATCGAGTGTAAAAAATAAAGGAATTATTTTGCTGTCAGGTGATGACACCTTTAGCAGCTACAATTGTATGCATTACTTCTGAACATATACTGGTACATAGGAATTTAAACATTCATAATTCACACACACTATAGTGCATCAAAAGCGTAAATATAATATATATATATGTGCAACACTCAAATCATTACCTATCTATCATCTACAGATGTAAAAGTATTGCAGAAAAAAAAAAAAACTTTAATTGGATTACTATTATACCAACACATTAGGATTTAAATGACAAATATAATATTGGTTAAGCCTTCAGAATAAAATATGTTCAGCAGTTTAATTGAGATTTTCATTTTAAAAATAGACAAAAGCCTGGTGAAAACCGATTTTTTTTTTTCCATGTTTATATTAATGTTTTTCTAAGCATTGATTCCTTTCCTCGCTCCGACATCTCCCTGGGGAAGTCGAATGAATTGGTTTGAGTCCATAAAAGGGCCGGCACATACACAAACATGAAAAATGTAGCGCTTCCACATGGCTGCGTTCATACAAGTGGCGTCCTGTCATGAACCCCCCAAAAAAACCCTCGATGAGTCCCTCACAAAATCTATGGACATTTTTTAAGACCTCGCTTTATCTTAGTCACCTCCAAAAGATCAATGGCTCGTCTTGTCAAGGTTCCGGTTTGTTTAAATTCACATCAGAGACATTTAGAATTCCATCTTTACCAGAGATCCATATGTTCCGGATGCAGGCTCTTATCATCGCGCCATACATCACCAACAACACTGTGGCTCCAAATAGCCCATCGGCCCAGACCACCAGGCGGGCGGCGGGCTTGACAAATGAGAGTGTAAAGAGTTTGAATGTGCAGATGAATGATCCCCATGATTGCCCCAGACTGTAATAAAACATTATGTCAACTCTAATGCTGTAACCATTTAGTAGCTCCACCCGACGAGAGTCTCGGCTCGTCTGCGATGGGATTTCATTTAAAAAACAGGTTTCATTCGTGACTCGACGAAAGACCCAGAAAAGCTGAGTCACCTTAAGATGCTGATATATTCAATGATGTAAAAAGGAGGCTGCAAAGAAACAGATTGTGAGATGGATTTGAGAACATTCATTCCGACTTAAAATGTTCTATATAAAAAAAAAAGTTCTACCTTTGTTAAGAATCCTGTTCCGAGCTTTCTCTTCCAAGACTTGCTTTTTTTTAAATTTCATTCTTTACTTTCACTCATTCTTTTCACATGGCAATGTCAATTTATTTCCACGGTCAATATCTTCTGTTCCTCGCTAACTGACCTCCCTATATGTTGTGTGTTACTATTCTCACATACTCCGGTTGACATTTCAGAGATTTTTACAGGGAATTCCTAACAACACGGAAAATAGGTGATGGCAAACACTCTCCTCCATTTACTCCTCTGAAAACTTTGAGTTTATGTGGTTTTGAAAAGGCAAAAACAATAGCATGTATTTTCTGGAATGACAGGCTTGGAGTTAATGCCATCACAAATACGTCAAGTAAATCTATTTTTTCATGCATCTTTGCAGTCTTTATAGAACTCCGTCACCGATAGTGAGTGTGGAAAGAATGCAAATATAATTGCCTTGTTTTACATATACTTAGAAGTTGATGCACCAGTGAGATCCTGAGACATATTTTTTAACGACACGTTGTACAGAAGATACGTCGGCTGATTCATTCATTTCAAATGGAAAAATAAAGTTGTGATGACCTCTTGAGAGATAGCGGCGTTTTACAATTGCTGCTGTAAACGAATAAAGGTGCTTCCTTCCCAAAAGGTGTCAACTTTTTCAAAATATGAAGCTCGAAGTTCGATGCCATCATTTCTGTCGGTCATTCCACTGTGTGTGCAGCTCAGCTGCTTCGAAAGAGAAATTCTGAGTTTACTGAGTCATTATTTTTGTTGTACTTGATTCCCCTCGGTAAAATCATTCAGAGATTTCCTGATGTTTCTTAACACACTTTTGCTGATGACATCCAGCTCTACTGCTCTTTTGATCCAACTGAGCCCCAGAGGCTGAACAGCTTAGTCAGTGCTTTGCTAGAAATCAAACAATGGCTGAGTGAAAAAATCTTTGCAGCTAAATGTGGACAAAACGTAAACTCTGGTGATTGCTCCTGATGAAGGTTCCAGAGTTGAGTCAGTACTTGGTTGATTTAAGCCAGTCTGTCAAACTGAGCTCGAGAAACCTGGGTGTTGTATTTGATAAAGACATGTCTCTAGTTCAACACTGCAGAAAACTGACCAGAAACTGTTTCAACTGAGAAAAATCTCTAAAATTAGGAAAATGTTGTCACAACATGATCTGGAGTTTATAATCCATGCGTTTGTTTCTTCTCGTTTGGACTATTGTAACAGTTGTTTGTTTTTTTTGTGTCTAAACAAGAAGTAAGTAATTTGTATTTATATAGCACTTTTCCAGACCAGGGTTACACAAAGCACTTAAACAATCAAAACAATATTCAATAAAGTATATACTTTAAAGGTCAAGATAATACTGAGAACAACACAGGAGTTCCAGAAAATCTAGGAAAAAGCCTGAACAAATAAAAATGTCTTAAGATGTTTCTTGAAGGAGTCAGTAGATCCATCAAACACAGAGGGAGAGAAAGAATGCAGTGAGAATTCTGGCCTGCTCTAGTAGAAGAACTCACATTTCTCCGATCCTTAAAACTCTTCACTGGCTGCGAGTTTCTTTCAGGATCAATTTTAAAATTCTGGTTCTTACTTTCAGATCTATTCATGGTCAGGCTCCTCCTTACATCAGTGATCTGATCCAGACTTACACCCCAGCTCGGGCTCTGAGGTCTGTGGATCAGAATCTACTGATGGTTCATGAACACGGTTCAGGACCAGAGGAGAGAAATCCTTCCAGGCTGTTGCTCCTAAGCTTTGGAACGATCTTCCTCTCCCTCTGTGTTTAATGATCTACTGACTCCTTCAAGAAACATATTAAGACCTTTTTATTTGTGCTTTTCCTTGATTTTTTGGGACTCCTGTGTTTGTCTTATGTGTCTTGTCCTTTTAAAGCATGTATTTTAGCTGTATATTCTTTTTGATTGTTAAAGCGCTTTGTGACCCTGGTCTAGAAAGGCGCTTTACAAATAATCTTTACTTACTTACTATTGACGTGTTCGTTTTGAGGACATAGACAAATATTCTTGTGATAATCAAGCTTCTGTACTTGTAGTGATATACTACTTTACTCTTATTTGGTTCCTCAGGACTCAAAAATGACTGTGTTTCTGGATTTAGTAAACTTTACTTTAAGTTTTAGAAAGTTATCAGATCATTTTTGCCGACGATTTGTTGGCGTCGATAGAACCTGGTTGGCAAGTCATCAGTGGGGAAATATAAAATATCAATCAAATGTTGACACCACAACAACAGCCTTTTTAATGATTAAAATAAAGAATCCTTGTTGCAACTGATGACAAGTGGCCCCTTTGTCATTGGAATATTTCCACTTTTATTCTTTCGAGTTTTAACAAGCAACGGGAATAACAACACACATGCGAGACGTGAACACCTCGCATCTCCGGGTCTGTTCGTTATTTTCTTCCGTTACGACACTGTCAGAATTTTAAGCAGCGTCGTTCATCAAAAATAAAGACTGGAAATATCCTGTTGTCGTCTGATCAAAACATGAGGTTAAAGTGACAAAAGCGAGTTGACGGTGTGTACAAGACCTGACTGTTGTTTTGAAGGTGAACATTTACATTTCAATAGACGTTTTTCAGTCACAGCAAACAACTTATTAGTGTTCAAGTCACCCAATATTGCTTCATTATTCCATCAGTGCATTTCTTGGGTTCTAAGCAAATGGTTTTCATGTTAGTCATAATCAGTTAAATTGTTGTAAACTCTTTTTATATTATTATAAAATGGATGCCACTAAAAATGTGACTCATATTTGGTTTTATTTGTTGCCTTGCACTTACTACGATTTGAATAAAGTCTGCAGTCCTGAGCCCACCACTGAGCCAGAGCAAATTACCTAAAACATATTCAAATATTGTGAATGACCTTGTGTGTGTGAGTAGCAGTGAAATAAAAAAAAAACAAAAAAAAACACTCATGTCAGGTGATGAGCATAACTCCAGTAGAAACGAGTCAGAAGAAGCTGTTATGTTCCTGGAATCCTTCACTTTATAGCAGCTGGATCTAAAAATATCACTACACTTTATATTCTGCATATTTCATTATAAAATAAAAAAATCAAAGGGTTTTCACGTGCCTTGCAGAACTAGGTCAAACTAAAATATTTTAAGATTGTGGACACAGTTTTGACAGTTGTGTAGCAGCAGCATATGTGCGTTCTTTTATTTTATTTTTTTTTTATGGGGAAGATCTTGTCATCGACAGACACTTTTATTACACGTTTCATGCATTTGCAGCTGAACTGGAGCTGATGTATTGTGAGGTCAAGAGGCTGCAGCTCCCATTAATAACTATGGGAGTGTCTGAAAAAAAGAAAGAGTTTGTCTCCACTTGGCTTCTTAACAATGTCTCCACGAGAATAAGGTGTTGCAGGAAATTGAAATATCGACATGTTTTTGGTTGATCTCCATGTTTGCTCAAAGTTTGTAAGCATTTAATGAGTGATGGATTAAGGCTTACATATTTTTTCACGTTGTCATCACATTGGACTGTCATTGATGGCTAAATCGAAAAAATGCAGCATCTGTAGAAAATTGCAGTTTGACCTTAAGAAAATGAGTTAAAAAATGTAATCAACAACAAAACAACTTCAGATTCAGATAATTTTCGCTTACTTTTATCATAGAAATGTACAAGGAAACCAACAAATTAGAATTAAATATTTCATATATTTTATTGCTAATGCTTGGACGGCGCCCCATAGGGATAAATAAAGATAAAATTGGGTGCGCACTCGAAACATTTCTGTGACAAAACAAAAATGTTAAATTTATCTTTAAAAATTGTTCCTTTAGGGGGTTCCATGTTTGAATTAAAATGTTACAAAAGTAATGAATCAATTCGTCCATTTGATGGATGGCCGTGAATTAATTTTAAGTATGGAGTAAAAGTTAAAAGTTTAGCTCTTGATTGCACTTTCATAAAATACTTTCCTGACAAAAGTCCCAAATCTAGACTTTTATTCCTACAATGAAAACATCTGACTGATCATAAACTCTCAATGACAAATTATTTTATTCATTAATGTGCTTTTCGCAGATATCTATGTCATTTTTAAATAATGAACTGAACTTAAATTTTCTATTCAACCGCCACACGTGACTACTTTACACTCAAAGAGCCATTTGAATCCAAACTAAAATACTCGATGTGCTGTTATCAGCAACTGACCACATCCAGTGGTGAGCATGCAAACACTGAGCTTGGTAAAGATCCATTCTTTCCATTAAGTCTAATTTTGTGTCTGATTATTTGCTGAGTAAACGCGCATTCCATCCAAGTAGTCCATTAAGAGCAAAGACGGTGCCAAGTCGAGTAAAATGGAATCATGTTAATGAATAGCGAGCGTATTTTTCTGGCAAAAACATCTGTAGTAGTGCATAGTATTTCCATAATATCTGTGGAACTACTTGTACTGGCGAGTTATCTGTGTGCTATTGAGCAGCACTTGAGTTTAGGAGTCGAGTGGAGTCCAAGAGCAGCGCTGTTGTCCAAGTCTATTATCTTGTCTGACAAATACAAATAACTAAAAATGTTTTGTCCCAAACATATATTTTCCTGGACGCCATCAGCTCATCATCACCAGCAGTGAAGATCATAATCACTCTGAGCTTTTTTGGAGGGTGTGCCTCGTAAAACTACCACAAACCTCGCAGTAATTGCATCTTTAATAGGGGAAAAGAAAGTGTTACTGACAGCTAACTGACAGTTTAATTTTGTGTTTTTTGCATTTCATTAATCAGTAGTTCATTAATAATGAAGACGAAATGTCAAAAAATTAAGAAATACAATAATCAACTCTGCTAATATACAGATAAGTACATTCATTTCCATCATCACGTTTGCTAAGGTTTGCCAATTGATTTTATTTGAAAATTATATGATTATAAGTGTATGATCTACACAAAAAAAACGAGTAGTGTTTTACATTTAAATTAAATAGAAGGAAATTAAGATTGTTAATTAACCATGTACATGAAACTTTAAGGTCTAATTTTGCACATTTTTTCATAGAATTTACACAGCAGGACATGATGTTTGGCAGATTTATCTTCACTTTCTCATCGACAAATGTGTTTGTACCTTTAGTTCTTATGACTATACTCCATTTAGCCCAAAAAACATCCTCTTCCATAGACTTATGTGTAGTTGAATAAGAGTAACTCAGATTTCCTGATTTATCATTAACTCAAACAGGAATAATTATATCAATTATATGCAAGAAATGCTTTTTGGTTTCAAGGGAAAAATACTATTATGGTCTATTATTCAAGGGGGGGGGGAATGGCGCGTGTTGTGTTACCCACAATATGGCACTCAACTGACAATCAATTTATGAAAGCAACAATAAAAATGAGGGAAATCATTAAACAGTTACACGGGAACAGAATGATGACTACGTGTTAGTATCTGCAATTACTGTCACAGTTGACTTGCTGCAAACCACTTGGCGTAATAGCCTCATGACATGCTTTATATCCCATAATTATTCTTAGATTATTGCCTGCCTCGGCTGTTTCTTAAGAAGCGTGGATGAGCTCCGTCAGCTCTTTCTGTCCACAGGCTCTGAATTGTATTGGATGTTTAGTATAACATATGGTTGCTCTTCATCCATGCTCTTCTCCCTGCAGCATCATCAGGCTACTCTTTAGCTCGGCCACTAACTGCCCATCCCAGCAGATTGTGAAGCTCAGCGGTCGAGGCAGCGGCGGTGTCTCAGTGGTCGACTGATTCACTGCCACGGCGAGATTAAGCAGGAAGTAAATCATTCATGAAGTAGAAAGATCTTTTTTTTTAAAAAAAAAAACATCTTATCTTCAAACACAATTTACAATTAAAAAAGCGCAGAGACTATACATGCTTCTGCCAAGGATTTCATTTGAAATTAATTCTTAAATCAGAATCAAACTGCTCAGTTGGGTTCTCAAGAAACTCCCAGGTCTTGGCTAGCAATCCTAAAACAGTATTTAATGAAGACCATTACCGTTTCCTCTTGCTGAATGTTGAGCTGTGGATAAAACTTTCATTTTATTTGAATAAATTATTTTGTGGACAGAGTAAGATAGTGAAGATAATGACATAACCTCATTGGCAGAGATAATAAAATGTTTAGTGCCTCCAATAGAAAGGCTTCCTAGATGGCAACTAAAGTGAAAACCCAACTTTCCTGACTCACATGTTCCAAATGTTGAAGTCTTCCTCTCCAAGATGCAGTAAGTCTCTCATCATGACCATGTTTTGAACGTATTACTTTATAAAGTTCTCCCCCGTCTGAAATCTGGGCGAATTAGAGGTTATGAGAGCGCAGTCCATAATGATGTAATAACGGGCTTAACTCCTCCTTCAGCCAGCTGTAACGAAGCCCCCGCTTTGTTTTTACAATGAGTCCCTTGTAGGTGGAGACTTCCGAGATTGATGACGTGCAGTGACAAACCTTGATGCTTGATCAATCACAGCAGAGTGGGTGTGGTTATGACAAACAAGATTTAATTTCCCAAAAAAAGTTTTTCAGTGGGCGGGGGTTAAGATCATTTTTAAATGTAAATATTTCAATGAATGAGTATTGTATAGAGACACTTAAATCAACACATTAGTTCGCCTTTCATAATCTGACCCATCTGTCAAAGGTCATACAAATAACAAGCACAAAGCTCAATGACTTCATCGTCTTGACTTCAATTGTTCTCCAACTCTGCAAGACATGTTGTGCCAATTTGACTTAACTACCACTACTTATCTCAAAATCTATTTACAATGATGGTTGTATATCAAGAACAACTTGCAGTAGGGGCCGCAACAGCAATCGTTTCATCCAAGTCTGAACCTAGAAAAAAAGGGAGTAAATATTCAAGTCTAGATCCAGACAAGACGTGAGATATGAGTAAAGTCGATGCTGAGGCCTTGTATGTATTCAAAGTTGAATCTCCTCCTCTGCACTATTAGTAACAACCTTTCAGAGGGACTGATTGAAAGAAGAGGCCCTCTGAATATCAACACCGCGAGAATCCTCTAAGGTTAGCCGTCTGGCGGCTGATGAAGGGGAGTAGCACAAAATGAATGGCTTTAGAGGAAAGAAGAGGAACAGGACAAATAAATAAATAAAAACCCACAGAGGAATTTAAATCACGATGCATTTAAACTGATGGAGGTAAACAAAAAAAGGTATTAGGGGTTTCAAATGCCTGTTTTGGTATTCCATCTAAAAGAAAAACTATGGTAAAATCAGGGATTTGGAAACTTATTTACGAATATTATTACCTCAAAAAGTATTATTTACTCTTTTTGTGTGTGTGTGTGCGTGTTTTCGGTTTGCTGTGGGCAATAACCCATTTAGTAGGAAAAATGCCTTCTTCCCATAATAAATGAGGGACCAATAAATTCAGTGTGATTAAGCTAATAAGCATCAATTGAAGCAAAAAACAAGTATTTATAAAATATAAAAAAAAACGATTTAAAGTAATTTAAATGGGTTGAATAATAAAACTGCATAATGGCCAGAGTTCCAGAAAGATAATGATCTTTCAGTGTTTTTGAAGAAACATGGATTTTCCCTCTCAAGTCTACCTGTAAGTTTATCTATCTAGTGTCTAGGGTCTTAGGGCTCACTTGTTCCTCACCTGAATTCATTCATTCATTCATCTGTACATCCATCGTCTACTGCTGATCCAGGATCGCGGGGGGGTAACAGCTAGAGCAAAAGAAGCCTAGACTTATCTCTCAAATACTTCAAGATCCACCGGATGAATGCTAAAGACATCCTGGTCCAGGAGGCATCCTAGAAAAGACCACCAAGAACCATGTTGTCCAGGGTTGCAAACAAGTCTAATGTAAAGGACAAGAGAAAATTGATGAATAAGAACTTTAAAAAAAACAATAGTGTCCGTGCCGTTGGTCACCCGAGGTTAGCGGTCTATAAGTAAGTGAGTGAGTGGTGACCAAACCTCTATTCACAGGGCCACTTTGCAACATAAGTATTCACTTAAAACACTACATTTCAATCATATGCACTGCCGTGTTGAAGAGAGCGGAACGCTGATTGAACACTCGTCAAAATCCGGACCGTTTGAACAAGGAAGGTAATTGCGGGAATAGGTTCAGTAGAGGAAATTCAACATTCATCCACTTCAGATAATGGCGGACCAGAGCAAAGGGAAGTCCAGAGGCCAAGTGAATGTGAATGTAGTTTACAATCTAACGTTCAACACTGATGCTAAGTGGTGTCACGCTGTGAGAGCAAAAAAAAGTTAATGTATGGGTTATATAGGAGGGATAAAAAATGTAAGCTGCTGATTCTCAGGGAAAAATAGGGCAATTTTTTTTCCAAGTATGAAAACACTTTTAGCTTCAAATGAAGATGTATTGATCGAGAACATGGTGTGATAGTGAAGGTTGAAATATCACCATGGTTAGAGTGAATCAAGCAACAAGCAGTCCTTAACTGCTTGATATGTTTTGGTTTATTCATCAAGAGCTCATCTCTTCAAGGCACGGCGTGAGGAACTAACATTTCTCAC
This sequence comes from Callionymus lyra, assembly GCF_982586985.1. NCBI lineage: Eukaryota > Metazoa > Chordata > Actinopteri > Syngnathiformes > Callionymidae > Callionymus > Callionymus lyra. Next base: position 14,702,801 of record NC_141821.1, on the reverse strand, counting down.
ATGTCGCTCCATCTCTGTCACCTGGTGATCGCACAATGACTTCACATCAACTATCTAGAGAGAAAACTGCTGAATTTCCAGGTCATTTCTTTGTAGGAAAAAAAAACAACAAAGGCTGTGCAGGCCTTCTCTGAGCTTAAACTTCAAGAAACGGGTCCCTTGGACCTGGAGCTGTGTGATGTTAAAATTCAGAGAAGTGAGGTAGCAGTCAGAGGAAGTGTCAACATATTGATGGAGCGGTGGCTTGCTAGAAGCCATTGATTCAAAGACCGTGAAGACGCCTGTGTTAAAAGAAGCTTGTGGAGAAAGTATTATGACTCATCCTGTTGCTCTCTGTCTGGGCCAAGTCTGACACTTTTGTAAACGTGCTAAAATATTCAACCCTCCAAATTCAACCATCCAATGAACGACGAGTTAAATAGATCAGTAACAAAGCTGAGTTCAAATTGAAATTCTTTGGTTCAAAAAGACTGCCTTCAAAAGAAAACCCCAAGTCGGTAAAGACCCTCGCCTACGTCTCACCGGACACTGGACAGGGCGCGCAGCCGACATCCTGGAAATAATTGACGTCCCCAGAGACGTTGTTCTCTGATAACATATTGATCGTAGAGCCCGGATATGCAAAGCTTGCTGGTGAGGAGAGACGAATGCTGCTGGAAATTCTGTTCTTGATTAAAGACGTGTTTGAACCGGAGGTCACATGCTCCTGTGTGAGTTGTATTGGAAAATATTATATTATCAGTTTCTCAGTTTAGACCACCTCTTGTGACTCATGTCTGTGGACAGGAAATAATCATTGGATTAATACAAGATACTAATTTACCCATAAATTCTGATGGAAACCTCTCCAGGTCTTAGCATTGGTGTCCATCAAAGAAAAAGCTCCTCACGCTCTCTCCATTACAAAGCGTCCAATTAGAAGTCTGTCTGGGATGTGGTCGTCCCCTCTGCAGAAAAGTCGAACTCGACAGGAAGGTTTTCCAGCCCTCTGTTTTGCATTTTGATGTCTTCATCATTGTAATTGCTGGTTAAGTCTCCCTGCATTATTGATGAGCCCATACGGTAAAAACAAACCCGACAATATGCATGCTAAACAAACAGCCTCCAGTGCTCCCGTGTTCACACTGGTCTTCACAGTCTAATCGTTTTCTCCCGTTTCATTCGCGCACAAGCTGTGCAGCCGCTGGCCGTTTCATACCTCCTCGTCGGGAAGTGCCAGAAGGACAGAACAAGAGAGCAATTATGTGTTTTCACTTTTGTTTTGTGAATATTGCACTGTACTCTCCATTTTAACAATTAAAATACAAAAGTATGTTCATGGCCCCACAGTCTTAAACACAGAGGTTTGTAGACGACATTTAATTGTCTGTAGGTGTGAGTGTCCACATGTTTCTTCATCTATGTGTGTGTCTTTGCAAAGGCTGGTTCTCGTAATGGTTATCAAAAGACCAACAACAAAAACATCAACGATTGACAATAACGATTCTCTCTTTGATAAAAATTGCAATGTTGACTATATCATCTATAAGCTTTATCATCTTGTTGTTCGGTGTAATAAAGAAAAAAAAAATAGAATCACATTTTCCTTAATTACCATACATTTTCTTTTATCCGTTCAAATTAATAATTAAATTATTATTAAAGTTAAAGTGGAGGTCATTAGTCATAAAGGTGATTTCATATATAAAATATGAATAAATCAATATTTAACTTTTTGTCTTTAAATATATAAAATCATTCTGAATATTATTTTTGATCGATTTGTTAAGCATACAAGGAGTCAAAAGAGTCACACAAAAGGTCTTCGTTGTCAAAAAAAAGACAAAAACCAAAGTGCAAAGGACAAGTTAAATATCATGTTTGTAGGCTTTGTAATATGATACATCCAACATAAAGAAAATATATTCTTGAAGACTAACATTTATTCATGTTGTAAGAAATAATACACTTTTGAATTATCTAGACCCACAATTAGTTTTTTCATCTAATTTTTAATTTCTTGTTTTTCTTGGCACTGCAGGAAGTATCTTCCCAGACCGAGTTCATAAATCTTGCGGGGCAGCTCTATGGTTCGTGGGAAAGACTCACATTTATGCAAAATGTCGGATTCAAACTGATTTATAATTGTTTATGCCGTCGGCAGTGGCAAATGTATTGCTACAAGGCGTAAATAAAGATGCACAATAGACTAACAGACAATGGTTTGTCTCCACACGAGCAGGGTCGGGTGGTTATTTGTCGTATATGACACAGCTTGTTAGCAAAGTCCCACAGAGCGCCGTCCTCTTTCTCGGTTCCCTCCCGAGGGATCAAACATGGTGTCTTCAAACGAAAATTGTTCGTTTACACGAACAGTAACTGTCAATTTAAAGCTTGGCATCATTCATATGTATGAGTAGGTAAATGTTCTTCTGAAGTAAAACAGCAAACGTTCTAATATTGTACCAACTTCTCATTAACATAGTGGCCCCTTAAGTCTGGTCAACATGATGGCAGCGAAAGCTAGCAGAGGTTCATTAGAATGTCTGTTTCAAGACATTTATCTGGGTTCTAAAAACAAAAATACCCTTACCAGGCACCAATTATTATTAGAGTAGGATGCACTCTCACTTAAGTATAGCTTCTGTAATGAGGCGACGTATAAAGTGTGGATACAGACCGTGAGTTTAAAAATAGTTTTAAAAGTTTTGATCTACTTAAAAAGGCTAATTGGTTGAAACACGGAAATGTTCGGCCTTCCAACTACAAGCTCCAGGAGTTCCCGCTGAGCAAGAGTTGTTTGGATTGAAACGCATTCAAGCAGAAACATTAAAACAGCGTCGGATTTGAACCAACTTGCCATTGTAATGTTGAGCTACGATAGAACATTGGTGCCAACATTAGGGGACTTTAAGAAGGTTTTAAAAAAGAAGAGGCTTTCTAAAAATATTCCTGCGACTATTCAACCTTTGCCGATGTTGAGATGATGCAAATTTTTGTCGACTCACACAAAATGCAGGTGCTGGAAGATATATCTTGTATGTCTGCGTAACAACTCAGATAATTGTATAATCATGGCATTGACGAGCAACAAATGCAGGACGCCATCTATGATATGGACGCATTGGTACAATAGTCTCCTCAGAGGTCATTAGCTTTTTACATGCGTTTTATTCTTATATGCGTTTTTTATTTATTGTATGAACTTGAATGCAAATGTAATCCGTAGGGAAAATGAAGGGAAAAATCACTATCATTTTAACCAAATAGTCATAAGATAAATTGGCCACTAATAAATGGCTGCGAATATGCTTCAAATCAGTATTTTGGCCTGGGTTAGAATGAAGAAGGACAGGAAGATGAGTTGGACGAGCCAATGATGAATATACTACCAAGGTTTTTATTTGAGAGTGAAGGGAAGAGCTTAAAGAATTTGGAGTCCAAGTGGACTCATCCACAGGACGAGCAATGCAGTTCATGGTTAATATTGATTCAGTTTAGATGCCAAATGCTTACACGTCGTCAAGTGGAAAATGAAACATTCATTTGGAGTTTTGCAGATCTCATTGCTTCTGCTAAATGTATGTATGAGGTTAGAAGTTTGCCTCATTGCAAAATGCTGTTTAATCTCCCCGATGCATTAATATTACTTGTTGGCTCTGGAGCAACAAATAACCTTAATATGCAACTTCAGATTACAACCTTGATTTCCCTATTATCTCCCACTTCCTTTTTTGTGTTTTCTTGAAGATCACACTGAATAATCTGCCTGTTTTTGAAGAAATAAAATCTTCTGATCTAGAAAAATGTATTTAGTGACATCTGCTGGGGGCCTCTGACAAGGGCAATAACACTTTGTGTAGAAAGAAAAGTCACACACAGAAATCTTTTCATCACGTTAGTAGCATCATTAAGAAGTACCGTCATTAATCTATCATCTTTATAAACATTATCAAGGTAGAATACACATTTTAACTTGTTTTATCTTTTATTTTCTCACACAGACGCTTGTTAATATCACATATAGAAAGCATTAAGTGCACTGAAGTTCAGGGGATAAATGCTGGTCATGCTGCAGCTCCTTCCTCTGCAATGTGGTTTACTTTTCTTATATCATAAATTGATGAATTACAACTTCCACCGAGACGGTAACTGTATCTGCTCCTCTATCAATAGCCAGGTCTCACTCCAACCTCAAAGGTCACGAGTGATTCCAAACGTCTCGGCCCCAGTAGGCCGGAGCGGCAGCTTTAGTCTCTGGGAAACTGAATACCAAGCCCCACCGCTGATCAATGTCTATTCAGTGTTCCTGCACCGAGCACACAAACCACATGTGGCCACCCGACTGCCTGCCCCCGATCCATATTCCTCCGTTTCTGTAGTTACAGCAAATAAAACATTCAGACGGAAAGACAGCTGACATCGATTAGCTTGTGGCTACGCTATTTTGACTGACAGCTCTTAAATGGAAGCGCCCTTGTGAAATACTTAAGAGCCGATGGCAATTAGCCTTGAAATTTAATGTGGGGTTTGTATTCATAGGTCAAGGTTAGAAATTAAAAATGAAGAAATGAAACAAACAGTTATTTCATTTATTTTGTGTTGTATTGCTAGGTTTAAAGCTGTATTCTGATGTTTCATGAAACAAAATCTACTCTTTGGATTTCATTTACAAATGATTATGAACTTAAAATAGTTCAGTCTCCAGTTGGACAGTGATTCTCTAAAAATGCTTGCAGGTCTGGAGCCATTCGGAATAAAATGAAGAATCCAATGGATGAAAACAACGTAATCAGGGAAACACGCATGAAAAAAACACATTTCTTTTCAGAAAAAAATATCTTTCATTCCTGAATATGAGCTGTTAAAGTCACCTATAAAACATGGGTGACAAATTGTAATTGCCAATTGTCTCCTGTGGGAAACTTCAGGGCTCTCAGAGGGATTTGGTCTCAGGGGATTTGTTCCATCAGGAACAGCTATTGACATTGGTCGAGTACGAATCCAACCATGTTCAAGAAACGTACCTCAAAAGAGAACATTTTAATTACTCGTTCAAGCAGTAGGAAACTCAAATTTTCACCAAGGTCAACCAGAGGAACTAAGGATCACTTGCAATTAAACAAGTTTTCTTGGGGGTTATGGCTGAGAAAGAGAAAGGCACCCATTAATTGGGTATTTAAAATCCAAAAAGACACATAGTTGACTGAATAACCAAGTTTCTAGTTAGGGCAAAGTACACATCAAAGGTAGTAGATGATGGTGCATCGAAGGGTCAATCAAATCTTCACTTAATGTTTAAATGTTTAAACAGATGATTCACTTCGGAATTGTTCTGGAGTTTTCCATGAAGATCCAGAAATGGTCAGTGCTCAGCTTCCTTTAGACTGTGTCTCACAGTCAACTTCTCTGTTGTGTGGCCGTTTAGTCATGTAATATCAGCAGCGTTACTCTTGTGCATAACAAACAAACGGCAAGGACAAAAGCCGCGAGTTCACACTTAGTATTCCGGGTCTACCCACAGGCGGAGAGATTGCACCTGCGCGAGCCGTTAGGCGACGTCTGTGTCACTTGGACGACCAGGTTCTGCAGACAGCCCTTTTACTTGAGCCATTGGAATTGCTTGTCTGAGGAAAATTTGATTAGTCACTGCTGACAATGCAGAGACAAGGGAATTACTTTCTTGTGCATATCATTAAAGAGAAATCGATATGATGAATGTGGTGGAAAACCCAACGATTTATCGTGGCTCAACCCAGGGCACGTCGACCTCTTTTTATTGTGTGTAATCCGTCTCGAAAAGAGCGCCAATCTGTTAAAAAAAAAAAGGCCCCCGAGGCACCTGCTGCTGTTCATACCCTTTCACCATACGACTGTAATCAGAGGCAACTTATCCCACCTGTAACTTAATTACAGCCAAATAAATTGGCTGGTGAGGGAAAAGCATGGGTTCTTCAAGGTGAAACCTCTTACACTTGTCTCCTTAATGTTCTCATTATCAGGCGGATTCCAATTCAAGAGTTGCACAAGAGCATTGGAAAATAAATTACACCGAGCCCTTGCATCTCCATTTATGCTGCTTTAATAATGGCTCAAGTCATTCCCTCGTCCCTAAATTAAATGTTCCAGGGAAGGAGCCTTGAAGTGACAGTCTTTAGTCAGTGTTGACGGGATCTAAGATTTAAGTCATCTCTTATGTCTTAATTATATTACGTTTATTAAGGGTTGGAATACGTTTCAACTTACAAGAACAGATGCAGTATTAGGCTCAAGGAACTAGATCAGAACTTTAGGATATTTCATTTTTTATCCCTGTGATTTTACGACAGAAAAGGCTTCATAGCAGCTTCTATGAAATGGTCTTTGTTTCTTACCCTGTGGTTAAGCTGTTTGACTGCGGAGGTGCAAGGATGTCGTTCCATCTTTTTCATCACAGCTGCAGTGGATTTGAGCAGCGATCTGTCATAGATCTGTGTACGTCTTTGAGTTGAGGTAGCCCTGTGCCGCGTCTCCAAGTGCACTGCTTTAGGGTACATTGTAAGACAGTGCACTGACTTTCGCAGTACTCACATTAACAGGGTAGTACTTTCTCAAATCAAACACTGCTCCTACACACTTACTCGAAAGCTTCTTCTTCAACTACTTTTAACAGTGATTCTAACCTGCTGTCAGAACCCTATCACCCACACTTGACAGCGCTTTTCACCATTTGAAACACGTTATTAAGTAGTGTTTCATTGTGTTATTATTGTTGTTGTGTTGTTTTGTGATAAAATTGGTGTTTTCTTGAGACATTTACGCCGGTATCTGCTCTGAAGAAGCGTCGACATTTACATTTTCGTTTAGCGTCATCTACGTCATTAAGATGGCGGTTGTTAAGGGTGGAAAGTTTCCATCGATCCACACTTGAGTGCGCCAATGGAGGGCTCATTGCACACTACATTTTCACACACTGTTCATCGGGACGCACTTGCAGAAGTGCGCGATTTGCACAGCACAATCTTAAATGTGTCGTCTCACATGAGGCTCTGAACCAGTTCCTTTGGTCCCTAAAACACTGCAACACACAATGATGTCAAAGTGAATGAGGCATATTTTTATCCTGCCACCACCGCTTCTGCTGCTTTCAAACTAGTTATTAGATACAGTAAATGCCCATTACTGCCCCCTACAGATCACAAATAATGCAGATATTTGAATAACTCATTCTGTAGGGCAAAACAATTTTTCATTTTAACAAGTAATTCACAAAATGTTGAAACACACTGAAGGTTTAGCAGTCTTTATTTTACTAAAGATGATTAGAATAGATTTAAAGTACACAATAAGAACATAGACTATACAAAATAAATGTCCATTAGTCCTGCCGAGAAAAAACGAAACAAAAAAAAACAAAAACATCCAAAGGAACTGTATCTACCTGTATTATTTCATGATAATGAATTAAAATAATTCCCCAAAATTGTTTTTATCATTAAACATGACTTCAATAGTAGTAGTGTTAGTGGTATGAGGTTATGAGGAGCAGTAGTATCCCAACATAAGACATCAATGGTCCTGACTTAAATGACATGCATGGAAAGTAAAACACATTGTCCTGTAGATAACATTTCAGACGAGGCAGAAAACTGTCAAAAATAGAGATCTTGTTATTAGGAAAGGGAAGAAGTTCATCCCAAAGATTAATTGGTTTGAGAGGAAAGCACCATGTTTCTGAGCTCAGGGTGTGACATTTAGAGCCAACAAGGGAGTGAACTTCATTATACCGACGTATGAAAATGATTTACGTAGAGAATCCCATTCCCCCGGTTCTATTATTAAATTTGTCCCAAAAAGAAAATGGAATTAAGTGCCGCATTATTCTCTGTAATTACACTTTTATTAAAGCGGTGAGCTGAAAGGACGTTGAAAATGAGTCAGCTTTGTCCCGTTAACTCTTTTATTCCTAAAGTGATGACACATCTAACGGGCAACAGAGACTTCTCTTTCTCAGCAGAGTGTCGTTTGTTTCTCGACAGCCAAATCTGGCCATTTGTACACAGGAGGCTTGAGGACGTATTGAACCGTTATTGATCCCAGCTGAAGAAAGTCTGGTGATTTATTTGTATTGTACTTTCCCAAGGTAAGCAAGCAGTAACTTTCAAGAAGACCCAGTTTCACAGTTATGTGTCGTTACCGAGGCTGTTCATCAAGCGTTATGTCCACAGATTACGCTGGCTAACATCTGCAATTTTTGCTGTAGCCATGAGTGTGAAATATGCTTGGATATGTTCTCAGTTATTGTTTGAAAGAAACAACTCATGGGGCAGTAAAGTCTGAAAAACCTTCCAAAAAATCGAGTTATTTAGTTACTTAATTTTGTTTTGGGCAGACTTTAATTCTCAGGATTTTGACTTGTCAACTAAACTAATGGTATACCGTCATCAGTTTTGAGCAATTTCAATTAGAATTAAACATTTCATCAACTAACTTACTAACTTACTATACTTCCAGTATTTTGTTATTGCATAAAAACCAGATAAAGTATAAGATGTCCAGTTAAGAAGCCTTTTTACCCCTGTGGTCTTCTTGCATTGACACGTGTTAATAAATCAACACTGTACACTTGGGTAATTGAAAGAAACAATGTCTGTCTTTCATCGCTCATCAACAGCGAACAATGGATCAATTGATTTCAGTTGCTATGGTAAGTTCAAGAGCGAAGGATTTATTGTAACGATAACCACTTCTAAGCAAGTAACACAGAAAACACATGAGCTTTCTAACATCAATAATAATATTTTTCGGCAAATTGTTTATTTTTAATCATTGATGTGCCAATTTCTTTGATTTATTGTGACAAATGTTCATTTATAAACTGTCCCTTTCATAGTTTAATCCCTCAAAACGTTCTCTTATGTCATTATTTAAAAAGATTATTATTGTATAAAATGTAGTTTGTTGTACTAATTCTACCAAAAAAACATTAAAACAAACTTGACTGAGAGAAAATTAAAATTAAATTTTCTTTCAGCTGGACAGTCCATTGTGGATCTTTACATTGGTCATAAGTGTGGTTTAGTTTGAAAACAAAACATTTTATTTTTAATTTAATATTGTGCATCATTCATGTTATTTTAACAAACATTTTTCTGTGGATCGCATATGCTACTAAAATGCCTCAGTATTAGTATTTTCTTATATCCACAGTTTTGAATTGGGTATAGAATATCAAATATGTTGCTGGGTATCAATATCAAGGTTGCAATTTTTGTATCGTGACAACCCATGTTAAAACAGAAACATTATTCCTGCAAAAGGGATGACGAGAAGTACTGAGCAATGTTTGTATTCATTTATACCCTTAAGTGACGCCACCATATCAGTGAATTTAACCATATATTAAAGAAATCGTAAGATCTAATGTTGTTCATAATACATGCAGTAATGTGTTCAATAGTTTAGCGATTTTTACAAGGTTATTATAAATCATATAAACGACATCACAGAAACAATTTCTGTTACTTTAATATTTGAAAAAAATGAATGACAAAACAATGATAGGTGTAGGTAAAATATGAATTGAACAAGTATCCAAGAGCAAAGGTGAGTCAAATGAAAAGTTACAGAGCTAATGAGGGAATGAAAAATTGGCGAGTGGGTGAGTAGTGAAAACACTTGATGGGCAAAAAGAAGCAAAGTCTTGACAAACAAAAGCATTAGGTGGTGGCTGGATGGAAACTGTGAAGTTATAATGAAGTAGTTTTCTACGTGCAGATGTGTTTAAACACTGCATGGTCCCCACATTAGGAAAAAAAAAAAAGGTTTTACATGGACTAAAACGTTTGTTGTCAGACTTGTTTTCCGCCTGGTTTCTCTGCCTGTGCAGCAACATCTCTGACGGAAAGCGACAAAAAATGAGATCGCCTGCAGCTACACTGTGGGTTGAGCCCTGCAGAGCAACAATCTTTGTGACATTATTAGCAACTTGCGTGCAGGGAAGACGGCTGGAGGCCTCGCGGTCCAGCGATGCTGGCCATTGTATGGACAATTTGAGTCAGAAGACATTTTGTCTTTAAAAAAAAAAAGATAGAGGCAGAGAAAATAATTTAGTAGATTTTTAAACATTCATTACACACAATTAATTACAAATAAAAGGGATCATTTTCAGGTTTCAAGTGGTTAAAACTACAAAAGAGATTTGGGTTCTAGGCTGGTTAAGAAATAGATCCAGCTTCAAGAGGAGGAAGGTGGAAAAGACCAACATGCAGTACTTACAAGTTGAGATTATTTCCATTTCTTCCAGAGTGCTCAACCTAAAAAAACAATTCTATTAAAATATTTGGAAGCTTTTTGATTCTATTTCATGTTAGTTTTACCACTATATTGAAAAACTTCCGTCACAATGTATATAAATATTAAGTGTTGCTTTCCTTCTCTTCAAAAACATGTATTCATGTCCAACTACCGCACAAAGTATTCTCCGGAACATCTAAACATTGACATATTTGGGTTCTGTGGTGGACAATTCAGGTGTTAAACTGGTCCAACAATTTGAGCGGATTTATTTCCATGTTGGAATAATCTGCCTCGTCAGATAAGAAAAGGATCCATTGAATAAAAAAAACAATCATGGTTAAAAAAAAAAAAGACAAACATAATTAAAATCATAAATATACATATATCTGAAACAATTCCTTTTGATACATAATAGATGTTACAGACGAGCGGTATGGAGATTTTGGAATGTTTTAAAGTGTCTTTTTGGAGGAAGACAAAGACAACTTGTCATCAGTCGCTACATTAAAATTAATATACATTTTTACCTATAACTTAAAAGGAACAGATTACTCTAAAAATAATCCCAACCCTTGTTCGCCAAGAGGGTGAGTAAAAAATGAGTGAAGTTTGATTTGGGGTGAACTATCACTTTAAAAATTGTCCATCTGGCTGTTGTAGAATAGAATAGATGCTGCCCAAAAACTTGGCATAAAATCAATTGTGAAATGTTGGAAAACAGAAAAAAATTCAAAAACCTGCTTGAAGTTTGAGAGGCAGTAGTATAAATGAAATTATCTAGCCGTGTTACTGCTGCGTTGTTTTTTTGGAGAAAGCAATCATTGAAGTAACACAAAGAATAAGATAAAAAGGTTTCTGTGCAGCACCTTTCTCTGTATATGTTTGAAAAAATGTACATTTGTGGCCTAAGAAAAGTGTGGCCACATGTTTTTTCTTTTAAAAATGAGTTGGTATGCCTTATATTCAAGTGCACCATTTACTTCAGAAATTACAGTACATTTCCTCAACCAGTAAGCTTGACTCGGGGTCTTTGGACATGATCATGTGATAGTTTAAGATTAACAGCTTAGAAACATGTACATGGTCCATGATG